>NC_143567.1:5057500-5662500 GCF_054136105.1 Typopeltis vanoorti | reverse complement strand
CCCTGGGCACCTTTGCCGAAGCCAGACTTTCACTGAAAAGCCAGGTTAAAGGCACTGTCAGTTCCCTAGCACATTCTCTCAAAACTCGTGGTGAAATACCATCTAGTCCCAAAGCTTTACTGACATCCAGAGTACTCAGTATCTGAAACACACTCTCCTCCTATACCTTCAACTTCTATTCCTGTCAAGACCTCTTCTGTCAACAAGATCAATAATATAATACAGAAATTCTATCACAGCCATAGGATCATAAATTAAACTAATTTCTGGTATTTGTGTATAGTCATGAACTATCAGTATTCCTATTTACCCAATATCCATTATTTCTCTCTTTGCTTTCTGTTCATCTGTGATATGCCATTCAACCTCTCATCCTCCTTTTCTTCCTGGCCATCCCTTCAGATCCCAACTGAATAACTAGTTTCTCTGAATCAAAACACTCACATGCTTATAGAAAAGCAGCCTCCTGCAAATGTCTATGAAAATTCACTCTACATTCCAAAAGATTGTATTATGTCATTCATTATCACCACCTATCTTCTCAATAACAAATTCTCCTGCAGTAGTGTCTCTCCCCCAATACTCTTAAATCGTTTGCTGTCAAATTCACACTTTCTCAGGTTAGTGATACCAATCATCGCCGTCACTCATCAACTTTCTGCATTTTCATCACCAGTATGTATCATTTTTATTATTTTATTATTTTTTATTATTATATTTTATAATTTTATTATTATTGCACCCTATGTATCATTATCTCCAGTGGCGAATTCTCTATGCTTGCTCCACAAGCTCATTAACTGAGAAAGAATTATTTATTTGTTAATAAATGCATGCGTTTATAAGCATTCCATTTAGGCTTTTATTTTTGTAGGAAGAAGTCTTAAGCTTGCGTGGCAATAATTGAGCTTTGCATCGTGTATCGAAGGCCGATGCTTGCTCGTGAAGTCAAAGCTACCTTGGCCTGCTCGGTTGTAGGAGCTTCCGGGTCCTCGCAGCAGCACTGTGATTTCATGCGCGTGCATAGCTATTTCCACTCCCTTCTTAAACACAGGCCATACGCAGTCAAAGTAGCTCTAGCCAGTAAGCTTCAGCCAGCCTTTATAAGTGTGCGTGTTGCTTGGGAAAATTAAGTTACAACCAACTTTTTATGACGATGTTATTCACCAGTTCATAAAGAAGAACCGTAGGGTTGAATTTGTATTGAAGTAGCAAAATTGAAATATATAAAATATCATTTGTAAAATAAATGTTGTATTTGTATGATTAAATGTACATACATTTCTAAATACATAGTTTTAAATAGTCAGTAATTCATTATTCCGCTAATCAGACTTCAATCACACCTCTCACTCCCTGAATGATAAAAGAGCAAGCGTGAATTTCAAGACCAGCATTCGTCTCTGATTATCTCTCCCGCCCCACCCAATGCTCCTGTTAGAATCTGCACACTCAAGTCATTCAATTAATCTCCATACACTGCTCACAGTATTCCTCAATCCACCAACATTTTCCCTCTCTCAAATATTTTCTTCATTCTTAATCTCATCCTACCATTTTCCCTTACTTTCCTCTCAAAAAGTATTGTTCATTACTGTTATTTTAGGAAATTTCATCACCATGCCGAATTTTTGTTACTACCTCACCGCCTACTGGTAGAAAACAGTATAAAAAAAGTTATATTTGTGGAACGTTAGCTTATCTCCCTCTGAGAAAATGTGTGTACCTTTACCACACCTTAAGAAAATACTACTTTTGCTGGTTGTGTATTATCAACCAGTTCAAAGAGAAAACCAAACTGATATACTTTGGGAAGTTTAAAAATTCTTCAAAATTAGTAAGGTAAGCAACTGTACAGTTTAAAAGCTGAAAAAGAAAAATAAGACCGAAAACTATTACATGGTTCTGCATTTCGAATCTATAACAAGGTTTAAAAAATGCTTA
Source organism: Typopeltis vanoorti (assembly GCF_054136105.1). Taxonomy (NCBI): domain Eukaryota; kingdom Metazoa; phylum Arthropoda; class Arachnida; order Uropygi; family Thelyphonidae; genus Typopeltis; species Typopeltis vanoorti. The sequence continues at coordinate 5,660,556 of NC_143567.1, read as the reverse complement.
CAAGTAGAATCATGCTTTTTTTCCTCTGCTTGATTATGCGTAGTCCTGAAATCACTAACAAAAATCCACAAAGAAAAAACAATACTACAAGAAGCATTAGATCTTACGGTAATTAAAGCTACTTAAACCACCATATGTACATGAGAACGACGCCGGTTTTCCTACAGAAGTAACATCGGACGTTACTCGTGCCTAGATCAATGCCGGTTTTTAACGTGATTTGTACACCTACATGAAACTAGCTCTTCATTATAGTCCGTAGGAAATGCTTAATATTAAAACATGCAAGTAGTTCTGAATACACCGCTGAGTTGCAGCATTGCTTTATCACATCAGCACAACTGTTTCAGCGGACTGTTCGTGCATTCAGTAAACAAGGTTCCCGCACAACGATCGGATTGATACAAATTGGGAAGGAACAGTTCCCTAAATGCGGATACTGTCAGTTACCATTTAATTAGAAACAATTTTACTCAGTGTTATTTATACCAAGGGAATATATATATTGGATAACGTTATTTATACCAAAATAATGAAAAGGAAATAATTGATCAATTATTTCATTTTTACGCGAATATTTTTTTCAAGGACACACAAGACAAATTACCTTTTTTTTACTTTTTTTTTTTAATGCTACAATGAGAAAACTGTTCAAAATCCAGTTTTCCTTTTTTCTCTCTCTCTCTCTTTTAAGCAGCTATCGGAATTTCAAATCAACCATTTGAAATATATATATATATATATATATATATATATTATTTTCATTTCAAAAACACGGATATCTAATGACGTTTCAAATTCACGACTGTGACCTCGAACTTTGGTCGTCACAGGCTCAATGGATTTGTTCTATTTCTCCGCTAACAGCATGAACAAGTTCTCGATTTTTGGCTACAGAAACAAAATAGGAAGCATAACGGTTCTGAAATTTAGCGAGCTAATTGTCATTTAACTTCCATTCTCTCTCTTCACCCCCCATACTATCTGTATTGACTGTATTTGCATTTGAAATTGAGTAAGTATGCTTATAAAAATTATTTTTATAATTTATAAAGTATAGCTAACAACACTATTGTTCATTTTGTCAATACTGTATTTATCATCTGATCGTTCCAGGGGGGGGGGAAGCTGGTCTTGAAATTCCCACTTGCTCTTGTTATCATTCAGGGAGTGAGAGTTGTGATTGAAGTCTGATTAGCGGAATAATGAATTACTGACCATTTAAAACTATATATTTAGAAATTTATGTACATTTAATCATACAAATACAACATTGATTTTACAAATGACATTCTATCTTTTTCAATTTCGCTACTTGAATACAAATTCAACCCTACGGTTCTTCTTTATGAACTGGTGAATAACATCGTCATAAAAAAGTTGGTTGTAACTTAATTTTCCCAAGCAACACGCACACTTGTAAAGGCTGGCTGAAGCTCACTGGCTAGAGCTACTTTGACTGCGTATGGCCTGTGTTTAAGACGACGTGAAGGGAGCGGAAATAGCTATGCGCGCGCATGAAATCACAGTGCAGCAGTGAGGACCTTGCTCCCATAACCGAGCAAGCCAAGCTAGCTTTGACTAGACGAGCAAGCATCGGCCTTCCAACGCAAAGCTCAATTATTGCCGCGCAAGCTTAAGACGTCTTCTGTTTACAAAAATAAAAACCTAAACGGAATGCTTATAAATGCATGCATTTATTAACAAATAAATATTACTTCTTTCTCAAGAAATGAGCTTGCGCAGCAAGCATGGAGAATTCGCCCCTGGATCGTTCCCATGAAACCAATCGGGAACACCGTGTGCAGTAGGTTAACTATAACAAGAGTAATTTGGTAAATAGCAGGGTGAAATACTGTATTATTGAACTCCTGACCAAAACCCCATCGAGGGTAAAGCAGTTAAGAGTCTCTGTAGCCTGCCTGCCGGATAGTATACGGGGGGTGGGGATGGAGAGGTCTGGTAAACACCTAGAACAAAAATGATATTAAAGCAACTGATATAACCATAAGATCAGAAAAAGAACCAACCTTACTTTATGGCAGTGAGATATGGACAATAAAAAAAGCAGATGAAAGAAGAATTGAATCATCCGAAATGAAATTTCTGCGCAGAACTGAAGGAGTCACAATAATGGACAAAATGAAAAGCAGCGAAATCAGAAAAAAACTTGGAATTACAACCTCCCTAAATGAATCAGTTATTTGCTACAGAGAAAAATGGAAAGAACACATACTAAGAATGAATAGAAGCAGAATACCTAAACAAATTCTAAATTACCACCCAAAAGGTACTCGATGCAGAGGAAGACCCTTAAAAAGATGGAAATGAGTCCGGAACAGGCCAGTTGGCCTATAAGCCTGGAAAGGAAGAAGACGAAGATCAGAAAAAGAAAAATAATATTATTTGTGCTTTAATATCATTTTTGTTCTATGTGTTTATCAGAACTTTCCAGACCTCCCCCCCCCCCCCTCGTACACGCAACGAACTGGATACTCTAACTCCCTGGCAGTTAGAGCATGCAACTGGAGTACTCAGTGACGTCAAATGTGAATAACTAACTCCCTGTGTGCGCGAGTCGTGTCTACAAATCCTTTGTCCCTGGTGCATGCCTATTTTACAAATTTTCCTAACATTCTATTAAGATGAAAATTATGGTGTTATTGCAGTTATAAATTCCCATAAAATTATATATATATATATATATATATATATATATATATATATATATATATATATATATATATATATATATATATACACATATTAAAAATAGTTCAGATACAACCACTCTCGGTCGTCATGATATTTCTCTTCTCCAATTAAGTTAAAATTTATGCTTCACAATAACACCTATCCCGTCTTCTTTAAAATTTTCACACATTCATTCATCCATCTGGTATATATATATATATATATATCATGTTGCACAGAAACAAGGCAATTAAAAAAAAAGGGGAGGGGTAGAAACATAAGTAAGCTTTCAAGCTATCATCCAATTGCCGTTACCTGATTTTTCTCGAAAATGATGGAAAGGGTCAAGTAAACTTTTCCAGTACCTACTTGGATGCTTTTAATTATGCTCCACAATATGAATTCCGCTACTATCGATCCACAACACATTATATTCTACCTGGACAAAGCAATGGAAAGGTCTGGAGAGGCTCGTTTTGCTTTCGACATTTCCAGGGAATCTAATCTGGTTTGGCATAGAAACCTCCTTACGAAGCGAATACCTCATTTTGCCTTCCACCCTCAGCAAATGGATCGCCAGTTCCTTCTCTGACTGTTCGCTTCGTAACACTGTGTACTGTTTCCCGTATTCAGATTTCGCCGCCAATGATGAAGTATCCCCCTAAGTACTTTCTGTACATCCACCTACGAAGTTCCTCCTGTACATCAATTATCTTCTGCTACAAATCTTCACTATTCATTCATACTGATGGCATCACACGCCCTTCCTCTTCTTCATTTGACATGAATTTTTATGCAGAGATGGTCCATGCTTCAAACTCTTCCATAACCGATAATTTAAATAATGATTTCCTTGCGATGAAAACAACTTGGTGTCACTACTAACTCAGTCGTACTCTCTTATTTCTCGTAAGATCCTACTTCAATTCGTTTTTTATCCTTGGTTATGCTCAGATTTCTCTTCTACGGCTAACTTGTGTTTCCAGTCTTTCTTGGCACAAATGCACGTTGCATGATAGCCTCAAGTTTCGTGTCCTTTTCCGTTCAAAATTTGCCCAGCCTTGGACTCTATTCTCACCTTTGGGTTCAAGAATCAGAAACGGACCCCAATCTCCAGATGCTCAACAGCTGCCTCTTGTTTATCTAGGGATTTGGATCCGTTGGGGTGAGCTGCATCGGCTGATGCTTTTCCCTGGAATGAGCGTCTCTGCTCAGTGGTAGGGCGAGCCTGTCACTAAGCAGAGACACGGCTGAGTTAAATGATCCTTCAGGTAGCTCATTTGTTGGGCGATCTCATTTGAGGGATTGCCCGAGTTTTTGGAGAAACGATCCCTGCACATAAACAGGCCTAGTCTCTGAAGAGAACCAACCAGTTTGAAACAGCTGTGAGGCCAGTGAAACCTTAAAAACATGCACTAACAAAAGATGAAATCTATGGACGCTTAGGCAGCGCTCATGTCTTAAGTAGTGCAAGCTAAGCAATTTCGATGCTGAGGATTGTATTCTCGTAAGCTCTCAGGTCAATTTTACGAAACTTTCATAGTTTCTACAAACATTCGGCTTTGAAATAATGTCGGATCTAATATCTACTTAGCTTATGTCACTCTCTCTAAAGATGCTTGATGGTATCTAGAAAAGGGCTAACATTTAATAGATGATCCCCTCTCTCTCTCTCTCTCTCACACACACACACATACACACCACTTTCTAAAAGATGTTGCATTTCTGTTTTTATTTTTCTCTAAGCATGTAAAAAATACAGTTCAGCTTTACTTTTACTGAACCAACTTCTCATCCTCCCTGTTCAGACCTACCTCTTTTTCTAGAAGAACTTTCTCAATATACTTTTCCCCAAGGACTGCAACCTGCAGTTATTCAATGAAGACAATAACGGGTAATTAAAAAAAAAAAAATCTTTAACTACAGGGCAATTTTATGTTAACGTTCTATGACCTCTCTCTCGCGGGTTCGTTTGCGTATGTAAAAACCAATGGTATTATGTGAATTTGCGCGTTCTACGGCCGACTTTTCTGAGTTGTGGCCTTAAAAATTTGGATTTTTTTTTTCCTGGAGTTATAAAAAGCGTTACTTAATATTATACCACAGATACATTAGCTTTGCCTAGAATATAAATCATACAGAATTCCACATTTTTCGAACATCAGTCTCATTTAAGAACAGCGTTCGATTTTCAATTTCAAAAACGAACATAATGTCATTTGTCATTTAACGCGTATTCTATGAAGGAGGAAACAATGTCGAAATCCTTCTGAAACAAATGAAATCATTTTATTATATAAAGAGCATTGAAATAATGGTAGGTAGAGAGGACCATTCAAAGATACGTTATCATAAAACGTAGTATCAATGGTATATCCAATCGGCACCTTGGAATGCAAAATCTGAAATCATCTATTGGAGACATTTATCAGCGAATAAAAATATAAGGATGCTTCTTCCCCCCCCCCCCAGAAATAAACACAAAGCAAATACCAGGGGGTAAGTCACACCATCACCTTATTACTATAAAAAGTGATTCCCGATACCATGGAAATAGCATCAAGAGACTAGAGGCAATGATTACAACGGTGTAGCATGAAAAAAATATAGCGGGGTAAAATAATTTCTCAATGAAATAAATAAATCAAACCAGGGCTATGTGAGTGTTTTGCAAAGTTTAGCTGTCGTAGGAAAAGTAGGGGAATTGACTGCTATCTTCATAGCAGTTTTGTCACAAAGCATTTCACTCCACCCTCAAATTGCGTTTAGAGCATATTCTCGTGCAAAATCAATGAACAATATTTACGTGCGATAGATAAATACGTAACAAGGAAGTGATAATATTAAATTGCTAATCAGAACAGCAAAATATATCATGAAAATAAAAATTCTTCACTGACACCAACTGCTTCCCCGCCAATATCGAGATGCGACTGGCCAGAAAGAACTAAAGGTTCCCAAGCAATTTTTCAGAGCGACCTTGGCGTCTCATTAATTTTTGCACTGCGATCATAGGCCAGAAGAAATACCTAAGAGTTCCATTTATTAAGTAGTTACGTTTATACAACCTCTGTCCAAAAAGAAACCGAACTTTTCGAAAATAGAAGAAACTAGTGGCGCCATCTATTGTATCTTTTTGTTGTCGAAAGCGGCAACCTTCATTAGTGTTGTATCAACTGTTTATGACATCTGTTTCATTAGAAGCCGAGTTATAGTGTGTATTGACGAACGGTCGGTTGTCACGATATTCATGCCGTACGCGACGAATTCTCGCTACCAATCGCTTCAAAACTTCGATATAAAACTCAACATTGATCGTTTGGCCAGGCGAAACGAATTCCTTGTGGATAATGTCCTTGGAATCGTAGAAACAAATCAGCATACATTGACTTCTCCAAGCGACTTTTTTTCGGATGCCCTTTATCTGGTGGTCTCCACTCAGCACTCTGGCGCTTTGTTTCGGGCTCATACTCAAAACACCCGTTTCGTCACCAGGAAAAAGATCGTTTCAAGGAAGTTTGAGTCCTTACGAGCAGTTTTAATGAAGTCCTTGCGGTATTCAATTCGATACATTCTTTGGTCGTCGGTCAACTTATGGGGAACAAATCGCGAATTCAATTTACGAAGGCCCAAACTCTCGGTCAAAATGTTGTGCACAGTTGATTTTGGAATCTCCAATTCATCTTCAATCGATCTCACGGACGAATTCGGGGTTTTTTTTTTTTGATGAAATCACGCACTTTTTGGATGTTAACTTCGCTCAGTCCAGTTATTGGACGGCCCGGCTTTTCGTCGTCCTCAAGTGTCTCCCGACCACTTTGAAATCGCTTAAACCACTGGTAAACTTGAGTACGGGATAAGCATTCATCACCGTATGCTTTTTGAAGCATTTGATGCGTTTCAGTAAAACTTTTACCAAGTTTAACACAAAAGTCAATCGCAGCTCTCTGTTTGAAACTCATTTTCCGACCGTTCGTCAAAACACACTATCACTCTTGGCACTATAACTTGGCTTCTAATGAAACAAATATCATAAACAGCTGAGTGACACGACAACACTAATGAAAGTTGCTGCTTTCCACAACCAAAAGATACAACAGGTGGCGCCACTAGTTTTTTCTATTTTCGAAAAGTTCGGTTTCTTTTTGGACAGAGAGTGTATTACTTACTAAGTATTGTGTCCTAAAACCTTAGTCCTTTAAAAAAATAATAATAATACGCAAAAATCGAAGAAAAACAGTAATTTTATTTTATTCTTAAATAACCACAATTACTGGGATGTGCGCGTTTGTAGCGCACTGCGCGCAACTTGGAATCAGACTGAACACCGCCACCTTTATTTTCCTGTTTCGCATTGATTTTCACGCGGTACCTTTTTTTTTTTTATTACCGCAACAGCTGAAAACCCAGCTAAGCAAAGATATAACGCCGGGAATGGAATTGGGATTCGCTGAGCGGATATTTATCTTTGATTGATATCCAAAACTCGGTTCCATGCTGCCAAATTCTGTTTTTAAAGTCTTGTCACAAGACAGCTGAATACGATTTTCTTCTTCTGCAGAAGTAAATTCAGATGGGACCTTAGCTTTGAATGGGTCTTGGATCATTGTCATCTCCATATCTTTGGAAAGTATTTTTGAAACCAGTCCCTATGTTGTGTTAGATGCTCCTTAAAAACTGATTTCAGGAGCTTCTAAAATCTAAAACTTCATTCAATGTAACAAATCGCTGCAACAAGGGAAACAGTATTTTCAACTGTAAAAGTAAACTGTAAACAGTATCTTCATTTATTTTTCTTTTCCATATTCTTATACGATGGTGTGAGGTTTTTCAACACTGCGCGACTCTATACGCCACCTTGTAGGATGTACCTTTTCGTTCTTTAAATTCTAACTATCTGGTAAAATAATCACGTGATACCCTAGCCATGTTAGGATGACTGGTCTCTAAGTGGCGTTTTAGTTTACTTGTTAAAGGTAGGTCCAAAACTTTCAGAAAATACACACTGCGACGGCTCTTCAAATTTCGGTTTCTCTGCAACTTTGCCTATGGCCTGTGGTTCGTTACCCCTTTCATCACTCCTACACTTCTTATTAATGTTCAAAACTCTTTCCACATTTGTGCACAGTGACTAAAAAGCAACAAAATAATACATTGAACTTCGCTAGAACTCGCAGACATATCAAAACACCTTTCAGTTATTTCGATTATTGACAGACTCGGAGCGTCGACAGGTATTTATACAGAAAAATCTAAGAAACAAGAAAGTTCGAGAACCTACTGCTGAAAATACAAATAAACAAAAACATTCTGAACGTCATCTAAAGGAATGTAGCGCGATCTAATGTCGAAACTGCGAACTATCTCGTGCTAATATGACAAAAGTCGTGCATGTTTCCCTCGAAAATTTAAAATATCCTGCGGGGCTCCTCTGAGTTCACTGCGGCGCAAGTTTGGGAACTACTGATTTATACAATCGAATATAAATACCTATAGCAGCTTACAAAAACTGCTAATATTAACTAATTTAAATCGCTAAAATGTAAAGCAACTTTCTGATTTAGCGTTTTAAATTATGCGTAGTTTTTCAGGAATACATATTTCAAAGTATATTACGGTACAATGTGCATACTACATACGCCAAACAGAAAATGTGAAATATCTTACTTTTCTTTACATTAGACAACGAATGTGCTTTGTAAATTCGTTGCCTGGTGGAATTAAGGCCTCTTTGTGGTAATGAGTGTGGCTAACTGACCGATTTGTTTGACACTTCCGCTTTCAACACGGTCAAAGGAATTAAAATAATATGCCAAAATTTAAGCATTTCAATTGCAGTTTTATATAATTTAAATCACATTAAATTATTAATATAATACTGGAGGTATCACGGATTACTAATAATAATATCCACGTACTTTACCTTTTAAAACTACATTATTTTGAGCTAGTCCATTTTCAAACGCAAATCGTGTAATTCTGCTTTACAAGCAGTTGGTATTTGATGCAGTGAACTGGTTGTTTTGCTATTCAATCGCATAGTTAATTATGAAAGTTTTTTTTTTTTTAGCAAACTTCCCTTTCCATTATCATGACATTTTCACAACTGAAATTATCTCAATTGTACTAAATTACGGTATAATTTAACTTATTTATTATTTGCAATAAGTGTTTTCGGAAATTTTCAGAGATATCAATCATGCAATGACAAAACAAATGGCAATTAACTTGAAACTGAAAAAATACACATTTTGCAATCGCGGATGTGACGCTACATGCCGATCCCGTAATAATAATTATTCCGATTGCCATTTGCTAAAGGCATGGAAAATTAAAGCCTTTTGGCTGTTATAAAAAGATTACTTTTAGTAACTATTTATGCACCTACCGAGAGTTCATTTGTGATGAATTCCATTTTCTGACATAGGAATATTATGGTATTGAAAATAATTGTTCTCTCTCTCCTATATACAACACGTTGTGGTTCATTCACAAAAGAGAGCATCGCATTTTCATGTAATAACGGAATCGTTGCCCTAGAAACAGAGAGCTTTCGAATGTTAAACAAATTAACAATCAATTAACACACAAATTAATTCTTTGTACTCCGTATATTTTGGTTTATCAAGAATTTTTTAAGTGAACAGAACGAGCGTAGACGATGAAAACCAAAACCATTTTGGGATAGATATGCCCACGGACACAAGCTTCAAAGCAAATAGAAGATTTGGAATGAAAATAATCTGGTATGGCCTGCACAATCAATGGCTATACAAAAATTGCCGTCTACAAATGTTTATTTTTTGTTTTTGTCCTGAACTATGGCATCCAAGATTTATCTCGATCCGAAAATATGCATAATATGCATATTTGACAAATTCCGTAATGTTTTTGACGTTTTCTCCCCAGTACAAAACTACGCATAAAAGAAAATGGATGTGGATTATTTAACCAATTTTAATGACAAAATAAAACGAAAACGATATAATCAGACCTACACGTTCTAGCTAAGTTCGACAGCTTACATACACGTTACCTAGAGCTTAATTTCTCATTAACTCTAAGATTCTTGTTCCATCACGAACATGTTGAATGCTTCTGTAATATACGGTTCAACTTTTCGACTACAAAAATAAATAAATACATAAAAATAAAATAAACATTGATATCTCAATGTAGCAGATGTTTGTGAATGTCCTTAGCTGGCAAAAGTACTACATTTGCTGTTCAGAGCATCTTCTTCCAAGATTATTTAATCCGAAAGAGCCCATTCAAAGTACCACTGAAACGTTCAGAAAATTTCGTGCGCGGGACACACACACACACACACACACACACACACACACACACACACACACACACACACACACACACACACACACACACACACACACACACACACACACACACACACAAATCATAATAAAAAACAACTGTCATTTCTGTAAACGTAAATTACTAAATGGCAGCTAAATCCTTTCAAGCTCTTAACCTCTGAAAACATGTATCACTAATGAATAAATTAGTGATGCATGTTTTCTGATTTACACGTTTATTATGTGATCATTACTATGTTCAACAACAAAATATATGATTATCCTTTTTAACTCTCTTGGGTAACCATAAAAAGGATTATTACATTTTTACTTATTTGCATATGGCTGCAGACATACTGTATATCATTTTATGTAAATTTTTCGAGCTAAAGATGGTCTGGTTGAAATTAAAACTGGGATGACGTCAATTAATTTCCATTCTATACAAATGTTATGAAATGCACTGTTTATGCTTGTCTCGAATCCTTTTCACATTTGTTTTCCTAACAACGTGAAGAAATAGCGTACATCAGTTTTTATAACGGCCTATTGCTGCTATGGGCGACAATCGCCTCTTTTTTTTTTTTAATCTGTCTAAATATGAAGTATTTTATAGCTTTCTTTATCAAATATTTTTCGCCGTCGACATCACATTCCTGATTTGTATCCTCAGGGCGAGTACAGGATAATATGACAGTACTGAATGAAAAATTCACGTCATTAATAACTTCCTATTGCAGTTTTCCTAATATTAGTTTATCAGTCAGGAGTCCAAGATAAAATTATGGCAAACCACGATGGAGTATTTTTCATGTTTTCGGTAATTCGAGGGACTCTTGACCAGTCCAACTACGAATAATGAAAATTTTAACATCGGTTACTCTATGCGCGCAAGGATTTTTAACATATTTATTTTATTTGGATACATTAATTTTAAGCAGTGTTTCGTTTTTTTCGCCATTTTTTTACGTAACCTACAGAAGTGTTTAAAATAAAACTCATCACTCAAAATGAGTAATGAAACGAGGCTTTAGATGACAACCTGTGGATCAATAATTTAAACATTAGCAATTTCTAAAACGATGAAAATCCAAAGTGCGATAAAATGAACCAAGAGTACTAAAATAATGCAATGATATTACCCACAAAAAAGCAAAAATGTTCATTATAAGAAAAATTTTCATAAATCGAAAAACTATTGCCAGCATTAAAATATTTGAAAACAAACTGTGATAAAAAAAAAAATCTTTGGTGATTAAATTTATCTCACAATTTTACATGATCCAGGTATACTGCCAAAAACTAAAGTTTGCTATTAAGAGTACTGAAACACAGAACGAACTTCAATTCTGTGCAAGCAGCTATGCTTTTTTTTAATTGATTTTTTGAGCCTATTGCAATTTTTTAGTAAATGGAGATAAAAACATAAAGAAAACAGTTCTTCGGACAGTATCATAAATCAAAAATTTTTATACTGAACTTATGGACTTGAAAAAATATCAAGGCAATTTTCCTAGAGATAAGCTGCTGAGTCATAATAAATATTTCAGTTTATTATATGAAATATGTTGCATTACGAATCAAGTTTTTATTTGAACAAAACTTATTTGGCTCTTAAGGGAAGCCGTAATAAAATGTTTTTGTAAGTAATGTCATTTAACATGTTAATAACAACTCTTCAAAATACTATACTTGGCTGAGACAATGACCACGCCTTATTGATTAACCGCTTAAATTTTCATAAATAAAACTTGGTGCTTACAATCTGTTAATTAAAAAAAAAGTACAGTAGTATCAATAGGAGTGACATGCCATATACTCCGATTATGTACCCAAATTTGTCAACAGTTGGATAATATAAGTCTTGCGAAATGAAGGTTAAGGATTTTTGAACTATAAAACTATTCAGTCTTGACACAACGAGCCCTACCTGTCCTTGTTCCCCTTCAGTAACCATGGTGGTCTATCTTAGTAATCTCTGAAATGCCAGAAGATCTAAGCTTTCATGGAAAAGTAGGGGAAAAATAACTTGGTGAAATACTCAAGCAAGCGCCTCAAACTTTTAAGTAACGTTTCTGAACAGATCTCTTTCAACCCCGTGTATCCAGGTACCATTCTGGTGACAGTCTGAATGACGCCCTGTTCGGCGTGCAATAAGCAAGCGCTGTTTACTTCGATTGCAGCACTTCCTACGAGACGCCAGTATTGATTGCTAATAGAACGCATGCTCCTTCAACTGATGCAGAAAGCTGTCTACGCAGAACTTTAAGGCAAAGAACTGTGGGTCAATAGAACCGATTCGAGATACTGTTGTGTTACTCATCTACGTATGTAGGAAGTAGCGACACAAAACTACGAAACAATATTTCTTAAAAAAATATTTTCAATACTTCATCATGAACATCCAGAAAGAAGTATTAAAATCAATCTGCAATGGTGAAGAGAAACGGATAGGAAAGAAAGAAAAAAAAATTACTGTCCTTACGTAGTTTTTTCACGGTTTAGAACTTTATAAAGTTAAAAAAAAAATCCCACTGCATGACCTACGCTGCCCTATCAAATGTCAAAAGACAATTGCAGATATAAACAAAACATGTCATTACTGACTGACAGTAAGAAAACGTTGGTCCACCTTTCACCGAAATAACTTGAATGCATTACATAAAACGTCCTGATAATTTCCGATAGGAAACGTAACAGTTTGTACTGTACTGCTTCCTTAATGAAATATTAAGGTGCACACATGAAAAGGGTGTTTTGGTATCTTTAATTTGGTACATTATATGATCGAATTTCATGACTAAATTGACAAATTCTACTAGTTCATACAGCTAGGTTCACTTATCTCAGACAGACATCATCAGCAGAGGAGCATGCGATGTAAGCAAAGGAGATCCCGCCTCACAAATTGAGAAATGTACCTACAATGTAACACTGCAGAAGTACTGGCGATATCAAAATATAATGCTTACGACTGTTACTTAATAAATAAAAGGCAAGAAGATACGTTCTAGGGATGTGATTAATTTTGCACCATGAATATTAAAAGCACACTGAGGACCCGAGAGGTACTGTGCGCACTAATCACACGTGATTGAACGTTTGTTCAAGTAAGGGGACAGTCATTATTGTCCGAGTTTAATAAAAATTAAAATTTCTGAAAAAAATTCCTGTACGAACTGATGAAGGGAGAAACTGAGAAGGGTGAATTTAACTAGTGTTGCCTGCTTATGCAAATAAATAAAAAAAAAAAAGATTCAATAGCAGGGTTTAGCAATGATATTTTATGAAATATTCCATAACATTATCCCCTTTTGAGAAAATCTTCGATTTATTTTTTCCAACGTGAATTATGCAAGCACTCATTATTATTCAAGGACTGTAGTTTTTCCACACACTCTCTTCGCGTATGGCAACCCTTTTACCAACCAGCACAAAATTATCGTAAACAGCACGAAAACAAGTACAGTCATCCCTCGATTTACGTCCTTTCGAAGATACGTCCGTGATCTCATAAGGGAATAAATAACATTTTCGGCTATACTTTCAAACAAGACGCAAGCGGGCGTAAAGTAAAACATGCACAGTGGCAACAGTGCTTTCAGAGGCAACCTCCCTCGGCAGTTCGCACGTGTATTCAACAATTCCTCTGATGATTTTGTGTATGAGAAATGGGTTGTGTATTCATCGTTAAACATTTCGCGATGTTTTGTGCAACATGGACCATACACGCACAATCACAGAAAAAGAGGCGAGCAATTGATCTTGAAACGAAGTTGCAAGTTATAATGCAACATGAAGCTGATAAGGCCGTTAATATGATCGCACATGACTTCGGATGGTCTCATTCTACAGTGAAGACCATTTTGAAAAAGAAGGATAAAATCGTAGAGGTTGTGAAAGGATCTGCTTCCATTAAATCGACGATAGTGACGAAGCAACGACAAGGTCCTATTGGTGATACAGAAAAGCTACTTGTATTATGGATAGAGGACCTGAACCAAAAGCGCATACCCCTTAGCACTACGACCATAACCGATAAGGCACTAAGTCTGTTCAACATGTTGAAGGAGAAAACAGAACCCGGTTAAAACTATGAATTCAACCATTCTTCCGGTTGGTTCATGAGATTCAAGCAACATTTTGCGCTGCATAATGTGAAAATGTATGCATTTTATGGATAAAATTATTTGCCTCAGCAAATATTTAATAGGGATGAGACCTTCTTTCGGGAAAAAATGCCCGAGCTGACATTCATCCCCATAAAGCTAAAATCTATGCCTGGTTTCAAACTCTTAAAAACCCGTATTACGATTCTGTTAGAGGATAATGTGGCTGGATATAAACTGAAACCATTTGTGATATGTCACAGCGAGAATCTACGAATCTTCAGAAACACTAGGAAGCATACTTCCACTTCATTATCGGAGCAATAAGAAGTCCTGAATGACTCAAAAATTGTTTGAGGATGCCTTAATCAACTGATTTGCGAGTGAAAGAAAAATGTAGAATTTAAAATTTTATTAATTCTAGATAATGCTCTAGTCCAGGCATGAGCAACCTTTCCTAGTTCGGGGGCCAAATTATCCTTCTGTCTCCGAGTCAAGGACCGGACCAAATTATTCAGAAAAAAAAAAAAAATCAGCTAACGCCTTTCTATTCCCGTATACGGGAGTAGGCGAGGCCATTTAGCCCTATCTAACTTTTGGAGACTGAGTGGGCAGTTCAATCTCCACTGGTACCCATCAGAGATAGATGGTCCAAGGCTATCACTAATTAAGCGGTTCGCAGTGAAGAGAGACAGCTCGAATGTGCCGCCATCTCGTGGTCCCTAACCTTAACACAATATATTTAATGTCTGAAATAATGTGGGTTCTACGGTCGATTATCTTCAGTTTACAGGACGAAAAACCCGAGTTTCCGGGAGGAAAAATCTGCTTGCCGGTGCCAGAGATCGACTAACTCGGGAACCGGTCGAAAAAAGGCTTAGAAAAATTTCCTCTAGTCGCCGACTAGACTCGAAACCAAGTCTTCCTTCGTGCGGCCAAGCGCCGTGGTATGCAAACGCCACATCCACTGAGCTACACAGGCGACCAAGTTATTAAATAAAATAAATTAATATTAAATGAATTAAAACACGTTGCTACTTCATATTTCATTTATTTATAATATAATACTTTGGTATAAAGCTCTACATAAATTTTATAATATAATGAACGACATAACAATTTAATGTGAAGATTGGCCTTGTACTTCAACTACGAGACTATCAATATTGACGTTAATATTACTTAAGGATAATCGCATAGAATTTTCGAGGTTTTGGTCTGTTATTCTTGTCCGAATTTTTGATTTATTGTATTTCATCCTCGAAAAAATCTGTTTACACATATATGTGCTGCCGAAAAGACAAATGATTTTTCTTGAAAAGGCGATAAATTTGTATATTTTTCTTCCACCAAATAAAATTTATAAAAATCTGTCAAAGCAATGTTGTTAAATTGTGATTTTGGCACTGAATCCGCCTGAAGCTCAATAAGTTCCATCTGTAAGTTTTCTGGCACATTATTTACATTGGCATCCATCGGACGAGCAAATATAGCGAATGTGGAGTCTTTGTTTTTGAAGTCGGCAAACCTTGTATCAAATTGCTCTATTAGTGCCTTCAGTTCATCTCCATAACAATTATAAGGGATATTTTTATGAATTGCTAGAGTAGGAAAATGATAACAATTTTTAGCTCTTATCTGATTTTCCAACAATCTTAGTTTATTACAAAAAGCTTTGACATGTCCATGCAGTTCATGAACCAATTGTCCTTGGTTTTGCAATTAAGATTCAGTTCGTTTAGGTATCCGGTGACATCACACACCCACTCACATCTTTTACTTGGTTAATTGTGTTTCCTTTTATATCCATAAAATCTGCAATGTCTCGTCTCAGATCATAAAATCGTTTTAACATTTTACCTTTACTCAACCACCTCACTTCACAATAATAAGACACATCTTCATAATCCGAAAATAGCTCTGCCAAATACTCCTTAAATTGGCGGTGATTAAGTGCACTTGACTTAATAAAGTTAATATTGGCTACTACAACTTCCATAACATTTGTGAATTTAATCAATTTTGCACATCGATTTTGTTGGTGGATAATGCAGTGAAAATTTTTTTAATTTTCCGGATGGATCTGTAGTTCTATTGCTGTTTCATGAACTATTCCAATAAATCCCTTCTGTGCACCAACCATCTCAGGGACTCCATCAGTGCATATGCCAGATAGTGAACTCCATTTAAGCCCAAATCTCTCGAAGACTGTGTTGATTGTTTCAAATATATCTTCACCGGTAGTTGTTCCTTTTAACGGCCGAAGCGCCAATAATTCTTCTGTGATGTTCAAATCCGCATCAACTCCTCGAATAAATATAGCTAGTTGTGCTGTATCGGAGGCATCGGTGCTGTCATCCAAAGCAATTGAAAATGCTTCCAATCTAGCAATCTTCTCTTTTAAACTTTTTCTGATATCATCAGCCATAATTTCTATCCATCGGACAACAGTACGTCTCGACAAACGAATATTATCGAAGTCTTTTTTCTTTTCAGGACATATTATACTTGCAACATGACTTAGAATGCTTAGCGATTTTTTTGCATAACACAAAGCTGGCTTTGACAATGCTGAGGTGCTGCGTTCTTTGTTTGTTGAACATTTGCTGCTGGGCATCCAAGTTTTTCTTCAACTTCTGTATTTCATCTTTTCGTAGTTGTCCATCAATTTTTGGGTGATCTGCATGTCTCGAAGTAAAGTGTCTCTTCAAGTTGTATTCTTTGTTGACGGATACGGATTCGTTGCAGAGCAACATACAGGCAAACCTTTATTCAGAATAAAATAATAATCCTCCGTCAAGTTGTCTTGAAATTGACGATTCTAAGCATCTACTTTTTTTTTTTTTTTGTAATAACTCTTGACATTGTCCCAAATTTATAAACGATATCCAGAACTGTCAAACAAAACTGTCTTCTACACCGCCGGCACTGAACAGAACACAACATCAACACAGGTACCGAACAGAACATAACATCAATGCAGCCACTGAACAAAGCACAACACCAACAAGTACCGAACTGACACGTTGTAACACGTTCACACATGCTAGTCAAAGTGAGAAATAGACCTTGGTTGGAGAAAACATAGTGTGTTTTGCAGTTAGTAGAAGACACCATGTTTTCTCCCACCATGAATCAGACAAACTTCGCTGAAATAGATTAGGGCCGGATCAAAAGAAATAGAGGACCGGATCCGGCCCGCAGGTTGCCCATATGTGCTCTAGGTCATCTGTCTTATAGCGATGATCTTCACCAAGTTCAAGGTCATGTTTCTCCCTCCAAACACTACTTCATTAATCCAACCGATGGATCAGGGAGTTCTTGCAGTGTTTAAGGCTTATTATCTACGGAGAACTTTTTCACAAGCCATTTCTGACACTGAAGGAAACGAACAAACTCTCATACAATTCTGAAAAACATTCAATATTTATCATGCTAGTAGTATGGGTGGCACTAGTGACAAGATCAAGATCAGGATAAGGAATCGTGACGTGATTGGTTGTTTATTTGATGACGTCATTGTGTGTGACGTCATGAGTTTGTAATGTCAGGAATTTCCCTGGGGCATATGTGTGGGTGACGTCACGTTGTTTGTTTTGTTCGCGTATGGAATTATGGGTGATGATTAGAGATAAGGATTCGTGCCATGATTGGTGGTGCACTAGTGACAAGATCAAGATATGATAAGGAATCGTGACGTGGGTGTGTGTTGTTATGAGATGTAGATAAGTGACATAATTTGTTAGTTGTAAATAAGGAACGTCATTTTTTAGTTGTAAATAAGTGACGTTATCGTTTTGAATGGAAAAGGGAGTTATATTAGTGGATACGGAATCGCGTCGCGATTGGTGGGACACTTCTGACAAGATCAAGATAAGATAAGGAATCATGACGTGAATGTTTGTTGTTATCAGATGAAGATAAGTGACGTCATTTGGTAGTTGTAAATAAGTGACATTATTGTTTTGAATGGAAAGGAAGATATATTAGTGGATAAGGAATCGTGTCGTGATTGGTGGACACTTTTAACCAGATCAAGATAAGATAAGGATCGTGACATGTATGTGTGTTATTATAGTTTGGAATTTCACTGGGGACCTCATCTGTTAGGGACATCACGTGGTGTGTTTGGTTCGCTTAATTCAGTCTGGTAGACCATCATTGGTCTACCAGACTGAATTCGTCGTCGGGTTTTTGAAATTCAATAATTTATTTTTGTTTCTTTTTAACCAACCTAACCTAACCTATGGAATTTCAAAAACGCGACGACGAATTCAGTCTGGTAGACCAACGAAGAAAGAGAAAAGAAAACATTGTTTAGCAGAGAATATTGAAAATAATAGACCTAATGCAAAAATTCATTAAATAGTTTATTATATTATTTATATGTACAAAATATTCTTTAATAAATAATTTTTTATAAATTTTGTATCTTTGAATCGTAGTGTTAAAAAGAAACAAAAATAAATCTATTATGTCTGAACTGATAACGGTTTTGTTACGTTATGCATAACTATAGCACATACAAAAGCGTGAGCTACTCAGAGCAACTGATTTCTTTACTGCTCTGAATCAGTGACGCCTTTGGCAATACGCATCCGGGAGTGGTATGACGTGAAGTGATAGGTACATCACACAGACAGCTTGTCCTTTAGATAATATTCACTTTGTAACAGTGAATGTTATCAATGACCTTGAATACGAATAATCTTGAACCGAAAAGACGAACTCGACTAATCTCGGCAAGTAGTCAAGCTTAGCAGATATCAATTCAGCATTCATTCAACATTCGAAATAATAATTTCATCGAACATATTCATAAAACCAATTACTTTGTGAGAAAGTATTCAAACAGTCAGTGGTTTCACACATTTCTCTTAAATTGCTATTTAGATTTATAGGAACCGGACGCATATCCAGCGGAAGAGTAAGTTCAAATAAGTCAGTATACAACAAATTAATTATATTGTGTATTATCTGCTTGGACTATATTAATTTGATCCTTTGGGACAATTTTAATTTCCGTTAAGGAAACTTATTCAATAAATTATTTTTGATAACTGAAATTGCTCTTGTGATAATGTTAATGACAACGGAGTTAAAAGGAGGGGAACGAAAAAAGCTAATGACGAAGCAGTATTCTTCTAACTTCGGCTCAGCTGAAAAGACTGCAAGTTTAAAGAAAAGACGTGAACAGTCATAATGCGGGGGGGGGAGATGAAAGGCTAAAAGTAATTCAAATCTCAAGGTGGATATCAGTGAATGGAGAAAAGTAAATTATTAGTTATTCGGAGAAAATGCATGCAGGAAAAAAAAAAAAAGCTAATGTTACTATTCCAATGGAATCAACGAAGAAAGGTGTAATATTACATAACACACATTCTGATAAAATCGGTGTAAGTAGAAGGGAAACTTAGAATTCGCTGAATACACAGACAAACCATTTATTTGGTAAATATAATCGAAGAATAATGTTTAGATGCACCTTTAGAGAAAGACGTCCTCAACAGCTGCGAGAATCTCAGAATCAGAAAGAGATCGACGAACGGAAAGAAGCAATGCAAGCAAAGTTGATTTGGTAAATGGGACAATTACAAAAAACAGGACTGAATCTTAAACTAAAGCTAATTTTTACTTAGGCGTTGTCGCCGATTGCCTGGATCTATTAAAACAACAAATAAAATAAAATCTGTAATCTGCTCTGCAACCAATTCGGTTGCAAGCAGCATTACATCATTATTTCTGTTAAAACAAGTGAATAATGGTTTGCAGAACTCAGCAATGTAGCCTATTTCCTTTGGTTTGTACTGTGCAACTGAGGACTAGCTCAACTAATCATGCTTTTTTTTTCCAATCGCACTCCATTTAAAATTATGCAGATATATAACCCCTCCCAATTTATTTAAATGCCACACAAACATTTAGTACGAAGATCCTGTATTATCCTTTTTTTTTTTTCAATCGCACTCCATTTAAAATTATGCAGATATATAACCCCTCCCAATTTATTTAAATGCCACACAAACATTTAGTACGAAGATCCTGTATTATCCTTGACAAAGGAAAAAACAACAACAACGCAGGAACTCCAATTAAGTTATCAGATCATCAAAACTAGGAAGCAAAACCATAACCATTTATCCCAGTCGCAATAACCTTATAGTAAAAACTCAATGGTGCATGTTTACTATGCTTACTTATCCTCTTTGTGACTCGTGGCACAGAAGGCCGAGATCCGTTTCTTTCAGATACCTCCAACTTCTGCCACTAATTCTGCTTTTCATCGGCTCTCCTAACCAACCCCATTCTTCTTTCCTTTCAATCCCTCTGCCAAGTTAATACAGGACTTCCCCTTTTCATTCCAGAATCCATGTGAAAACTAATCTCGGAATCTCTCTGCTGTCCATTCTCAGTACGTGTCCAATCATATTAAACACCGTGTAACATTTACAAACCATTAAAGATTTGCGTTGCTTGAACAAAAATGTGTTCAAACATTGAACAAATTTATTTTCTTGCTGAAAAGCTTGCTCATTTTTTACTTAGAGGCGAGAGTGGAAATAGTAAGTATATTACCTCGATATGATAAAAATGAATTACGAATGAATTAATGGTGATGGAAAATGATTCGATGCGCGGTCTGTGTAGAAGGAATGTATTATAGATATAAGACCTAACACAGAGCATCAAGGAAACTGAATTCTGATGGGAGGAATCGTGAGAATCTGTGTGTTATAGGGCAAAGTTAGATAACAGGTTTAATGATGGAAACTGTTATTATTATGGAAATGATTATGAAGAGAGAACGATTCTGTGTTCGTCCGGTTCGGACCTATCAAGCATGTGAAACAATGTAACAATGCATAAGTAAGGAACTAGATAAGAACAGAGATCTGCAAGTTGCCGAACTGTGTCATGCAGACAACAGACAAGTGTATGCAAAAGAGCATGCAAGTAATTTATTATGTCTGTACACGCATGCCAGGAGCGTCAGAAACAATAGAGTTTTGTTGCCTTGGTTAATACATTGCGACCTCATAATGTAGGCATTAGCGAGACCTGGCTATCAGAATCAGACATACTAACTGGTATCGAGTCAGTACATTATTTTTAGGAAGGATAGACAGGACAGGAGAAGAGTGGCCGTGCTAATAATGATATCAAATGTCATGAATCCAGTTAGAGTTGAGACCTATGATTGGAATACTGGTAACAATTTTTCATGTGGCAGTAAGTTTGAAGCCATCTGATATAAGGTGGAGTCTAACAAGATTAAATACACAGTCGGGTGGTGTGTTATTATAGACTGCTGGTGGATCGATTGCTAGTGACGAAGAAATGCATCAACAAATAAATACGATGGGTGCGAAAAGAGTAATCGTAATGGAGAGACTTGAATTATCCGAATATTGATTAGCTAGCTATGAAATCGCATGAAAAGAATGAAACTAAATTTATTGAGCTGTTGCAAGACAAATTCCTCAAGCAGCATGTGACAGAAGGAACTCAACGTCAAAGAGTTTATGAATTTTCCATTCAGAAAAAGTTATGACCGTCTGAGGGGGTATGCTGGGTTCTGTGCCATGGTATCAGTTATTTGGATAGGAAGGATATCGACAGCGAGTGGAAATTGTTTAAACAATACTTAAATGATGCGATATCAGAATGCGTCCCTAGAGTTCGAAGAATAAATAGAGTAGGAGTGAAATGGATGTGTAATCTAATTAAAGAAGAAATTAGTAAGAAAAGATGATGTGGAAGGAATATTATGTGTATAAGGATGATGTCAGTAATGATAATTATAAGCAGCACGCCAGAAGATTCACAAGTGTTGTACGGAGAGCTAAGCCGAGTAGGAAAAGAAACTGACTCTGCAAGTTAAAGACAACCAAAAGAATTCTATCGTTCTGCTGCAAGTAAAAGAAAGAATGAATTTGAAAATATAACCTCACTGAATGCAGAAGTCATTGTTCAACTAATGAGCAGCCATTTTGCTAAAAGCTATCAACCTGATATATGCAACATTGAACTCACCGCTACCTTTTCACTGTATGAGGAAACTTATGTGGATGAGGAGGAAGTACTAGAGCTGTTGCACAAACTGAATAAGAATTCTGCAATATGAACTGATGGGATATCAGAACGGATACTAAAACAGTGTTCGGCTGAACTGACTATTCCCTTGAGCAGACTATATAATCTGCGTCTCAGAACAGGGAAAATTCTAGGAGTGGAAAGAATGTATGGTAATCCCTTTGCACAAGGGATGGTGCAAAGACCGGTTATCCAACTAACGACCAATCAGTATCTCAGGAGTGGTGGTGAAGATTTTGGAAAAGTTGGTTAGGGCTGGCATTCAGAAATGGGTTGACAGAGAATCTCTACTTTGCAATGAACAGCATGGGTTTACTAAGAGAAGGTCATGTTTTAGCAACTTGCTCACATTGTTACCACTAAGTTAGACAAGAGAAAGATACACCATAATACTTTTGGATTTTGCTAAGCCTTTTGACAGAATACAGCATGGAAGGCTGTTGCATAAATTGGAGAATATGGAACTGGATTATAAACTATTGGCATGGACAAGAGGATAGATGACGGATATCAAAAAGTGGTATATGAGTGGTGTGAATCTGCAAGATTCAAGGTAACCAGTGATGCGCCTCAAGCATCACTCCTTGGTCCATTGTTATTCAATCTGTACATTATTGACATCGGAAAGGATTTCGTATGTGAGATACAGTTATTTGCTGATGATGCAAAGATAGGTAGGGTAATGAGGAGTGTTGCTGGTATGCAATACTTGTAGAATGATTTGAATAGGCAGGAATTGGGGGCATGTGAAAATGGCTGTCATTTCAATGTTATAAATGTAAAGTCATGCACTTCGGTGTTATTAGATATCCAATGTAGTATTATATTGGTGGGATTATGCTTGAAGAAACTGATGAGGCTAGGGATCTTGGAGTTTTAGTAGACAGGAAGTTGAAGTTCAAGGGTCATATAGCAAAAGTTGTAAATACGACTGAGAGAATAATAGCAATGCTGAAACGAACCTTCACAAGCTAAGGAAGTTATTTAGCCTATTTACAAGGCTTTGATAAGACCTCACTTGGGCTATGATATTGCGAGCAGGTCTTGTTTCCTGGTTTCCGTGGTGATTCTGATACAGTGGAGACAGTGCAAAGGAGAGTGTCAAAAATAAATATCAGGATTGTGGAATACAGATTAGGAAGACAGATTGAGAAACTGTAGACACTAGCAAACAAGAGAAAGAGGGATGATATGATTGAGACTTACGAACTTCTGAAAGAGTTATACAGAATTTCAGTAAGTGGAATTTTTCATTTTATGGTGGGTGGGGAAAGGACGCGAGAGCATCCATGGAAGTTGAGAATGAATGCTGTCAAGAAGAAGATTAAAGCTAGATTTTTCTCTCATAAAGTAGTGCATGATTGGAATGGATTGACGTGGGATATTGTGTGTGCAAGTAGCATGAATGAATTCAAGAACAGGTACGACAGCTGCTGCGAATAGTACGGGCTTCCTCGATGAGTTCCTGACTCCCTGGAGGTATCTAATAATAATATTTTATTCCTCAGAAACTGTTTTTTAAAAAATTAAGTTGAAATATATATATATATATATATATATATATATATATATATAACGCGCAGACTGGAAGAAAAAAAAATGTAAAACTTTCGTTATGTCTGATTTTAAATATCAAGAAAATTAATTTTATTAACTAAATGTTAGTCCCGGCAAGCGATTGTATATCACCGGTCGTGAACGTGCTACAATCTACTAAGTGAAATAACGTTAGACTTCTAAATCAAAATTGAATATTACCTACACATACCGGCCATTGAATTGGAAACTTTCATTTTATGTATAGGCATGCGACTGACAATACCAATCCTCTTCAATTTCCTGCGCACAGTCCTGTGAGATATGGGTAGGGAACGCCCTTCATTAAGTGCTTTGGACAATGGCTGCACGCAGGAAGTGCCGTTTGTCCGCACAAGCCTTCTCCAACGACGATGACAGATTGTCTCAGGACTACGGTTACGCCTCTTAGACAAGCAATGCTGATTATTTTTCCACTGATTAAACACTCGGGATATCTCACCTTTTGAGAAACCAGTCAGCTCTGCTGTTTTCAAAATCATGGCTATAGTCAGACCCACAATAAACTCTTTATCGAACTTCGAAGGATCCTTGGTTTTTTCCATCGTGATTAATACTATTGAAGATTACTGACAGCAGCATTCTTAAACAGTTGTCTAGAACAATTATTGACGTACGTGACCAAGTCTTCTGCATATACACTGAGTAAGTGCCGTTTACGTATATCTGCACAAATGTTTCTAATTCAGTGGATGGATTGTGTATTCAAATTGTAGATATGACGATGAACAGAATAAAGGTAATAGAAGAAGTAAAAATCGACGAAATTCTTTGTGTGTTCGTTAACATATACAAAATTCGAATTCGGACTCGTCGATTTCAAATCAAGTATCGAGTCCGCTACTTGGACCCGACAAACCTACTTATGAATCGGATATATCCTAACTAAAAATACTCCCCGTTCAGCTTAAATCATTGGGAATAAACGCTGACTGAAAGAACCAAAGCAAGCATATTTACTGCTGTTGATGAAATGCTTATCATTAACAGTGTGGATAATTCAGAAATCTTGCTAGATCTATAAACAAAACATTTAACTATTTAAAACGGAAGTCTTAAAACATGAATTATTTCATCGGAATTGTCGGGAGTGGCTTACATCTAGTACTAAGTTATAAATCCAAGACCTTTTAAAACTAACGAACGGCGTAGTCCCTCTTCGTTAATCGTAAAATATGATGTCCACAAATCATGTATGTGATTGTCAGTATCTTTATATTCCTTTCTATCATATATAATAAATTCTCTTCCCACCCAAAAAATTATGCAATAAATCTGAAAAACAAGCTCTTTATATCGAGAATGCTGCTTTGAAAAATATTAAATTAAACGTACCGTTCCATAAATATATATATAAATATGTACTGTATAAATATGTTCAAAAAATTTACTGTATGAATAATTGTTCATTCGAATGAAACGTGATTTCACACATACTAGTTTTAACATGGCTTGCAAATATAATTTTATTTCCATCAGAAATGATAATGTACTAAAACTGCTATACATCTTCAATTTTCTTAAGCAGCAATTTGTTTATGTGCGTTCAACTATAAAAAGGTGTCACAAACCATTGTGCATTAATATTGTACATTACGATTTTTTACGTTACGTATACAATTACGTACAATAATACTGTAAGTTACGATATTAATATTTACGTCACGTAAAGATTATATAACACGAAATCTTGTTCTAAAAAGTAAACATTAACACCTGCCAAGCTACTTCTGGCCTCGTAAGCAGCCTCACATCGCGCGATGAAATTCATCTACCACCTGAAGACATCCATGGCACGGGGAGATTAAAATCTACTATCGGTTAGTTGGGAAACAGAATCCACTAGGCCAATCAGGTTGACAATTACTCTTTTTTCAAGATGCGAATCTTGCAATACGTGCTAAATTTGAGACCGATATCAGACAAATATCACATTCTGTTAGCATTATAGGTAAAGCAAATATGCCACGTGTCCACTGAATTTTTGAGATTAAACCGCATGCAATATTTAATTCTCTTTGTCGTTCGTTGTACATATGTACAATGGGGCACAAAGAGGGAGAAAAGAGAAATCTATTGACATTTTTCTTGAAAAACTGGAGGTTGAAGTTGTTGGGATATACATGATGAGGAAGACTGTTCCAGAAGACAGAGGTAGGCGGAATAAATGAAGAAGAGGAGAAGCACGTTGGATGTTTTTGCAGTTATACTAAAAGGAATGTTAGGAGATTACAACAGCCTTCCTCATAATGTATTTCCAGAAAGTGAAGGAATAATGTATGCCAGCTCACTGTAGCAGTGATCACGGAAGTAACTGTAGAAGATACACAACACAGAGCTGAAACACTGCAATTGTGAGATAGAAATTAAAGTGAGTCGGTGAGAGAAGGGTCATCTTGGGCCGAATTGCTGTCCTCTGTGCAGTATCAAGAGGATTGAAAGATCGACAAAGTTATCTAATATTCAGTAAAAACGATCAGGACCTGGAACGATTTCGGATTTGTAGAGAATTAGTAGCTGGGAAGGCGTAAACTAGCTTTCTGAGCGGAAAAGAGTGCCTAGTTTCTTAGAGGTTGAGGAAGCAACTGACGTGATGTGTTAATACTAGGAAGGGCTGGAGGTATATGTCAGTCCAAGAGAGAGAGAGATTTAATTTATGAGAAAGAGATAATATTTAACAGAATAGTGCATCAATAACCACCGTAAAATGTTTTCAGCTTACAGAAAAGGACAATCGTTAACAGATATTCCTTTTTGACGCTTTCTCATGGAGAAAGTGTTCTTCGTTTTCGTTATTCTTTCGTCTAAAAACAAGATCAGCTTCTAGTCAACTTTCATTCACAGACTAGCCTGAAAGCTAACGAAGTAGCTTCTCATTCTCCTCTTTCATCCCAATATACCTCAATCATTTAGCAATCTTCCTGAATTGTTTATCTCCGAAGACCGCAACTCCCAGTTGTTAAAAAAATAGATTTCCTTTCTCTTTAACCGAGAATAAGTTACTACTCCCTAAAAAGACCCGAAGGAAAATTATGGGGATAAGAAAGTTCTCACCCGAGGCGGTTTCAGTTTGTAACAAGAGCTTCTGTTGTTTACATTTCCATGACATTATGATGAAACTGCAGTGATGGTGCCATTCATGAGTCGTTACTGCAGCACTTGAGTCAAATTCATTAACATCCCACTTATTAAAAATTTCGTTTGAACCTAAAGCAACTGTAGTCATTTAGATGTTCAAAAAGTATAAAAAGAAATGTGAAAAATCTGTTCACTCTACGTCACACTGTTTGTATGCCAATAGGTTTTGTTCTTTTCATAACTTCACCAACTCACAACCGCACTGGTTCAGGTTGATGAACTCGAATCAAAGAACAAAGGTGCTATTTACACGAAATCTAAATTAAAAAGGGATGTGGACTAGAAACTGAATGTACTTAGCAGGAATATACATTAGCATATTCCTGTACACAACTTTAAAGAAAATAATAGAATTTGAATTGCCACCCCTCCCCCCTTCAGGTACTGTGTGCAACTTAACCATTAACAAACTCAACTTCGACAAACCGCCTCACGGATTACGACACAAACTGTCGCTTTCAATGAAAGTAAGTCATATAACGACATACTGCCAAAGGCTACAGGAAGCCTATATTAATGATATGATGATGTTCAACTACTTTCTTTAAGAAACGGGTTCTTAGGAATCTAACTGGAACTATTCCAACAACAAACAAACAAACAAAAAACAACAACAAAAAAAAAAAACATTCTGTGCTGTAAAATGATGCAATAATCCAGGACAGGTAAACGTTAAATTTAGAAATTATTAACATAAAATTGTGACCCATTTTGTAAATGTTTCAGAGATTCACCATACGATTTACGAAATCGAAGAATTTCGTAAATCAATCACAAAGGCAAACCGATTTCTTTTAACGTCACACACCTTTTTTTATAATTTTTTTGAGATGGTAGAAGTTTACAATAAATGCGCAGGTTCTTCCGCATGATAACTATTTACCTGAATGACTCATCAAAACATCTTTGGACATGATTTTATGTCAATATAAGTTCGTAAACAGCAAACACAAGAGAAGAGGAAAGGGGGGGGGAATTGAAAGATCGACAAAGTTATCTATTGAATAATATTCACTAAAAACGATCATGACCTAAAATGACACTAGTTTTCTGGCACCTTAATATAGAAAATAAGGAGATAAACATCCTTTGTTGTTTTATAGCCAGTAAGCGAAACTAAAGATCGATAACTACGATCTATAAGTTTCATGCCGAAAAACTATCGGCGAAGGCGATTCGAAGTAAAGGTGGAGCAAGCTCCCTCACTATTCTTGATATTTTCTCATAATGTAAAACACAGCTCCTAGGAGATGTAATACTGTCATTACATTATGAGGAGAGGTCACTACTCAGACCGATTTCAACCTTTTTTGAGGTCTCATCAGTGAGTAGGTAGACCTGGAAGATATCAAAGCTTAGTGAAAAGAACTTACATACCTTCACTATACGAATGCCATAAAGGTGTAATTATATTTTAGTTAAGATAAAAAGCCAAATGGCTAGTTTTCTGGCACCTTAATATAGAAAATAAGGAGATAAACATCCTTTGTTGTTTTATAGCCAGTAAGCGAAACTAAAGATCGATAACTACGATCTATAAGTTTCATGCCGAAAAACTATCGGCGAAGGCGATTCGAAGTAAAGGTGGAGCAATATTAATCAAATATTAGTGTTGGCGAAAATGATACTGTTATCCATAAGTCAATCAATAACAAAAATCTTAACTCTTCTTCTTCTTCTATGATCTCTTGTGCTTTTAATCGCCGAGATTTTGCCAAAGAGATTTCCATGCCGTCCTGTCCAAGGCTTGTTGTTTTGCTTCTTTCCAGTTAATTTCCTTCGTTTCCAATTTTTCTTTATTTTCTTTCAATTTTCTTTTGCCAACCTTTTCTGGGTCTGCCTATGTTTCTTTTTTCTATTTTCATATACAATTTTTGCTATTCTTCCTTCTTCCATTCGAATAAGATGTCCAAACCATCTCATTTAGGCTTGCGTTATGAATTGGTTCAGAGATGCAACTTGAAGATTCTCTCTTATAGTTTGATTTCTTATTCGGTCTAATCTTGTTTTTCACGCCACCTTCCTAAGATATTTCATTTCAATTGTTTGTAGTTTATTTGTGTTTCCTGTTGTTAAACACCAAGACTCGCAACTGTATGCTAATGTTGGTACAAACACTGAACGGTACACTGCAATTTTGGTATTCTGAGTAATTTCTTTCTTATCTAGGAGTGGGCTTTTCATTGCATAGAATAGCTTTGTTCTCGCACTTATTCTGTTATTAATTTCTGTATCTAATCTACCATCTTCTCGTACATATGATCCCAAGTATTTAAAGGAGTGAAGTTGTTCCAGTTGATAGTTCTCTATTTTTATTATGTGTTTTGGTTGGGTTCTAGAGATGATCACTGCTTTAGTTTTATTTATATTTACGGTCATATTCCTTTTCTTTGTTTCTTCATACCAAATGGTTAACGTTATACTGCAAATCTTCAGCTGTATTTGCTAGAATCACTACATCATCCGCAAAAGCCATGTGTGAAATCCCGGTTTCTTTCAGTTTCCTGTATCTTAGGTGGAACTGTTTTATTTATGTTTGGTATTACTTTAAAATTTCATCCATTACTATAATGAAAAGAAGAGGGCTGAGGATACAGCCTTGCTTCACTCCTACATTTGTTTCAAATTCTTTCGATCTATTATTACAGGTTCTTACACAATTTTTATTACTTTTGTAGAGGCTTTATATGGCTGCTATTAAGTTATCTTGTACTTTGTTTTTCTTTAATGTTTGCTATATTAAATGTCTGGGAACTCGGTTAAAGGTCTTTTCGAAATCTATAAAACATGCATGTAGTTCTTTTCCATATTCCAATGTTTTCTCTGATATTTGTCTAAGACTGAAGATAAGATCCTATATGCTCTTAACTCATGTAAAGAGAAATTCGATGTTTTCTTTATATGAAACCCATCCCTGAAAAGTTCCAAAATTTACCGTACAATTTTAGTACTGTAAGGACTGAATAAAGTAGTTCCCCTATCCTCGAGAGGAAACATGGTGCTTTTTTTTTTCTCTCCTCCCTATCCCCAAACCACTTCAGGTCTCGACATACAACGATGAAAATTGTCTGATATTTCGATGATGAATTTATCTAATTGGAGAATTTTTTTTAGCACTTTTAATACTGTAAGATGAGCTGGCCATTTCAGATAGATAATCCAGATCCTTCCTCCAAAGACTAAACACAGTAGTTTTCCAAGTCTTTTCGAGTCTCCAATAGAAGGCTCGAACCGAAAATCACGTAGCACCTGAAGACGTTCGCAAATAATGATACCGGGGTGGGATTTGAAATGTTCACAACAGCAATCTTAATATAATTTGAATATAATAATAAAATTATTTAATTTTATGTATGCTCCGCTTGGCTCCCGGATATAACGAATTTTTGCAACCATCTCTATTCCGATATTTTAAGAATAAATCTTGTTCATACATGAAATATAACCTCTGCCATAGCAGCAATTGCTATCTGGTAAGAACCAAGGATATGCAAAATGTTATTTTGAACGAGCTACTAAACGATGTTGAAATTGATGATTGCTAATCATTAATAAAAAAGCGTAAAACGTTTCATTGTTTAATATATAATTCATTCTAATTTTACATCAGTTTTGAAATATTTTATTCCAGTTTGATAGATACCTGGTGACTTGGGAGCACGTTTTACATCAGATTATACCAGATTTTTTGCTTGTAGAATCTGCTTTCGAGGGAAATGGGACGGTACGAAGTGCCGGCACCTTTATTAACAGTGACATTCGGATGTGGTAAGTTTAGAAATATGTAATATTCAGTCATTCTTTTAAGACCACTCCTGTTTAAGATGTAACCTCCTGGCCATACCCGGTCCTGTTAAGACCGGGTATGGCCAGGAGGAAAACATTCAAATTATATGCGGACGATGCTAAGTTGGGTGAGGAGGTAAGGGATATTTCAGATACTGAATCTTCGTAGACTCGCTGGAACAGACTGATTCTATGAGCAAATATTAACAATTGCAGACTTTACCTGGGTTCCATGAAAATGAGGAAAGGTCCAGCACGGCTAACCAAAATCATATCTGTCTTGTGGAACTTTGCATACGGAAGACACAATGAAGGAGTATGTCTTAAAAGTTTCAAAGACAGAAGGAGAGGAGCTGATTCTCATAGACAGGCTTATACGTTGGTTATGCATTTCTAAATCACTTAGGGAATTGAAACAACGTAGATCAATATAAATTAAATACTTTAATAGATATTTCCGATATTTCGGCAATGTCACATTGCCATTTTCTAAAGGAACTTACAAAAAGGCAGGTGCACACAGGCACTAACAATACAGTAACTGAGAATGAAGATATGAAGCTATCGTTCTCCTAGAAGTCCTGATGGTGCCCTCTGGCGGGTTAAGTAGGCGTTCTTGGCCGTTGGGCTGAAGGTCTGCTGATGTATGCCTCCCAAATTTGGGGCAGTCGCATACAACCAAATTTGTTGAGGTTTGGAGAGTTTCTTAGGGCAGAGGCTGATTCCATAAATAATCTTTCGAATTTATATTTGCTCCGGTGTATTATTGTTGCTTTCTTCCACCGTATTCTGTGGCGAGTATCCAGAGCATGGTCTGCAAGACCAGAATGGCTATATTTGTAAAACCGGATGTAGTCCTTGTGTTCAGAAATTCTGATATTCGCTGTCCTGCCTGTTTGGCCAAAGTACGACAGTTTACAACTGCAAGGGACCTGGTATACACCAGGTAGGTCTAGGGGAAGTGGTTGGTCTTTGGTAGAGCGGATAAGGGATGCCAATTTTCTGTAAGGCCTGTAACAGGAGGTGAGGTCATGTTTTTTTAGAATTTTGGTAATTTTTTCTGAGGTGCCTCGGATGTAGGGAATGTGATGGATTTAGAGTAATCTTTTTTGTGGAGGGGGGAGGAGGGGGGGGGGCTGTGGTTTGTAGGTTTTAATATTTTTTGGATTTTTTTTGGGGGGGTAGCCATTGGCTGAGAAAGTGTTGAGGATGTGATTTAGTTCAGTGTTAAGGGCTATGTCGTTAGAACAGATTAGTTTAGCCCTGTTGTATAGTGTTTTTACCACTCCATATTGTTGTGAGGGGGGGGGGATTGTTGGTGGATGTATCTGCCTGTATGGGTGGGTTTTCTGTAAACTGAGAAAACCAAAGTTCCATCAGGCTGGCGGGTGACTAGTGTGTCTAGGAAAGGGAGGCAGTTGTTTTCCTCTTTTTCCAGGGTGAACTTGATTCTGGCGTGTTGGTTGTTTAAGTGTGTAAGGAAGGAGAGGAGTGTTTCAGAGCCATGTGGCCAAACAGCGAACACATCATCAACGTAGCGAAGCTATATGGTTGGTTTTTGTGGGGCAGAGGCTAAGGCTTTTTCCTCAAAGGTCTCCATAAAGAAATTGGCCAAGGGTGGGGAGAGTGGTGAGCCCATGGCTGTCCCCTCTATTTGTTTGTAGAATTTTCCCTGCCAAACGAAATAGCCTGAGTTCATTGTGAACTGAAATAGGGCTGAGATATCGGGGGAAAATTTAGCTTGGATTAGCTCTAAAGTTTCCTTGAGTGGGACATTTGTGAATAAGGAGGAGACGTCGAAGCTGACCATTATGTCAGTATGTTGGAGTGTAAGGTTTTCTATGCTGGCTTTGAAGTGGGCTGAGTTTTTTATGAGTGATGGTGTGTTGCCAGTATAGTGTGTGAGCTCTTTGGCCAAATGTTTAGCTAATTTGTATGTGGGGGAATCAATGCCATCCACTATGGGACGTAATGGCACATTTTCTTTATGTATTTTTGGGAGTCCGTAAATACGGGGGGGGGGGGTATAGAGTTAAACGGTTTTAATCTGTTGGTAACTTCTACAGTCCAAGAAGTGACTTTCTTAAGGAGGCTGTGAAGTTTTCTAATTTGTGAGTTGGTGGGATTGTAATTGATAGGGAGGTAAGTAGCCCGATCTAATAGAAGAGCATTCAGCTTACCTTTGTAGTCCTTTTGGTTAAGTACTACAGTTGCATTTCCTTTATCCGCTTTGGTGATAACTAATTCTTTATTATTTCTCAATTCCTGTAGGGATTTAAATTCCTTGTTGGATATATCGGTTTTGGGTGGTTTTGCTATGGAAAGGACACAAGCTACATCCAGTCTTACACTGTTGGCGATTTGATATGGAAGGTGGCGGATTCTTCTTTCAATCTGGATCATAATATCCTCAATTGGTATTTTTTTGGGAGCAATGGCGAAGTTGTGACCACGTGAAAGCACGTTGAGAGCTTCAGGCTTCAGGGTGACTGAAGAAAAAGGGAAAATTCTACAAACAAATAGAGGGGACAGCCATGGGCTCACCACTCTCCCCACCCTTGGCCAATTTCTTTATGGAGACCTTTGAGGAAAAAGCCTTAGCCTCTGCCCCACAAAAACCAACCATATGGCTTCGCTACGTTGATGATGTGTTCGCTATTTGGCCACATGGCTCTGAAACACTCCTCTCCTTCCTTACACACTTAAACAACCAACACGCCAGAATCAAGTTCACCCTGGAAAAAGAGGAAAGCAACTGCCTCCCTATCCTAGACACACTAGTCACCCGCCAGCCTGATGGAACTTTGGTTTTCTCAGTTTACAGAAAACCCACCCATACAGGCAGATACATCCACCAACAATCCCCCCCCCCTCACAACAATATGGAGTGGTAAAAACACTATACAACAGGGCTAAACTAATCTGTTCTAACGACATAGCCCTTAACACTGAACTAAATCACATCCTCAACACTTTCTCAGCCAATGGCTACCCCCCCAAAAAATATTAAAACCTACAAACCACAGCCCCCCCTCCACAAAAAAGATTACTCTAAATCCATCACCATTCCCTACATCCGAGGCACCTCAGAAAAAATTACCAAAATTCTAAAAAAACATGACCTCACCTCCTGTTACAGGCCTTACAGAAAATTGGCATCCCTTATCCGCTCTACCAAAGACCAACCACTTCCCCTAGACCTACCTGATGTATACCAGGTCCCTTGCAGTTGTAAATTGTCGTACTTTGGCCAAACAGGCAGGACAGCGAATATCAGAATTTCTGAACACAAGGACTACATCCGGTTTTACAAGTATAGCCATTCTGGTCTTGCAGACCATGCTCTGGATACTCGCCACAGAATACGGTGGAAGAAAGCAACAATAATACACCGGAGCAAATATAAATTCGAAAGATTATTTATGGAATCAGCCTCTGCCCTAAGAAACTCTCCAAACCTCAACAAATTTGGTTGTATGCGACTGCCCCAAATTTGGGAGGCATACATCAGCAGACCTTCAGCCTAACGGCCAAGAACGCCTACTTAGCCCGCCAGAGGGCACCATCAGGACTTCTAGGAGAACGATAGCTTCATATCTTCATTCTCAGTTACTGTATTGTTAGTGCCTGTGTGCACCTGCCTTTTTGTAAGTTCCTTTAGAAAATGGCAATGTGACATTGCCGAAATATCGGAAATATTTATTAAAGTATTATTTAATTTATATTCGGATCTACGTTGTTTCAATTCCCTAAATGATTTAGAAGGAGAGGAGACATGATAGAATATGTAAGTTAGAAAACGTTCTTACAGTACAGATAATGGAAAATTTTGAAGCTTATGGCAGGTGGGAGGAGAACTCGGGGTCATTCCTGGAAGCTTGAGTAAGAGGGTTAGGAAAAAATGAAAAGCCTGGGTTCTTTTAATGACACGTGAATGGAATAAACTACCAATGAATAATGTGAATGCGTCATCTGCGAATGTCTTTAAGGAGAGGTATTGTAGATATCACGGAACTACACCTTCCAGCCTTCAATCGATGAGGCAGTGAAGGTACTTACATATTATTATTATTATTATTATTATTGCAAAATTTTAGTGAAATCTATGTTAAATCAGGAAAGTTAAATTAGCTCAATGCAGGCAAAGGCAAAAATTCATTTAACAAATTAAGTCTGTGTATGGGGGGAAATAACTTGAATTCTTCTATAACTCCTTCCCTGGATACCAAGGTCACTTAGACTTCTACTCGAAAGAGATCACCCGTGTGTTTTGTTGTCTCTCTATAGGAACTATTCATATTACAGTGTTTTGTTTCCTTTAAAATTTCACTTGTTTGCGTACCTTGAGTATTTCTCGTATAAGTATCTTCATATCTTCGACATACAAATAATAAAGAAAATCTCTGCCTTTTGCTCCCATATCGGTGCTGCTAGAAAATTATCAATATTTATGCACAAAATTTCTTAACTGAGAAAAATTTCACTGAAGTCATAATTTCTCTTGCTAACGAAATTCAGGACGCTATCACAGAATTTGTTGTTCGAGTGCCCGGCAAATTACCTTGACCCACACTACAGCTGCACTGCGCGTAAGTTAAAGAAATTATACATATGCTAAAATAACTCCTACAGTCTGACCGACTTTTGTTAAACTGGCAACATATAATGCGTGCCACCCTATCTTGACTTTCCAAATAAACGCGTTAATCGGTGTAAAAGTCACAAGTGCATGTGCAAAAGAAGCATTTAGAGGAGAGGAAACGGAAGAGTGCTTGCTATTCAGAGAACTATGTGGAGAAAAAGGTCCCCAAGTAATGTGGGAAGAAGTGGAAAATCGAACAAATTTTTTCAAGGATTGTTCTAACAAAATAAAAAAATAAATAATAATAAATGAGAGAATAGAAGTTATGACCAACTCAAAGAGAAGTAGTCATTTGTCTAGTCCCCTCCCCGCCTTTTTTTTTTTTTTTTTGTTTTATTTGTGTCAACCCTCGTCCGGGAAAGGCTATACCAACTAAGTGTTAGATAAGTTCGTGTTTTTTCTTGTTAAACAAACACGAACATTTTCAACCCCCCCCCCCCCCCCAGGTTTCCATTAAGCAATTTGGTGATTTCACAATAAAAGACAAATCGAGTACCACTTAGAAGTGGAAATGATATATACTAGGTCAACAAGCAGGACCGGATCTACCGACAGTGCAACACGTGCATTTGCACGGGGCGACAAGTTTTTTTTGGGGCGGCAAAATTGGCCTAAACTATACGAAAAATAAATCATAAAAAAGTCATTTATTCCTTCTCTGTTGAAACCAGACTCCAGGATGTCGTCAGTTACGTGTTTGTGATTTAGCAGTTCATTCTACATGACGTGATGAGCATTACTTACATATAAGTTAATAGTAATACATTATAAAAACAATATTTTTTATGTTGTGTTGATAGTATTTTTGATATTAATGAATTTTGGAGCAATAAAATTATCGATTTTTCACATAAAGTAACTTTTAATAATTGCCACATTGTTATAATTTAATTAAAATTTACAGCAGGTGCATTTACTCTGAGTTTAACGAGTATACTCGTCTTCGTTTGATTTTAATTACCCATGCAGACGCACACTTTCAGAACAAAATTCCACCGTTAAAGGGTTAATTGTCTCTCTCTTTCTGTAAAAAATATAGTTTATGATAATTTTTCATTAACTTATGAATTTTTATTAGCTAATGCTACTATTTAGAATTTGTGATCAGACATGTTGAAACCTAGCTTAACATCATGGTTTTTAAGACGTCATTAAGAGTTTTTTTTTAGGAGGGAAGGGGTGGCAAAATATGCTATTGCAGGGGCGACAAAATTCCTAGGGTCGGATCTGTCAAGTACACACAAGGAGTCAAACTATAATAATCCCAATTTCGAGAATTTAGTTAAAATTATGTACAAGACACAAAAGAAAGAAATAATAGGAACAGCTCAAAACAAACATTTATTAGATAAATGTAACTAATCTTTTTCTAACATATTATTTGGTTACAAGATGTTTAAAAAGATAAACGATGATAAGTTGTAATCGTTGCTTATAAATGCTTATGGAAACATAAAATTAGCAGAAATACGATCATGAATCCATGCATATAATTGAGCTGCGGCTGAACACCAATGGAACAGGTTTTCTGCTTCGATTAGTGTACAAAAGTCACTGGAAAAAAAAGAAATGTTTTAGATTATCCAGTGGTTAACAAAAATCAAGCACATTCATTTCTTCATTAAAAACTGGTATGATACCAGAAATGTTGACGCCATTTTTAAAGCCTACCAAACACGAACAAATCACTACACGTGGGAGTAAGACAATTCCAAAAACAAGGACAGATTGTCGGCTGTGGCCCGAAGGGTGCGAGAACAAGATATTTGTGTTAGATACCAATTAATTCCGTTTAAGGACCAATGCAGAGAACTAATGTTTTGTCTCTTTCAGTACAAAATATTGGTCAGCATTATTATTTTTTTAATTTGTATGTGTCCAACATTTCATTCGATGAAATCAAAAATATTTCAAAAAATTATAATAATGACTAAGAGCAACTGTACGATTCTTTGTGAGATCGATTACATTCAAAAATGTAATGGAAAGTAAAAAATCACAAATCGAAAATGTCGAACGAAAGATATTAGACATTTTTAAGCCCATGATCCGACTTGAAGCCCTACTAAGATAATAATAATACAGCGTATGATTTTCGTTGTATTTTATTTTTAAACTGAGGCTGATAAAATATCAAAAATGACTAAGCAAGGAGAAATCAAGCAAATCTAGTATTCGAACAAGATAATGCGTTTGAAACAAAAACAAAAAATAAGCGGTGGGAAAGATGTATGGATATACATCTTTCCCACCGACAGCCTTTTCCTGGTTATCGAACATGGCGTCCATTCTTCAAACATTTGTGCATCCCTTGTGTAAATTATAATACAAATGACAAGCATATGGACGAATGTGTGGGTGTGTTTGCGGAGGAATGTATTTTGCTGGCTTTCTTGAATTTATGGATAAATAAATTTTATAGTACTTGATAGGTACTATAAAAGCTCGTAAACAACACGATCGAAAAATGTAAGCTGCGTGATAACATCAAGATCTACCAAAAAATTAAGATATTTCCATCAGTTAGAACCCCCCCCTCCCCCAAAATTGACGGAACACAAATAATTAAAAAACAAAAATCTGTAGACGTTTTTTAAAAGAAAAGCAACATCCGTGGAAACAGAAAGTAATATGAATGTTTCTTAGAATAATAATGAAAACCTCTGGTCTAAAACATATTCTCAACTGATACAGTTGGCAGCTATATTTGGATCTTCTAAAGATCTTCTAAAAGGCGAACAAGAACTACATCACCTTATAAACATGCTAAATCTCTTAACTAAAAATAACGACACGTCTTCTTTCCTTAATGTATTCCATTTGTGTTCGTGTGTGTGTATGTTAATCAAAAGAAAAGTAACAGAAATCATGTTTAAAACACTTGCCTAGTGATCATATGAGAAAAGATAGAGGATACTATGCATAATGTAGTTTAGACGTTATATCCAGAATTAAATAATATCTAAGCGAAAGTTGCGCAAAATAAATGTTAAGAACCCCCTCATTATGTGAATAAAAAGTTTTTTCTTTCTTTTTATAAATATAACTTTAAGTACAACATCTGAATGATGAAAAAAAAAAAAAAACAAGGGAAGCAACGTTAGTAGACAAGCTATCTTAGCAAACATCAGTAATCACAATCACGTCAATGTTAAAAGCAAAGCCGTATTCGAAAACAAGAATTACAAGGCAACACTGCAGGCTCGATCGCAATGTTAAAATATGTTACCAAACAAAAAAATAAAATAAAATAATCATAATAATCTACCCTATAGATATAAAATGATAAGCCTTTTTATGAAACGTTTTTGTGTCAAGTTATTTGAAACGTTTTGAAACTCAGGGGCTACCTGAGTGTCGAGTCTTCAAAATTCGAGTCATCAGAATTCAAGGAGAACCGGCCTACAAGTCCGGAACTGGGGGGTTGGGCACCGTAGGCGCCAGGAGGGGTGAAACTACCCTTTCGAGTCATCAGAATTCAAGGAGAACCGGCCTACCAGTCTGGAACTAGGGGGGGTTGGGCGCCGTAGGCGCCAAGGGGGGAAGCTCCCCTCTCTAGTAATAAATAATAATAATGTAATATTGCGTTCACACATGACTGATATCCCGAAAAAACTATTCAGGATCCCAAACCAACTCGGTTGTGTGCATCATTTACAAAGTGAAATTAAAAGCGCAAATTAAAAGTGGCAAAAAGGAAAAGATATTTTGGTTTTCATATCGACTGGCTGTTATTAATGTTTGATACTGACATAAAAATAAAAACTGCTCGATAATTTTTCTGCAGCGTTTATCACCATGAAGTTCTATCAAAATGTTCCCCAGTTTTAGAGTCCTTCCAAGCGGACGGAAGAAAAGACCTAAAGCTAATAAGTGCTCTTCGCTTGCGGACACATCTAAAAGCAGCTCATAACAACAAAAATCAACCACGCTGCTTTAATTATTTTTTTTATCTATAACTATTAATTTGTTTTCAGAGGAAGGTATTTCAGAAGATGGATATTCCGCACTTTGGCTCAATATGCTTCTGTGAACTGATAGGATTGGTCCGCTATCTATATATATATATATGCAGAAATCGGATTGTGCGTCAAACTTCTATCGTGGCATTTCAAGTTGCCGTGCTGTCTTGAAACTCATTCTGGGGCCAAACGACACACGTGATGTCAATTACTTAGTTTTTAAAATATTTTTATTATTTTTTACTTAATCCTAAATCACTACTCTAGAGACCAAACATGACACTTTTTCAAGCCGATTTAGACCTCTAATAAACAAATCAGTGGTCTCACACCAGGCAATGAGTTAGTTATTTTTTATTTTCATGGCGGAAAGACATCAAAGATCATACTGCGCCAGGACAGGTTACAGCAGTACATATCGTAAACGGTTAGTAGGACAATCACAAACATCCATGCCCCGAGGGATTCGAACCAGCAGCCGGAGAGCGGATACGCTAACCACTCGGTCAACCAGGCAATGAAATTCATCTACGACATAAAGCCAATCACCAACTTCCACGCCCATGGACGGATTCGAATCCACAGCCTGTTTGATGGACGACCGGTAGGTTTGCCATTCAGCCAACCAGGGCAAGTATGTAGATCCCTTACTAATTATTTTTCGAGAATCATTATCGCAAAAAAAAATAAAAAATAAAAAAAATAAAATAACATGACTGTTATTCGAACTCGCGGATGTTCAAAGAAGATAGCATGCGCAAATAAAATTCGGAGTAATACATATTCTACAAGAACGCCAAAACAGATACGTATTTCTTTTCAGCATTGAATAATCTGACAATCATCATCAGACATTCCGATTAATTTGCGATAAAACAAGTGTATGAAAGCATGACTCTGAAACTTACTTTTTTTTTAATTACTATGGAAGCAGTAATGTCATAAGTATAAATATTTTGTGCAGAGCACTACTATCGTTCTTAACAATTTTAAGGTGATCATCTTTGTTTATAAAGTATATTTCTGTACCCTTCAAAAATTACATTAAAGGAGAAAACAATAATATTTTGTATATGCATGTACTGTCGAAAAAAATTCAAAGATGAAACGATTTTGTCTTCTGAACATCCTGTAATCGGTATTAAAGTTAATGTTATTGATTAGTATGTAATTTATTTTTAAAACGAGCTTTTTTTAAAAAAAAAAAAAAGGCAGTAAAAATTCCGCCATGAATTTCTAAATGACAGCTTCGACGAAAACATTCTATTTCCCAGGTCTTTACTGTACATCTATACACCAAATTACTGTGCATCTATACACCAAATTTCATCGAAAGTCGTGCAACAGCAGTGTCAATCAAAACAAACTTCCCGGTTGCTCTTGTCTATGTTATTGGCAAACGTCTGAGATATTAGACCATCAGTTTCAGAAAATTTGTATCACTATTTATAACCACAGCATTATTGAAAAAGTCCACATGGTTGAAAAAAATATATATTATAATGGATAAACTGAATTTTCGATACACAAACTACAGCATACTAAAACGAATTAGTTAATTATTTGCGGATACAATTTCGAGTATCAATCACTGCCTACAACCAGAATTATACTTAGTTGTCAAAACGCAATGCAAGTTATTAGCGCATTAGGAAATGCGCTAATAGTGTGACCACATTAAAAAATGAACTGTCATTTATGTCCAGAAGTTCTTATGAGGTCACTGCTAAGAATAGCCATGATTACAAAGGTAACGACTTACAGGACAACACAGGCGTTTTTGGTTTATGCAAGCTGTTACCTGCATGTATAAACCAAATAGGACTCTGAAAAACCAAATACAATACATAAACTAAATATGACGGCGGTTATGGACGTGTCCTACAAAATAATGTTTTCTTTTTAAATGTCTACCGACTCTGATAACTGACGCTTCGAGTCAGAGTACGTCGTTTTAGAATAAGCTTAAGAATATGAAATTACTAATATACCATATATAAGATCTCAATTGTAAGCATCTGAAAGCCTTAAAATTAAGCATAATGTCACTTGAAAATTCATGTCAAATTAAAAACTAATCAATTCGATATAACACAGTGAAGATGCATTCATTGCTCCAATGCAGACCGATGTCTTTGCACTTTGTATTCAAAAATCACATGAGAAATAAATTTGGAATTTTTTTAAATGGAAAAAGTTAATAAATGTCCAGAACCACCACTAACACATGCTTACACAGGCTTACAAATATGCTTACATTATTTTTTTTTTTTTGGATATTTATTTAAATTTTTTTTTTTTTTTTTTAAGCAATGAAGAGGATAGCCAACCCTTAATTCACTCGTCCGTGGTAATGGCAATATTGCACGTGGTGGCCCTGACAGCTTAATACCAGTCTAAAACCAGCCACTTTTTTAAACGAACCAGGGCACTTTTTTATCGCGTAATCTTTAAGGTCTAACAGCCTCTACATTTAACCTGATACTCCGGTTAATTCTGAAACTTTGCTCTCGGAAGTTACGCAAACTATGACCTCAATTACATAATTACGATTTGGCAAGGATATGTGTGATGACCTCGCCTAATTTCACTGATGGCATAGAGCGGAAATCATTTCTTCTAGAATGGACGCATTACTGAGTTAACCTCACGAACTAGAAATATGCAACTGGCAAGTTCGATGATTTAAATGAGTTTAATTTAAACAAAGTTGTAATGAACATGTGATCCGTTATCTTCCTTCAGACTTCAGTAGTTACTAAACGATCAACAGAAATTCCATTACCACTACACATTTTAAATTATGAACGCGTAACAGAAATAAGTCAAATTTAATGTGTTCATTATCTAACTGCAATTTCAAAACAGCATTCACCTCTCAGACTTACTGGGAAAAAAAAAAGAAAAAAAAAAGTGGGCCACTCTTATTTGATCAAAAATGACAACCCAGAACATGTTCATTTGCCATGAAGCTGTCATTCTGTTATTTGACGTCTGTTAAGTAAAAACATTTCCTAAACCAAACAGAAGAGGATTCCAGTTCAAGCTACGTTTCATTCATATTTGCAAGAAGCATTTTATAAGTGAAACTTTATTAAATTTTAATCGTTCAGTAATGTAATGATCCATTAAATATACGATTGAAGATTCATTCTTACTAAGCGAACCGCAATCTAGAGTTAAGCCAAAAATTGAAATCCCCCCCACTCCCAAATAGTACAAAGTTGTTTTTAACTTTCAGCTCGTGTAGATGATAAAAGATTTTTATTCATCAAATTGAATAGTTCAATTTAACCTTTAAGAAAAATTAAAATTCTAATTTTATCAGTATGTTCGTCATGGGAATATGCAGGAATGAAAATATACTATTTTGTATTATTTTAACAGAATTACGAAAGAAAAAAAAATGTTCTTTCATGGAATAAACAATCCATGAAAATAAGTCCCATTATTCTCCCATCAACCCTCACTTTCAAGATCTTGTTTTCCAAGCGAGTAAAACACCTTTATATCAGACACTGCTAAACAACAGTCATTTTCCTTTGAACCTTTACGACCTTTCCAGAATCCTGTTTGTGATGGGAAGAAGAGTTATGATTAGATCATATAATACACATTTAAGAATAAGGACTACATTATAAATGTCAAGCTTTCATTCCTTCGTTGGTTATACATTTTTCATATTCAGGTTAGTCAAGCCATTTCAATGAGCAATTACTGTATTAACAATACAGAACAATTCATGGCTAGATGGAAATTATCAACAGGAAATATTGCGGGTTAAGTTGTTTTTTTTTAACATAATATTAAAAATAATTATGTTTTGCCATTTTAACTGAAATTATAGCTAATTCCAAAGATTATAACAGAAACCAAACACAAGCTACCACTACACAGAAAAGAAAAAGACGAACTACGATTTTACCTTTATTTCAAATTCCGAAAAGCGTCGTTTTCTTGGATTCGAATTCCACTCAGAATCAGTATACACAACACTATGCAAACGAAGGGTCAAGTAATAATAATGCATTTCTTGAACTTTACTAGCTCGTAATCTTCAGAGAACTGTTGT
This sequence comes from Typopeltis vanoorti, assembly GCF_054136105.1. Classification (NCBI taxonomy): domain Eukaryota; kingdom Metazoa; phylum Arthropoda; class Arachnida; order Uropygi; family Thelyphonidae; genus Typopeltis; species Typopeltis vanoorti. The sequence continues at coordinate 5,617,147 of NC_143567.1, read as the reverse complement.
TCACCCAAAAAGTGCGAAATCTCGAAAAGCTTGCCTGAAATAAGTTATAAAAAAATGTGTTCGAGTGACGTCACTTTAAAGAAAGCCGTGACCGAAATATCCTTGATCGTCGTTTCGTGCCTGAAACAGATGTTTAGTGAAGGCTTAAAAATTAGCAAAATGCAAGTTTTAGGACACCGCTGAACTATAATAAGTAATTCCAATAACAACAAGGCACAATAAATAAAGATGTGACGACTTCAATAAAAATTGGCTTAATATTACTGTAAATATGGCCTCCTTTTTAATGGTCACGTTTCAGTGTGTTCACGGATGAGCGAACACTTTTGTGCCATTGTAGGAACAACCAAGAGACTTTGGAAGTCGTGACGTCCTTTTAAAGGAGATGCATCCGCAAACTCCCACACATCTTGGATTATTAGGATGATACGTGTACATTGATCTTGGTATGAAAACTAGTATTAATTCCTAAAAAAAAATTATCAAATAACAGCGTGAAGGCATACGAGTGATAATGATGACAAAATTAGCTACACGCGGTCTATGTACGTCACTATGAGCGAAGTCATCAGTGTTTAAATTTATTACATTGAAAGATGTATAAACTAAATGACCAAATCAAGACTGGTTTGCTCGAAAACTTACAAGTGTTCAATATAGTTATCATACAAACATACCCGATCTCTTGGGAATATCTCACTCGATCTCTTGTGTTTTGACTTTCGAATGGGGGGGGGGGATAACATTTTTAATGGTAACGTGTCGAAGCTCCGATTTTAAGTCTTCCTGCTACACAAAGACATTCGAACAACTCTCCTATAAGGTATAATTTTTTTTTTTTTTTTTTTGCACGTTTCACAGAATTTCATGTGTATGGAATGATATGTTTAAAAAGAAGCTGGGCAGGGGGAATCAAATCTTTCAGAAACTCGATTTGGCAGATATTACACTATTCTAACAGAAATTACGTGTGGAAGGTATATGAAACGATGCAGTGCTATTGGACCAATGAAAGTGAGACTCCTGTAGTACTGACTGCAGGTTGGTCGAGTGGATAGCGCTTCCGTTTTCTGATAGAGATGGTGGTTCGAATTCGAATCTCACTGCAGGCATATATATGCTTGTGAATGCCTTCAGATTGGGAGGTGAAGGTCATCGCCCGGTGTGATACCACCGTCATGCTACCGGAGGCGTGAAAAGATTCCAGAAATTCGATATTTTGTCTCCCGAGTAGGATTACCCACTGCACTAGTCGGCTTACAACCTCTCTATGGGTTAGGTTGGCGTTAATTTTTTGAATGCCGGTCATACAACGGAAACAAATGTAACAAGTTTTTAACCGGTCAGTACCTGGTTGTTGAGTAAATGCAATGAGGTTCACATTACTGACTCAGGCAAAGACCTCACACATTATTTGGGATTAGTATCTCCAAAAATAGATTAAAAAGGAACGCTCTACACGACACTGACCAAATAAGGGCAATAAAATATTAGGAACAGTTTATGTATACCTTGTTCCGAGAGAACAAATACGAACCGATTTCGAAAACTCACTTAATATCTGTGACAACATCCGTAATACATACAACGGCATACATACAACAAAATATCAAATACTAAAGGACATTAATCCAAATATATAAAATAAAATGCGCATAATCACATGAGATATATGTGTGAAAACTTACACAATGAAAGAAGAAAAATAGTTTAATTTATAAATGAAAGCGTTTCCAAAATGTGTTCTTTAACCTGGATGGTCTGGAACAATTCAGGAAAGGAAAATCACTGCTCAACTTTGATTGTCTGTTTTATGGTGATGGACACATGTGAACTCAAACTAGTTGTACAGTTAAAAAATATCCGAGGGAATAAAGAACACATTCTTTAAAAATCATTTAAAAATTGTATTAAACTAAACCTTAATAACTAAATATACTGAAAACAAACACGGTTGAGTTAAAATTCACTCGGCATTAAAAATTATGAAAATAAAATCCCTTCCCTCTCTTTCTCTAACTTGACACTTAGTGAGGGAGAGGAGTGACACCTTTTCATCTTTTGATAATATAAATAAATCATTAAATGCTGTAGTTAAGCTTGGAAAATGAACTTTTAATGAGGGTAATGAATGAATGATTAAGAAGAAAATATTAGCTTCATCGTTTACAATATTTCAAAGACCGGTTGAATGACATGCTACGATGACGTTTTCCTGCTGATGCTTAATCCTTACGAAAGCCAGTTTTACCATTAACAATTCCGAAGTAGGAGTCAACGTTACATTTGCTGTTAATCAATTTGCTGTCTGTTCCAACGAGTAGCACCCGAACCCTTATATATCATCTGAGCACGAAACACTGAAGATGGATACGTAGGAACGCTGATCATTTGATTTCTATTAGAGCAACTGCTCCATCGTATAGTAAATGCAGAGCTCTGAAATTTTTCATATGTACAATTCACAAGAGAAAAGAAAGAAACGCTAGTATTGAAATATATTCGTTTTCCAACTAAATATGAATACCTCGTTATTCAACTAAAAAGTAATATCAATAAAATACTTTATTAGTTAAAAAAACAAAAGCTATCGAGTATTGTCAAGTTTTATTCAGGTCATTAAATCACATGGTCCTCGAAGTGCAACAATTTCATTAAAATTGACAATATACAAAACCCGAAGCAAAACAAAATACTGTACTATACTGTACAAATTAGGTTTAATATGATTGTGTTGAAGATAACCGCCCCATCTAGTGATAATCTGTTGCACTATTTGTATCGAGCTGCTACTACTATAGCGTCTCGAAAGTAGTCTGGTACGATAAATTATGACAAATTTAGAATTTATTATAGAGAAATTATGTCGGTATTTTAGCTTGCATTTTTGCATAACACTAGGAATACAATTAATACCCTTGAACTTAAATTTATAGCTACTAATTACTAAGGTTTGAAAAGTTTTCCTGAACATGTTTATTTTTATCAAAAACGAAATGGATAAAAATTATATATAAGTTATACAACACACAAAGAAATAAATTAAAAAAAAACAAAAAACTGAGCGACTTATGTATCAACTTATATACACTGCTTGGAAAGAAGTTAACGGACACCTCCATGGACAAGGTGCACTGGATCGTACCATGTAACGAGTCACGTGTTTGTAGCCGGTATAAATTGGATGAATATGATGGCCCCAAGTCAGTGCAACTGTGTCCAGGCGAAATGGTTGCGAGAAGGAAACTGACGAAATTTGAAAGAGACGTTGTGATAGGATGCCATGATGCAAGGCTATCTGTTCGGCAAATTGTTGACAATTGGGCAATCAACAATCAGTGATAACATACTGAGAAGGAAGCTCAGGGAGTACACAACTGCAAGGGCTTTTAAATAAATGTGTTCATTTATTTGCAAGCAAAGGATTCCATTTCATGTATTCTTAATTCTCCCTGTGTTTTCGTTGGTGAAATACCCTTATAAAATTGTGACATTTCAAAGAACATTTCATAATGAGATATTCAAGCAAATGACGTAACCAGTACGGTTGAGGAGGGAGGGGATTAGAGTAGGTCACAAAGTTTGGAGAAGTGGCAAATTTATTGCATAAAGGTCACAGGAATACATCTGTTTCGATGAATATATTTGTACATTTCGCAATGTCTCATTCTATGAAAGAAATGTACGAAAAGAAAGCAAACAAAGAACTAACACTATGGCGTAAGTATCTTTATGCGGTATTTTGTACATAAAATAACTGGCGTTTAAGTTTGAATTTTCGAAACATTAAAAACGAGTTTACATCGCGTTCCTTCCTAAGTCCAATGTTAGGAGTAGTAAAGAAACCCATCTTAAAATAAGGTTGGTTACGAATGTATATATTAAAGGAACTTTCAAAAAATGTAGTACTGATTTTGTAAAGTTGTTAACTTATCGCACAATGGCATTGTGCATGGTTTCTAGGATAAGGTTCGATACTCTTGGCCATGCCCAATACCGATGTGCGATAAGTTTACAACTTTTCGCAGATGGAGTTTACAAAAATAAGTACATAATTATTTGGCATATTCAATTGTACGACAACTGTATATAATGTGGATATGCATTTTATAAGAATAATGTATGAATCATTTCCAAATATACGTAGGCTGTTCAATAAGTAATAAGACTATATTTATACAGAAAACAGATTACCTTTAATCATCATCATTTACATGGTCTTTTTCGAAGTAACTACTGTGAGACGCGATGCATTTGTCCCAACGTTGCGTCCACTTCTTAAACACATGTGAGAGTCCGTTTTTTGAGAGTTCTTTCAAAACCGCCTCCGCAGCTTTTACACATGCTTGTTGCTTTCGAAATGGCGGCCTCTTAGTGGTTTCTTGAGCTGAGGAAACAGCCAGAAATCGCACGGTGCGAGATCAGGACTGTATGGAGGGTGTGGTAGGATATCTGTGTTGTTCGTCTGCAAAACGTCCACTACACAACCAGCAATATGTGGTCTTGCATTATCGTGGTGCAATAAGAAGCCATTCTTCAGCAATGGACGCTTCCTTTTGACGTGCTTGATGATAATCGCTGCTGTGTTGATCATTGTCTCTGTGATGGACGTTGAAGGTCTTCCCTTACGTTCAAGATCTTCCACATTTTGCCTTCCTTCCTTAAAAGTTTTATGCCAGCGAAAAACACTCGCCCTCGACATTGCTTCATCGTGGAAAGCTTCGCATATCATGTTAAAAGTGTCCGATGCCGATTTTTGCAAACGCACACAAAATTTAATCGCATAATGCTGTTTGAAGGACGCTTCCATTTCGAAGACTGGTCGCACCTCGTAGGCGCGCCGATGAGCATTTGCGTTTAGTCACATGACACTCTGGCACATCAGCCCGTATACGCCATCTATCAACTTAATACATACAGCAACATTTCTTTATTCCACAGAAATTAATATTGTGATGAATGGTTTCGCCACAGTAAAATTAGTCTTATTACTTATTGAACAGCCCACGTACATTAAAAAATTCAGCAATGAATTAGATAAAAAATTCCTCAAACATAGCAGTGCTGCAGGTGGCGTGAGATATGATGCAGGGATTTTCCTGCTAGCAGGCTAATGATTGAATTCAAAAGAATATGGTACCAAAACAATTTGAGAACGACTTATGTAAAGTTAAAATAATTTTTTAATTCGCTTCGCAAGTTAACTTGACATTACATTGTAATATTCATCATGACGACTTTAAGTAACAGCTGAAATGGCTGTGAGAGTCATTTCATCTGACGGAGATTGAAAGAGGAATCTGAGAGGATGCCATGTTGCATACCCATCTGTTCAGCAAATTGTTGACAAATTGGACCATCCCAGGTCAATCAGTGATATCATACCGAGATAGAAGCGCAGGGAACCAACTGTAAGCGCTACCCACAATGGACGACCCACTACACTCACCGAATGTGACCGTATGGTGATTCGAAGGATATGTCAACTCCAACATTCCTTGCCCGACACGTTGAATGAGGAGTTTCGGTCATCGACTGGAACACGAATTGGAACAAAACCATTCAGAACCGAGGCTTACAACAATGTGTTCATGGCAGAACTGAAATATGCAAATTCCACATTACGCAAACCAATATACAGCGTTGTCTTCAGTGATGCAAAGAGCACGTACAGTGAGACGCGGAAGCTTGGAAAGCTGTGTTATGGAGCGACGATTCACGCTACACCCTCTACCGAGAAGATGGCCGCATGTGGATGTGGCGGATACCCGGTGAACATCTCTTACCAGAGTGCATAACCCCAACTATTAACTTCGGAGGTGGCGGTGTGATAGTTTTGTACTGTTTTTCCTAGTTTGGCCTTGGACCTCTGTGGTGCCACGAACACTGAACTCGGGGAGATATCTGGACATTCTTTCCCAGAATATCCAGATATCTCCCCGATGCACCGTTTTGTGGCGTTTCTTCGTAACTGACCGTTGTCTCTTTAAGCAAGACAATACACCGTGTCATAAAGCTGCTGCAACCGCACGGTTTGTGGACACTGACGTCACCACGCTTGAATGGACTCCACAGAGCCCTGATCTCAACCCTATTGAACATCTGTGGGATGGTATGGATCGTCGGGTGAGGTAAAGAGATGTTCTCCCCACAAGCCCAGGATCACATTACATATCTACAGGAAAAACTGTCCAAAATTCCCATTGCTAGCTATCGCTCGCTTGTGGAAAGTATGTCCCGTAGGATTGCTGCAGTCATCGCAACGAAAGGAAGTTCTACATCTTATTAAAGTAGGTGCCATGGACACCACACTATGGTGTCCGTTGACCTCGTTCAGAGAAACAAAACTTGTCATGAAAATGAAGTTTGAATTAGAATAACTTACTATACCATAGTTGGGTACAATGATTTCCAAAATATTTGATTTGTTTCTTTGTTTTATTTTTATTCTTCACGTAAGATTTAAAATAAAATTTCGCCTCTGTTTCAGTACAAAACACATATATACCAAATTGTTCATTGAGATAATCCCTGATGACGTAATACATGACCAAATATTAGGCAGCAAGTAAAACAAAAGATTTTGTACCCATACAGCAAATTGTACTGAGACTTCCTAGTGATGTTCCGATTGTGTTATGTATTATTATTATTATTACTTGACACCTCCAGGGACTCATCGTGGGAAGGCAGAGTACTCTACTCTACTTCGCTTAATACATCTCATCCTCCAATACTACTTAATTCTCCAACTACGACACTACCATCAACGCCATCTACCGCCCATCATCACCAACAACAGTATTTCTTGTCTGTAAATTGCGTGTGTTCTGAAGGCCGATTTGTCTGTACACGGAATGAAAAACCCGAGTTTCCGGAAAAAAAAAACCCCAGCTACCACCGTATGAGATTGGCTAACTCAGCTTCAACTGAAAAGAGATGGATGGAGAACAGTGAATGGAGATACTTCCATTCACTGTTCTCCATCTCTATAACAAATATATAACATTTAAAGATGTCATTTGGATATCTTTTTTTCCCCCGGTTTTATTCGGAAAGTATGATATCTGTGAGATATCTAGTGATAAAGAATTAATCGTTTTTTCAGGATCCGTAAAATATGCAGCTTTGTAATAGTACAGTCAATCGAAATGTAAAAATAAACTTATACGATACCGATTTTCTAAACCATGGTTTTAAAAAATTTATCCAATAACCTTTTAAAGGTTATTGAATAAATCGCCATAGATTTAAGGCATTTCATCTTTTGAAGAGATAACATTAGCATCAAAAATCGTCACCATTTATAGGTCCAGATGAATTAGCTGGAAAAATAAAAGTGAATGATAATTAGTTCAGAGCTATGTATGATACGTTTATTATGATAATGAATCAGTTAAAAACTGCCAAGCTTTAAAGAATTTGGAAAATCCGATACTTCAATGCATCTAAATTATAATTATTTATTATTTTTTGGTAAGAAGTTATCTTCCATAAAGCACGTGTAAAATCAATTTTACAGGTATCCTTTACTGTAAATAGCATAAAATATACTGTCCCAATATACCAAGGCTAAGAAAGGCTTTCTTTATTAATCAGGCGTGAATGGTACACCGACTTCGCCACCGGAACTAATGACATGGCGACAAAATACATACTATCCGTGTATCCCTACTACTTTTTCGGCTGACAGAGTTTTCTTTTGTCTCAGACCAAATGACTGTCACGATTTGAACAGTCAAGAACAAGGACAACGAACTTTGTTAAAATAACCCAAACTGGTTGGGATAATGCAGGATATAATAGCAGCGTGTCTACAGCCGAATCAACAAGAACTCGTCCTGTTTTCACAGTTCAGATTGTAAAATTATAAAATAAACTCGTGTTGCACATGCAGATATTTCGAGCAGTTTCTACTAGTTATATTTTTGCACTTTAGCTGATCGATTGAACGCGGATGACCTAAAAACTCAAGGAAAGCAGACGCCACTCTCACACCAATCTTGGCATGGTTTGAGAAAAGCCCGGCTGCGAGACGCCTAATGTTCCTCAGAATGTAATTTAACTTTCGTATCGATTTTGATGCACCAACTATAAACAGGTCACGGCATCTGCCATATATAACCGGTTGTACTGTTCATATGGCTATTTTGCAGATGCAAAATATCAATTAAGAGATTTTAGGTGGGGAAAAAAAAAAAGAGGAAATGGACTATCAGAAAACAATCCATCCATAATTAAGATCTTTAATTAGGTTTTTAGGCAATTAATGCAGCCGGCTTGCCACACCTCAGCTGAATCCCCTAAGGATGAGCATTTATGTCTGTAGATATGTGTTCACGGGCCGGTTTGACTGTTTTGAGGGCAGAAAAACTCTTTTTCATCCTCCTGAGACTGGATAATTCACCTTTAATTGAAAATCTTCGATAAAGATTACTCGAGTCATTAAAAATACTAGAACCCAGGTCTTTCCAACAAAACAGCAAACAGTACTAATAATAAATCACTAAACCAAGCTGCCTTGTTTCAAATAATCTCATCGAATTTCCATGTACACTCAAGAGGCGCACAGGACCATCATAGTACTATATGATTAAATTACATTATTAATAGATTCCTATCTTTTATCTTCAACAGCAGACATTTGTTTGCTGTTCAAGATAAAAGATAGGAATCTATCTGAGAGTCTTCCCTACACACAACTATCATCAATACCATCTACCGCCCATCACCACTAACAATAGCATTCTTGTCTGTAAATTGCGTGTGTTCTGACAGCCGATTTGTCGCGGGATGAAAAACCCGAGTTTCAGGAGAAAAAAAACTCTGCTACCTCCATATAAGATCGGCTAACTTATCAAACAATTGAAAAGGCGCCAATATAAAGATTCCTCTCGTCACGACGATGAGAATTGAACTTCGGCCTTTTCCAATTGAAGGGCGCAATGTACCGTTGTTCGTCCTATTCCGTTACAGAGCCGCTTTGTTTCCAAGAGTTTGAAGATGGGAGCGACATTAAAAAAATAAATAAAATAAAATAGAATAAAACAGGATGAGGGCGAATTTTTCAATTCGCACAACTTAAGCTTATTTCAGAAGTGCAGAAGAATATATATTACAAATAGAATAAATTACAAAGAAGAGTATATGGAAGAAAGATATCAAAATATCGTGTAATAAAAAAAATGTGTGGACTTTAACACATGTTCACATACTCAAAAAATATTTACATTTGCTGGAAATATTAAAATGTATACAAATATGGATACGCTTTCATATCGATCACGTCCTTGAGAAGACTCAGGTTTCAATCCATCCAAGATAGGAGAAACATTTTAAGGGATTTTCAAACTGAAGGTCAACCTGTCGCCAGTCATGATTGGTGGCAGGCTTTTATTTTGTTTTTATGTTTTATCTCCTACCCCACCCCCGCCGGTAAAACAGAAAACCGGGGGGGGGGGGAGAACATAAATCGACAGAAACAGTAGACTATAATTAACAGACTTGCCGTAGATGTATATTATTAAATCAAGTGTGTTTATGTATTTGACGGTAACATCAAGCTAGTAGAAACTAAAGGAGATGAGAGGTGGAACAAACCGAAAGAGGAGTCATTTTTAGTGGCCACCTAATACACTCATTCTCTTATTACTTTGCGGTATGCCCTACTCTGAGTACTTGGACTGATTGTTATATTTATAAGAAACTTACGATAAGTTGGTTTAACATGTCCATTGCCAAACACGCGATATCGCACGATGGGAGTTCTCACCAAGCGGCCGATCACGCGTTATCGCGTGGACGTCATTAACTAAATAAAAAAAAAATAAAAAAAAAGTTGGCCACCACACGAAATTCCAATTTTCAGCTTGGCAATGAAAGCGTTAATTTCGATTTTTTTTTTTTAACCAATCAACTTAAGAATTTTTTCTATTTCCAAAAGTTTAAAAATGTCTGGTGAGCATAGATTTTGAATGATAATGACACTGACGGTATACGTTTGATTTAGGTACTCTAGTTTCATATTTCGTGGGGTATCAACATTAAAAATACAACATACTCCCTCAGTGTTATGAAACCCTGTGAAAACGCGTCCTGCCACTTTCTCGATCATCTTCAACATAACACCTATCATATCTTATTCTACAAAGTTCATTCATCTTAGCTCCAAATCATGCTAATTACTGAATGGGGACAGGTATCAGGGTTTCTCGGATGATGGCCAATTAACTCTCGACAAGAATACTTCACAATTTGTGGAAAGAGTTGGCGTTCTGAAAGAATAAATGCACTTTTATCTCCTGACTTTCTCGTAAGCCTCATATAAAACAAAGTGAGTGAGGTTCTTTGTTGTTTTGAATAGATCTCATGAAAAATCTGCCTTGAAAGATATCTGCAATGCTACCAGAAGATAAAATAATTAAACCGCAAATCATCATAGAATGCAATAATTATTACAATCTATCGATAACTTCTTAAAAGAAGGAAAAAATATAACATCTCTGTTTCATACCAAGAGTATTTATTAATACTAATCTTTGTATTATGAATCAAATTATTACTATATTTGGACTTTGTTGACTAACAGTACGAAAAATGAAAAAAAAATGATGAAAATAAAATGTGGTTTCCTAAAACCCTTTCGAATATTTCTTTCTTAACCTTCAGGTGAGAAATGCGATTCGTCACACTGGACTAGAAAGCAGCAAAGAGAAATGAATAGGCAGGAAATTATACAGGTACAACGAAACGGATGGTATATGAAAAGACATTCGACAAAGCTACAGTAAAAACACTAAACACTATTAGTTACAGCATCCAAGGGGAAAAAAAAGCACCTAATATGCGGCGATAAGCAACTAGAAAACAATATTGAGACAGGTTAGAAAAAAAACACTTAAATCAAAATCATTTGTCAGCTGATGTTTGTAAACTTCAGCAGTCAAAATAAAAGGCGGAACTCATCTCAAATACTATACTTATTAACTCAGCGCGGTTAGCATAGTGGCTATGCGTTTCGCAACCATATGCCTGGGGAAGGAGTGTTCTAGGTTCGATTCCCGTCGAAGACGTGAGAAGTTGAAGGATCTTCCTCAGGCATAGCCAAGTTAGCCGGTCTTGGGACTGGACAGCAGGGTTTTTCTCCCCATTTTAGCTGGGGGTTTTCCTCCAGTAAGCAGGCAAACCGTCCCCGTAAACATACAGGATACAGTCAAAAATACATCATCTCCCCCCACAGCGACAGGTTCGGCGATAAGCCGGTTGGGGTTGTACTAACAAAAGTCGCATCTGTACAAAACGCGGACCCTGCATTGGAAGCGGGATTAACGCGCAGAGAAAGAAGATTAACTCAATTAAAATGGCAAAGAAATGTGTAGTTCGCAATAAATAATGGAAATTTAAATGTATTAAAATTAAGAATTAACAGTTCTAGAATATACCAGTGTTTTGCGCAGAATGTGACAAAAAAAAAAGTATCTTCGGATGCTATGTGGAGAATTCATGATTCAGCGGGAATTATCTGTTTTCACCGCTACTTTTGCAATACAAATACGTTTCCTCAGCATTGTAAATAAACTGACGACGGTGGATTAAGTGATCATTATCTCTGCTTTTTTTTTTTTTGTGTGTGTTATCACATAGTATTTTTTTGGTACTTTCATAGTACTAAACACTAGTTTGTGGTGGTTTAACATATTCCGATATATAACAAGGAATTCTGTTATAACATTTACAAAAACAGCTCATTCTCACAGCTCGGTTACTTCTGAATGGATAATAAAAGAAGGTAGAGTAAGTCTTAATTCAATGAACCAAATGAAATAGTACGTATAAAGATGAAAAACTATGCATAAATATGAAACAAAATATCTAAAAAAATCATATTTATAATGTGCAATATTTAGACTTTCACGATCGCTATTTACTCTAGAACATTAGCTAAATCATTCAACCTAATACCATGAGCATGGCTGTTAGCTCCTCACCCCATGGTGACCGTTGACTTCTTTCGCAGCTGTGTGTGTGTGTGTTTATATATATATATATATATATATATATATATATATATATATGTGTGTGTGTGTTTCTAGCACAGTAGTAAACGTATCGCAAATGATATCTATAAATGTTGTATTTATAGCGAAAGATGTAAATCGTTAATATAAACTGAAAGTATTAGGATGACAGGCATATTTAAAAGCCAGTTAAGAAAAAAAAAAAAAAAAACCTTGAAAATACTACCCAAGTAAATTGTATTACTTAGTCAACAGAAAACTTCCAGCTCTTTTGCCAATGTTTGTCTTAGACACTGATCAAAAATTTACTCATATAAGACACAATTTCCAGACATGGGAATGCTACAGAACTGATCTTTCTCTCTCTCTCTCTCTCTCTCTATATATATATATATATATATATATATATATATATAAACTTTCTCTATATATATATGTGTGTGTAGAAAGTTTTTTTTTTTTTTAGCTTGGGTATAATATACGTCAAAGATACCAAGCTATTTTATATATATAAATATAAACTTGGTTTTAATCCTATTTCCCAAGTATGCAAACAGACAAGCAAGTCAAGTTTGCGCCTGCACATAGTGCAAGTCTGAGGCAACTCGTGGTAAAGGTGGAATAAGCTCTGATCACTATTCTTAGTATTTACCCCTAATGCAATGCCCATCTCCGCAATGAGATGTATGATGTTATGCATTAAAGGCAAGCGCCACTACCCAGGCCGGTTTCTCTTTATTTAAGTGCGGGGATACCTTTCCAAAAACTCGTAAAATCCCCCAGATTACCCAATAATGAGCGACCCGCAGGATCAGAAAGTCAGAAACTCAGTTGGCTCTACACCGTGGCAGGCTCCCCCACCACCGAGCAGAGCCGCTCATTTGCTCATCTGGAAGGGTAACAGTAACAGCTGTGCCTCAGTTAACTTCACAGGCTACAGCATTGCCATAAATTACCCCACCACGCAGGCCCTGGGTGACAGCAACAGCCGAGCCTCAGTTAAAACTTCACGGGCTACAGCATTGCCATTCATCACCCAAGCTTCCGACCGGTTTCAACCTTTTCAGTGGGAGCCAGGCTTAGAAATACCAAGGTTTAAGTAATACAGAGCTTATAAATTTTACCAAAACAAGTTGCCATAAGGTGCTTTGACCTTATTAAGTAAAAATCTCAGGATGAGAGATAGATGTAGAAAGTTTTTTTTTTCCTTTATTTTATTTATATATATATATATATATAAACTTGGTTTTAATCCTATTTCCCAAGTAAGCAAACAGACAAGCAAGTCAAGTTTGCGCCTGCACGTAGTGCAAGTCTGGGCGACTCCGCACGTAGTGCAAGTCTGAGGTAACTCATGATAAAGGTGGAATAAGGTCTGATCACTATTCTTAGTATTTACCCCTAATGCAAAGGAACATCTCTGCAAGGAGATGTTCCTTTGCATTAGGAACAGAGAAGAGAGGGGCTCCTTTTTTTTCTGGGGAGGGGGGTGATGATAGGCAATGGCACGGCGTACCGGCACCTTTATTAACAGTGACGCGTGACACTTGGATGCTGTAGAACATTTAGAAATATGTAATATTCACTTCAAACACACTTCAAAATATTTTCCAGAAATAATATCTGTAATATTCACAACTTTTTTTCACACCTTTTATCTGCTATTTAAATAAGCTTAAGTTATTTAATGAAATGTGCATTTTCACTGTGTGTTGTTAAGATATTCGCTACATACATCTTTATTTATAGAATTATGAATTATTTTATGTTTATATAAACCTTCAAACTAGGCTGTGTCTCGCGCGAGTGCGGGACTGTATTTAGTGCTACACGAAAATTTTTACTTTGTTTTGTTTACGACTGTGGATTATGGTGTCTGTTGGGGAATATATATACATATATATATATATATATATTTTTTTTTTTCTAATATATAGTCATTTTCATTTCAGTTGTTTCTAAGTACTCTAGTTTTACATGAAATACAGTACACATTGAATGAATAATGGACTATTCCCAGGTCTTGTTGCTTGGGCGTCTTGCTATTTTTCTCATTCACCTCATCTATATTGAATTTTCGGATTTGCCTGCCCTCTTTATGAGAATTAATTGGAATTATATCGTATCTTACTAATTTTATGAGCCATGAACGCAGTTTCTTTTTGAAAGAAGTTACATTTTGAAAAATTCAGGTATAATTTCTCTTCATCGAGTCTAGAAAGAACCCTCAGTAAGGTTTTTCTATACGATATCATGCCCTTGGAGTATACCAGGAGGTTGTCTTGAAAGCAAACTACTCCTTCACTTATATCTGAAAGGACCGAATTACTTAATGCCTGAATCGATAGGGCTGAGCTTAGGTCCAGTTCAGTGAAGAACTCTGCTCTGTTTAAATTATTTACTAGTTCTTCAACTTTGCATGGAAAAAATTCATTTGTACAGGGAATTTCTGTAAGATCCTCAGAGAAGACATCAGGAAACAACTGGGATGCAAACTCAAGGAAGGTATATTGATTAATCTATTTTCATCCACTGAATTTTCGAATTCTACGGAATTATCTACTAGGCGTCCTTTCAGTTTTATGAAGTCTTCCTTCTTATCTTTATTTAGCATTTCAACTTCAAACATTTCTTTGTTTAGCTTCAAAGCACACATCAGACTTCTGCGACGTGTAAACAGAACGCTTATTAGGTTTGTACTCTACCCCACAAAGAGAAATTGTGCCCTCCAAGAAGTTGCGGGTAAACTGACATTTCTTTAAGGTATCCAAGCCAAGAATTACCTGAACATTTGGATTTGAGACCTTAGGAAGAACAATCAATTCCTGAGAAACTGATAAAAGAAAGTATGAAATGCTGAGTACTACATTTATTTTCCTTGACGTGGAAATCGGTCTCAGAGATACCTGTCAGTCTGACTGGATCATTCAATCTAATAATGTCAATCATCAGAAACTAAATCCTTAATCTGGTTATAGAATGACCAGAAAATTACTGAGATATGTGTTCCTGTATATAACAGAATCTCATAAGGCATATCTTCAATCAGACCTTGTCACATAAATATCACATAACAGTAATATTTCAGTACTATTGAGCTGAATACACTACAACACGAGTTGCAGTTAAACTTGCTAATCTGATTATTCGATAAATTACTATCTACTAACACAATATATGAATTGGACCTTATTCCTTTTCTTTCCTTATATTCTAACCTTTCCCGTCTATAACAATATTTAGCTAAATGTCTTATTTTGTTACAGTTGTAGCATTTAGGAGGAACCCTTTGTTTCGTTACTTCCATACATTTAGTTTCGCATTCACTACACGATTTATCTGATGTATTACGAGAGTTATTTATTTTGACCTCCTCCTCTAACATTTTGATTATTCTCTCTTGCTCTTCCAATATCGGTCTTTGTTGTTTCTCTACTTCTTTCTTAATGAAATCTTTTAGCGATTCTACTTCTAAAGAATATGATCTAGTATTACAATTGACATCTAAACTAACATCTATATCATGATAGAAATCTTCAACATTTCTTACTATTTCAAAGCATGAACATATGAACAAAGCAGTGACACTACTTTGTTCCATAGTGTGCACCTGTTTAGGGATTGAGGACTGATAGATGTCCTTAAGTCGTTTCTTCTCTTTCTCTAACTAATTTGACACATTCTTCCAGATTCTTAATCCCTTTCTTATATGTTACATTGTTTAGCCTTCATCCTTTAACCCTACTCAAAAGTGGAGAAACATTAACCATTCTAGGTGGGATTTTTAATCTGCTGAGACTTAACTTATCAGCTATAATAACCTACAGCCTATCCAGTTTAATAACTTATCGTAATATTCCGAAACGGTTTCTTTGCTTCCCTGAACGCATTTACGTAATTTCCATAAATTATGACTTACGTCTCTGACTTGAATATTCTGCTATTAATGTACTTTTAAATTTAGTGTAATTTGTCGTATTCGCAAAATAGGTGAAGTATTTAAGAATGCTTTAGCCTTTACCACTAACGTATTGTTAAGAATTATTAGTAAGTGAAAATACGACAATTTTCCTAAGTGTTTCAGCAAATTTATAATAAAATAATATCCTACATTTTCATGGTCTTATAAAAACGTCGAAAGGTTTGGATTTACTGTTCTAAAGAATTTACTGTCTTCCATTATATTAGTATCTAAGGTATCAACAAAAATCTTCTGTATCCATAATTACATAAAGTACAAACCTTTTATACAACACACCGAAACTGGTGACAAAACTAACCCATCCAATATTAGTTTTTTTTTATTTATTGGACTTGATCCTTTCGACTGAGCCATTTGTAATGATGTTGCTTCGTCTTCAAATATTTCTTTAGAAGAAAAAACTTGTAAAAAACGAACATGATAAATAATTTATCATGTGAGATTTTGCAGCAACAGCCACTGTCTTTAAGAAAGAAAAATTTCGATCATAAGGAAACAGCAGGGCATAAAGCTGCTATAAAACTGCTTGCTGAGAAAGAATCCCTTAAAAATATTCTTCTTCTTCTTCCCTTCAGGCAAGGGGCTAGCCACTTTTTCCGAGGATAAAGTGGCTAGTCCTATGCCTCCTGTTGTGTCTTATGACTGTAGCCTAGGCGTTCACGGGGCCGGTTTGCCTGCTTACGGGATGAAAAACCCAGATAAACTGGGGAGAAAAACCCTACTGTCCACGTCCGGCTAACTTGGCTATGTTTGAGAAAGATTCTTAAGCTCCTCACGTCGGCGACAGGAATCGAACCTCCTTTCGCAGGCATATGGTTGCGAAGCGCATAGCCACTAGGCTAAACGCGCGGACCTTAAAAATATATTTTCAAAAAACGTATCTTGTGAAAAATTAACAGAAAAATGCTTTCGCACCGCATATAAGGTGGCAAAAAAAAAAAAACAGTCCTTTTCATCATTTTGAATTAGAGAATGACCTACAATTATGAGATAAGATTGACATGGGTTGTATTCTTCATTCAACTAACATTTGTATTAACATCGCGAACAACGCTGGGGATGACATGATGAAAAATTCGGCTAATAAAGTCGTTATGGAAGATAGAATAATTTCAATGACGAACTGACTACGTTGAATAACAAATCCACTTCGGGTACATTACAACTTGTAGAATAGACTGTGAAGAACCCAGTTGTAAATTTGTTTCGAGGCTATACCGAGCTCATAAACGTTGCTACAAGGGAAATTTGATTATCTGCTTGATCTTCCGTTTTACAGTACAACAGAAAACTATTTAAAAGCTCACTTAATTTGTATTACATGTAATGGAACAACTATTAATGGGTCGTTAACAATGGAGTTACCAAACTAATGAAAGAAAAATTCCCTTCACTAACTGTGTGAGTGCGTGTACTATAAGATAAGATAAGCAACTCCTAATTCAATTCGTTGATGGGGTCAAAAAGCAACATGAAGAAGATTCTGCAATAAAACCTAGGCAGTTGTCGTTATTCTGTTCATATGCGAGAAAGTTGCTCAAGTAGTGGCGTTGGCGGAAAGCAGCTCCAGGAATCAGGATGCTGTTGTTTAGATTGCCGAGTGAAAACCACCGCGAATCTTACACCGACTTGAATTTTCATCCGTATTAAATTCAAACTGTGCAACAGCTGAAGCCATGTAACAAGGGAGTGCGTTGTAATGTTATAATCAGTTCCCGAATTTACTAACTGATGAGAGACCTTTCCACTTAAATGTTAATTTAAGTGGAAAGGTCTCTCACGTCGTGAGTATCATCAACAATGTATTCATTGTGATGATACTCACTTCAACAAATTTATTACAAGTAAGATCAACTGTTCATTTTAGGAGAGTTACTTCATGACATGCGCCTAATAACCATTGCCGCCACAGCAATAATCTTGCATTTAAATAATCCACCAACTCAAAAAACAGCACTGCTACCATATGAAATAAATTCCGTTGGAAAGTGGTTTTACTCTTTTCACTAGTGACGGGGATCATGGATTCAATCTTTCTTAAATGCTACAATTCTTTTAGGTTTTATATAATATATACAGTGGTACCTTGGATTGCGAGTAATTTGGTCTGCGAGTGTTTTGCAAGACGAGCAAAATTTTTAATAAATTTTGACTTGATAAAAGAGCGAGGTCTTGCAATACGAGTATTACCTATACGCTTTGTCTGTCGAGCGTTATGTGATCACAAGCCGCTCGGGATTGTGGGTAATCGTCTCGCATGCTCGGTCTCAGTCGGCATACCTCATTCGTATAGTCAACATTCGTGCTAGCGTTGTGACACGTGTGTGCGTAAAGCATTTTTTTTTTTTTTTATTTTGTGTCCAAATGTAGTGACTGTTCTTTATTAACTGTACTACGACAATGGCCCCAATGAAAAAAAGGGTTGAAAAGGAAGGCGGTAAGAAGAAGGGGATGATTACGGTGGAAGTTAAGAAGGAAATCATCGGGAAGCACGAACAAGGTATGCAAGTGGCCGCCATCGCAAGATTTTATAAGTTTACGTAAACGATTTGCACAGTATTCAAGAAGCGTATTAAAGGTGTAAAATGTGTAAAATGTGGGAAACAGTGCAAAATTTTGTAGAAAAGCACCACCCGAGTAAGGCTGTGGTAGTGCGAGCGATGAATCTGTTTAACGACAATGCAATGTCATATTTCCGTGAAATCTTCAAAAGGAGGCAAAAAGCAAGTGTCATTGGATTCCTTGTTAAAGTCGCACAAAAAGAAAAGGAGTCAACAGATAGCAGTGATTTCGTTAGTGACAATGAAAGTCGTCCTACCAAATACAATTACTGTAATATGCAATTAAAAAATTCGATTACTTTATGTATATTACATTTAAATAATAAAATATAAAAAGGTATACATATATAAGGTATATGTATTTTGTATTAATCAATTTTATATGAATATTTTTGAGTTTCGGAACGAATCATCCGAGTTTCCATTATTTCTTATGGGGAAATTCGCTTTCATATACGAGTGCTTTGGATTACAAGCACGTTTCCGGAACGAATTATGCTCGCAAACCAAGGTACCATTGTATTGGGGAAAGCCTCATAAAATTATATATCTCCCGCTACCCAACAGGTCCAATGACAGAAGGATTTTATCTTTATTTATTTATTTATTTTTTAATATCAATAATCGTTTCGCCGACAAACGATCTGTACAAATTATATAAGTGAAAAATTGATGTAATTATATTCTTTAAAACAAGAAATATCACCTCAAAATAATAATAAGCATTTATAATTCTACCCTGCCCAGCATAAAACTAATGCTTAGATCTGCCACTGATCTCTATTCATACTGATAAATACGCCGATGACACAGCAACGAACCATATCGCGATATGAATAACAACGGCGAGTTAAAATGGTTTAAAGAACGGCGGTCAACGAACTTGGAACCTCGCATTGAAAGCGATTGCCCGATGTAATACCATAGCGTGCAGTACTCAGATTTATGCAAACTTGAAAAAAGAAAATGGAAACATTAAGAAAGCTATTATCTAAGGGCTAATGATTAGAATATGATTTAGATATTCGAGTAGAATATCTAAATCATATTCTACTAGAGTTGTTTTATAAATGCAGAAAATAGTGACATCTTAATGTGGATTAAGGGTTTTTTTTTTTTCGAAAAATTAGTTATTGAAATAAATTACTGAATTATTTCAATTCAGTAATTTAGAAAAATTCCAATCAGCTTAGCAGAAACCAAACTACTCAAATGATTGACGACTTCTAAAGTTTAATTACTGATGTAATACAACAACCTGTAATGTTTTCGTTATATTTTGATTTGATTTAAATATTGTTAATTACTTTTCTTTCATTCATTCATTCTTTATGTGAAATGCGGGCGTAATTCCGCTGAGTTGCCGAATCCCACTCGGAAAATAACCATCGTTAATTATTATAATCACCATAATCATGATTAATAACTTATTAAGTCGTAATGTTAATGAACTCGAAAGAAGCCATATCACATCTGGATATCGTTGGAAATTCAGTGAGGTAATCACGGTTTGCAGTTTCGAAAAGTGAATTTCGGAAAGTGAATTTCGAAAAGCGAAAATGGAAATCAGGTTGCCAATAACTAAAGTGGCGCTCTTTGAGAGGAATCTAAAAGAACTTTGACATGTGACACAGCAGAGGTTTTTAGGGGTTCTTTTAATCTATAAATACGCGTACATGCATTGGCATAGGAGCAATAACCAGTATGACCTAAGATATAAATCTCCAGTGTTTCATTTTTTTTTTAATTAATGCGCGTTAGTAGATAGACGTTGCTTTGCTATCCATTTAATCATTCTTGCTTCCCTGAATGGAATTTATTCTGCATTTTCAAATATGTTTAATATCCTTGCCAACTGATAAATTAATAACTGCATATTAGCAAACTCGTGTTCTCTGTCTAAAACACAGTGCACTACAACAAATTTTAGGTGGGAGTTAAGACTTCATCGCTCGATGAGAGACAACCGCACGGCTTCATGGAGGACAGAAACGGCTTTTAATAGCTCCCTGTTTCGTCTATAGGGCAGGGCTTCAGGATTATGTAAGAAATAAATATAAAAATACAATACAATGGGGAGGGGGGGACAAACTTAACCCATCCACGGTACTAATATAATAGAAGGTTTATCACTTTTCGTAGATGAGAGTCACAAAAAAATGAAATAATCATAAATAAAATAAAATATAAACAGTGAAGAACAAGAAATGCTTTAACCTGGTATTAAATCATTTCAACGGTATGTTATCCTAAGTTTTCTTCGTAACTTAATTACGAACTCCTTGAATCAAAAACCACTTATTAGTGATTTTTGATTTGAGGTTTTACTTAGCCGAAACAATACAATCAATAATTATCTACTTAGACCTGACTTCTTTTTAAAAAATTATAATCATGAGTATCCAACAAAAACACAGTAACTAAACGATCCACTTATAGTGAACTGTTTTACTAGGAAGTCAAAAAGAATTGGACAACACCTCATTCAAAGAAGAACGATGTTGATTTATGTATGCACGCAGTAATCCACTTCGGCAATTCTTTAGAGCAAGTAATGGTGCTTTAAAATGGGTAAGCTGGAGGAGAAACATTTTGTAAGCAGAATACAAAAAAAAAATAAAAATAATAATAAAAAAAAACTACTTCGCTAGCATATGCTGGTCTATTGGCCAATCCAAAGGATTATACGGTTATCAATTCTTCCCAGCCGATTGCTCATATCTCATTACTCTTTCCCCCCCCCCCCCCACATACACACAGAGATTCATATCTTGGAGGAGTATTAAAAAAATCATTTGTTCTCTTTTATTTCGATAAACAAACACAACCTATATAAATATCACGTATAAAATTATATACCATGAGCCAAAACATTATGACTACACAACTTGTTTCCGAAACCAGACTGTACAATTGGCAGGAAACAGGCTGTGTGGTGGCCATATCTTCGTACAGTGATTGTTCTTGTGGACATCGCTAGTTCTCTCTACCCCAATGAATGAACAATTCTTGCCTAATTCTTACCTGGAGATTGTTGCGGACAAGGCATTGGCCTACATAGTGGCGATGGATCTGGAGTGTTCCAGCAATACTGTTTTGGATCCGGACTACTCCAACTTGTGGTTTGTGCGAGCATGGTTCGAAGGTTATATCCAACCAAGCATTCCGTGTGCTCCCACTAGCTTGGCCCTAATTCTCCTGATTTGACTCCCATCAAACCTTTGTGTGAACATGTAAAATGCAGCTTCCGAAAGTCGATGCAAGTTCCTTGCTCAGTCGCTGGCCTTCGGGACGTTAATCTGTGTAGTTGGTCCAGAATACCTCATGACACCTTCCGTAATTTGGTGGAGTCAAGTGTTGAGATGAGTGCAAGCGGTTACATAAGCAAAAGGATGCTCAATGCGCAACTATGTACGTGGTCGTGTTTTGGCTCATAAATGCGTAAAATAAATGCTGAATTAGACTTATTTCAATAAACAATACTAAATTAATATTCCGTATAAAAGTAAATCAACTAAATCTTTTTTTAAAGCTGTATTTATTCTTAGTAGTATGGGTGTCACTATAAACAAGACGAAGATGTAGACAAGATAACAAAACCTGGCGTCATTGGTCGATAAGATAAGGGTAGTGATGTCACTTTCATCCCTGTCTGTTCTTATCAGGTGTAGATAGTGATGTCATTTCTCAGCTGTAAATAAGTGACATCATTGAGGTGAAGTCGATAAGTGACGTTATTGTAGTGGGCATGTGTGATGTCATGTGTCATGGCTGAATGAGTTGTGTGAGTGCTCTCTTTTTTTTTGTTTGTTTGCAGTGATGCATTATGGGTAGTCGTTCGAGTATGGAAATCTGACAAGATTTAGATGTAGATAAGTGACGTGACGCTGTGTTTAGTTCGAGTGTGGAAATGTGGGTAAAGGTTCCCATATGGAATTCTGGGAGATCATTAGAGCATGGAATCCTTGAAACTTCCTAAGGGATACATCTCTCTATGACGTCATGTTGTGTCTCCCGTTCGAGTGTGGAATTCTGGGTGATGGTTAGAGATAAGATAAGGATAAGCGACATTATTGATTTTTGTTTATTTGCAGAGGTGGATTCTGAGTGTTGGTTAGAATTCTGGAATGTGCTGATATCTGTCAGTGACGTGAAGTAGGCCTTTGGTTCATTAGGTAGCAGTTAAGACATTTTCTAAAATAATTAACTATTGAATATCAGTGGCGTCCCCCCCTCCTCACCCCACAAACACACACACATAAACTCACTTTTTTTTCATGTTTTGTTGTCAATATGCAGCACTAGACATTTTCTAAAATAATTAATTACTGGAATATCAGTTTTCCCCGTTTTTGCATGTATAATTAACCAGAAATCTGTGTTTCCAGAAGCAGTTAGATATTTTCTAAAATAATTAATTACTGGATACCAGTGGTGTCCCAACACTCACCCACAAACACACATACACTCACATTTTCTCCCCCTTTCCCTGCATTAATTTCAATGTAGTATGAACAGATGGCAGTACTAATTTGAATTTTAAGTTTAAGTGTGTGATATTTCATCCCTAATTTAGACTATAGGAATTTTTAGTTTAGTGTCAAGAGAATGTCATCACAAGATTTTTTTACATTCACGTTTTCTTGTCAATAGGTACAGTAGACATTTTCCTCAAATAATTATTTACTGGATATCAGTGTTCCCCTCCCCCCCGCCAACTCCCAAACACAGACACACAATTTTTTTTCCGTTCCCTGCATTAATTTCACAGTTGTGTGAACAGATTATAATATATAGATATGTTTACACAAGAATATTATTATATATTTAAAAAAATTTTTATTCCACCTTGTTAAAAAAATGTTCCTATGTAGCCACTGAAGATAGTCTGTTATTTTCAGACTGAAATATTTCGCAAATTAAAATATAATATTCTTGTGTAAACGTGTCTATATATATAATCTTAATGTCACAAGTTTCTCTAAAGAATCAAATGTGTACACAGATGATATTACGAATTTGGTATTTTAAGTGTAGGTGATATTTCATGTCTAATTTAGACTATAGGAATTTTTAGTTATGTAGCAGTAGACAATTTATATATCAACTTCTAAACAGAATAAATGGGCACTCACACAACTCATTCAGTGAGGACACAGATGACGTCACACACCCCCACTACAATAACGTCACTATCTACATCTGATAAGAACAGACAGTAATGAAAGTGACGTCACTAACCTTCTTATCTTATCGCCCAATGACATCACGTTTTCTTAACTTATCTACATCTTGAACTTCATAGTGACACCCATACTACTATTCTTGCTCTGAGAAGTCTTTAAGAATTGGATTTGTTCAGCTGGATTAAGATATTCAAGGAATATCTTGAATTAATAAGTTCATACTAGCACAGCTTTGCCATAACTAGTTTGGCTGGAATGTATAAAAGAAGCATATAAATATTTACATAGTAAGAGCAATAATTTACTACCAATATAAAGTAAAATATTATATACCAATATAAATTAAAATTACCAATAAATTAAATTATATATATTATACTATTAATAAATATTAATATCGGTTCATTAGAAAAGTATTTTTTGATCAATTTTAAGCATGTTTATTGATATCGTGTAATAATAGTAGTATCATGTCGGTGTGGCTTATAGCAGCAACATCTACGAAACTGATGAATAACAACTCGCAAATATGTTATTCAATGCAACTGTCAGGATCGTCGCAACCCACTAAGCATCTAAGGCGATATCTAGTAGCAGCAAAAACAAGCAAAAGTATATCCCATAAAAAACAATTTAAAAATATATATATATTTTTGTGAATATGTAATAGGGGCGGCAAAATAGTGCTTTATCTAGCGGCAGCATATATCCTAACACCAGTCCTGTTGTCTGTGCATAAGAAATAACAAGAAAGCAGAGTACACTTCATTAATGAAACAGTGTTTTCAAAGTATTCTTTAATGCTCGTTTCAGATTTTATTTAGCTTTAGAAGTCCTTTATTTAGTGATTACCCTCAACCACAGTAGTAGTAGAATGCGATAATACTAATTACTGAACTCTCAGAAGAATGAACTCAGGATTTATTTAATTGTATTCAGTTGACTGCATCGAATCATCCATCCAATTCTGTTATTAAATTTCATCAATTTCAACCACAATTACCAATAAAACATTAGGCAACTGCACTCATACTCTTCCATATTTCATGCTTGGCATAACACCAGCAGAAAGTACAAGAGCAGCAATAATATAACTATGCTAAATTTATTTATCCTAAAGCTCCCCGTAGCGCAATTGGAAGAACGACGGTACGTGGCGCCCTTCGATTGGAAACGGCCTAAGTTCGATTCTCGTCATGACGGGAGGAATCTTTATATGGACTTTTTCAATCGAAGGTGGGATAGCCGATGTCATACGGCGGTAGCAGGGTTTTTTCTCTCGGAAACTCGGGTTTTTCATCC
Organism: Typopeltis vanoorti; assembly: GCF_054136105.1. NCBI lineage: Eukaryota > Metazoa > Arthropoda > Arachnida > Uropygi > Thelyphonidae > Typopeltis > Typopeltis vanoorti. Next base: position 5,592,099 of record NC_143567.1, on the reverse strand, counting down.
CGCATACAGACAAATCGGTTCTTCAGAACACACTCAATTAACAGACAAAAAATACTAGCTGTGGTAATGAAGCTGATGTTGTTGATTGGCGGTAGAGGCTCGGTGTAGTGGTGGAGACGGAGAGCTGTAGGCGTCCTCCCGCGATGAGTCTTCGGACTCCTTGGAGATATCACGAATAATAATAAGACGATCACCAAATTTCATCGAAATTCAACCACGATAAAAGGAGTAAAGGGCTATACGATAAGAAGGATCTATAAAGTATCCCATGCGGCATTCTGCTATTATTAGATTCGTTAGTAAGGAAAGCTGAAAAAAAGAAGTATTCGAATGCATTTAATACCTGCATTTAGTGTGTAACAGGAGCTCCGATATGCTGAAAGAAACCTATTTTCAGTGCAAATACCGAATTACAATAGAAATGTCAGCGTTTTCTTTACAGAGAAAGTCGAGTATTCCGAAATAAACTAATTTCCCTCTCTCTGCCTGCAATGTAAACAAACATAGGCTATCCAAAATATTTTAAATCAAGTTAGGAACAACTCGATACACTGAGAAAAATGAGCATAAATCAACTTGAAGTACTAACTACTTAGTGAAGATGGTATGTTGTATCATAATTTCTGTTATTTCATTTAGCTTCTGACTGGGTTCAAAGTCAAAACTGAATATATACTCAGTCAATCGCTGAACTCAAATGTACTTTATTCTTAATTATATATATATATATATATATATATATATAAGGTATATCATTATTTAGGTTCGTGTTGAAGAACCATTAGTTTAGTGTCCAGTAAGAAGTCGTTTCTAAATTTTGCTTTAATTATTCCAAAACTCTGAAAGTCAACCATAACGGAAGTAGCGTATTTATTGCAACGGGTAAAAATAATAATAATACTAGAAAAGAAAAAAAAAAATAGTATTTTAAGGGTTGAGTATTTATGGAAATGATCAATAGCAAACTGATGCGCGAACTGCAGAAATGAAATCAATTCAGATCGATTTAATTTTAACTAAGTATAAAATTTATATGGTTTCATATTCAAAATGATAAATTCGATGGACGAAAAAACATCTTAGTCAAAGAAAATTATGTAAATGGTTAGTCCGAATGATTGAAGTTAATAAATTTCCTACATCGCCAGTACGTTACTAATAATAGTGTAAGGTTCAACGTAATGCAATAAGAGGGTGCCTCCGACACAATATTATTACTATCTGCCAACTTTAATGAATGAACTCAACTTCCTCATTAGTGGCAGAAAACTGTGTCAAATTCTGTACAGAACTGAAAGATAACCAGTGTTCGTGTAGACTAGCTATAATAAATTACGAACTGTAACAATTCTAAATTATCTAAATCATGCTAAATTAAATTACTTTTATGATAAAGATATTTTAAATAACAGGGGAAAATGTAGAGTTACTTTTAAACCGAAACCTTGTAATTATATAAAAAAATCTTTATGTTATCACATTGCATTTTAAAGTATGTAAATTTAACTTTAAAAATTTATAAGAAAATTTAAAACTAATAAAATATTTAGTAGTATGCTATTACAGAAATTCGTTTTTTTCTTGAAAATGGTAAGCTGAATACTTTATTGCCGAAGGCATTGTTACCATGATGTTATAATTCATCATTTATGATAATAGTTGCTGGTAATCGTAATTTCACTAGTATGGTCAATCATAAAATTATTAGTTCAAACTATACATCACATCTAACAAAAACCAATTTACCAAATTAAAATAATTTTAAATGACAAAATCACTAAATTTTAGATATTTTCCACTTTATCAAGAAGCAGAAAAAAAAGAAGTACTTAATTGTGTAAAAAATGATTTTCATTCTTTAGTTAAAACAGAAATTGCACATGCAATTTCTAACTTCTAACAGTGTAAAAAAAGTATCATACAACGATAAAAATCATTCATTATCATGTGGTAAATATGATGATGAATGCAAAGAAACCGAACTTTTCGAAAACAGAAGGAACTAGTGGCGCCACTTGTATCTTTTTTGTTGTCGAAATAGGCAACCTTCATTAGCGTCGTGTTAACTGTTTATGTATTTGTTTCATTAGAAGCCGAATTATAGTGCCAAAAGTGACAGTGTTTTGACGAAAGGTCGGTCGTCACGATATTCACGTACAAGACGAATTCTCGCTATCAATCGCTTCAAAACTTCGAGATAAAACTCACCATTGACCGTTTGACCATGCGGTACGAATTCTTTGTGGATAATGCCCTTGAAATCGTAGAAACAAGTCAGCATTGGTAAGGAGTACTTAATTACTTTTGGCTTCTCCAAGCGACTTTTTTTCGGATGCCCCTCTTCTGGTGGTCTCCACTCAGCACTCTGGCGCTTTATTTCGGGATCATACTCAAAACATCACGTTTCGTCACCAGTAACGATTGTTTCAAGGAAGTTTGAGTCCTTACGTTTTTAATGATGTCCTTGCAGTGTTCAATTCGATAAATTTTTTGGTCGTCGGTCAACTTGTGGGAAACAAATAGCGAATTCAATTTACGAAGGCCCAAACTCTCGGTCAAAATGTGGTGTACGGTTGAATTTGGAATCCCGAATTCATCTTCAATCAATATCACGGACGAATTCGGGGTTTTCTTTGATGAAATCACGCACTTTTTGGATACTAACTTCGCTCAGCCCAGTTTTTGGACGACGAAAAGCCGGCCCGGCTTTTCGTCGTCCTCAAGCGTTTCACGATCACTTTGAAATTGCTTAAACCACTCGTAAACTTGAGTACGAGATAAGCATTCATCACCGTATGCTTTTTGAAGCATTTGATGCATTTCGGTAAAACTTTTACCAAGTTTAACAAAAGTCAATCGCAGCTCTGTTTGAAACTCATTTTCCGACCGTTCGTCAAAACACACTGTCACTCTTGGCACTATAACTCGGCTTCTAATGAAACAAATGTCATAAACAGTTAACACGACAACACTAATGAAGGTTGCTGCTTTCGACAACAAAATGATACAACAGGTGGCGTCACTAGTTTCTTCTATTTTCGAAAAGTTCGGTTTCTTTTTGGACAGAGGGTGTAGATGCGCATCTCTCTCTCATGCAACAATAACAGCAACAAAATAGTCATAATGCACCAGAAATGTAATTCCAAATCACTTGCAGGCATGGCTAGCGTATCCACTCTCCACCGAAGAGGTTGTGAGTTGGAATCAGGCTGTAGGCATAAATGTTTGTGAATATCCTGACTTGGATTAATACTAATGTACTTCGTGGGTGGGATTTACATAATAAAGACAATGAACAAACTCTAGCTGTCCTAAATAATTTATATCATCCATTGGGCTCTGCATTCCCTACACATCTATAATACCAAATATTTTTAGTCCTTTCAGGAGAAAAATCTATTTTTAAAATCAAAAGATTGCTTTATTTTGAAAAATAAAGTTATCTTAACAACAACACATTACAGCTTAAGAGATCGCGTATTGAAGAGAGCATGCATATATACATATATTACTGCTCGACTGCATAATTTTGCCGAAACGATTATCAGAAAGGCCTTTATTTTCTGAGGGCAGATGACGATGGCATAATCAAGTTCAAAATTCTAGCATTGTATAAACCGTGGCCTATTAAACATTTTTTATTCTTATAAAATGTTCAGGAATCTCGGAGCTCTCTTCTACTCCATCGAAACTTCCAATTTGAGAAATAAATTAATCTTTTAATAGCTTTGGTATAATACGATAAAAGGGTATTCTTATTCGTTTATGGTTAAAATCATTTATAGGATGTCAATCAAGTTTTTATTGATTCAAAATATATGTTAAATTTACTCTCCGTGAAATGTGACTGTTTATATATGTGCACCAATGCAGTAATCTGAAATATAGCAATAATCCAGAATCGTACAGCACTAGATGTATTAGTGCTATATTTTGGATTTTTTAGTTGTGAATATTGTATATTAAAAATGCTCGTTCATATGTATATATTTGTATTTCGAATTTGCTTTCGTGAATATGTATATATTAAAAAAATGCTGTTTGCCTTAGTATTATGGCAAGACTAGGGCGGGGAATGTTTGCCGAAGGTTTGAGTCTAAGCGTGGAACCGACTTCCTCGTTGACAACAAATGTTTAAAAAGGTTACTTGGACTGGTGACAGGAGGTAGCTAATCAGCACTGGAAACATTCTCGTCACTACACGTGACCTTCTACAGTCGCTATTGTTTCGGGCCGTGCGGGAACTCAAGGTCGTCCTTGTCTACACTAAAAAAGGCATGCATGGAGGCGGGATAGCAGAAACAGAGACAATCATTTAAGTTGTCGCTTGAACGCATGTCTTCAGGAGGCAGTGGTTTTTGTTATGCCCCGCTTAACACACTGAAACAAACTGCAAAAGCATGGACGTCATTTCGCTAAACAAAATAACCGCTTTCTACAAATCACGCCAAATCTTAATGAAATGATTATCAGAAAAGATTATCAACAGCATACCACATTGGTGGAACCGTACTCCAGGAAATTGGTGAAGGCCGAGACTTTGGAGTGTTAGTGGATAGGGAATTAAAGTTTAGAGGGAGCACATAGCAAAGGTGATTCAAGTAGCTCATCATATCACCTGGTTACTGAAGAATATTTTGACGAGCAGAGACAAGCAGGTTATTGTTCCTCTTTATCGACTTTGATAAGACCCCATCTTGACTACTGCGCGTAGTAGTAGTAGATCTGGGCACCAGGATTTCTTGATGGGGAGGAGGAGGTAGAGAGAATCCAGAGGCGAGTGACCAAGATGGTTGCAGGTCTATAGAATGAACCTTACGAGAACAGGTTAAAGATTTGTGGATTACAGAAACTGGTCCATAGGCGGAAAAGGGGTGATATGATTGAGACATTCAAGTTACTGAGGGATTTTTAAAGATTAATTCAGAGAAAATTTTTCAGAACAGGTTTGGTGGTGGGAGAACTAGGGGCCATCCATGGAAACTGATGAGTAAGAGCGTAGTTAGCAAGGGTGTTAGAATTAGGTTTTTCGCTTGGAGAGTGGTGAATGAGGGGAACAGGTTGCCAGAGTCCGTTGTGGGTGCCATGACTGTGAATGAGTTCAAAGCAAAGTATGATAGATACTGTGAAAATGTTGAATAGTTCTTGACTTGATGTTTAGATCCTAAACATCTAAATATTAACCAAAGTATTTGTTGGAGTATATCCTAGCCTTCATTACTGAAACACATTCAAGTGAATGAGGAAACACGTAGACCGTTCTGAACAATTACAAATATAAAAAAAAACAAAAAAACATCAGTCTCTTTTATAACTACACAGTGGTTATCAAGTTGTTAGTCCTGTTTTGTTTACCAGCCTGTATACCTACACCTGAAGAAATCCTGTGAAATTAGGATGAAACGTCCTGCCCAATTAAAATAAATGTCATCAACTTTTTCTGCTGTTTTGCCTTATACTCTTCAGTCAATTATTCATGATTAGGCAAAGTTATATAGTATATAAGTTGCAGTCTATAATATTTTTAACAAAAACTCTTATAAAAGTTATATATCGACAAACTTGTTTGTCAATATATATAATTATATATAATTTAATAGAATATACGATAGAGATATATATTTACAGTATTTGTGTTAAGGTGCTTGTATACGTCTTAGTAAATATATATGTATATATTTAGTATATACAGCTTAGTAGTATGGGAGGCGGTTTGATCAAGATCAAGATAAGATAAGGATTCGTGACGTCGTTGTGTGATGAGTTCATTGACGTCATTGCGATGGAGGCGTGACATGACGTCATGAGTTTGGAATTTCCCTGGTGCAGATGTTTAGTTGTAAATAAGTGATGTTATTGTATTAAATGGAAAAGGAAGATAAGGATTCGGGTCATGATTGCTGGGGTACTTTGGACAAGATCAAGATAAGATAAGGAAGTGTCGTGGATGTGTGTTGTTATGAGTTTTAGATAAGTAAATAGTTTGCGTATGGCATTATGGGTGATGGAGAGTAATAAGAAGAGTTTGGAATGTTTGGAATTTCGCTAGGGGCCCACCTCTGTCAGGGACATCACATTGAGCGTTTGGTTCGCGTATTGCACTGTGAGTGATGTTTCTAGATAAGGAATCGTGATATTATGTGTTTGGAAATTTCTTGGAAACATATGTCTCAGTGACATCACGTGGTGTTTTAGTTTGCCTATGGAATTGTGGGTGATGGTTTTGAGATAGATATGTTGGAATTTTCCGAGGGTGACAAACATCCGCCGTTGTCGTCACGTTTTGTGTTTGGTTGTCTATAGATAGCAGTACTAATTTTCCAATACAGTTTGGGGTATTACTTTCCTGTTAGAGGTTATGGGAATTCTTAAGGTATATTAGAGTCTAGTGGCGGCAGCGTTTCGGCTTTTCTGAATAATTTAATTATATGCTGATGTCCCTCAAACACACACTTTTTTTTTCTCCCATAGCTCATACATATTTTATTCATAATTCATCCGAATATTTTGATTTGTCTAAGATTAAGATCTTATAAATAAATAAATAAACAAATCGTCTGTGAATTCACTGTGTTTTCAAGTGATCGTAATTAAATATGCATAACACATCAACGACACTGTTTGTTCTTTTAAGTTTACACATTTATTTCATAGCTATCACTTACATTTCTTTCCAGAATCTTGGAACTATTGAGGTTTTCTGAATATTCCAAATTGCTGATTTTAAACATATATTCACAGCACAAAACACACAAATACAAGATCTGAAATGCAGTTGACTCTTTTTCATTATAGGTTACTGGGGCATTTCGTTTTTCCTTCACTCATGGATATGTTTTTTTTTTCTTCTTTTTTTTTCCCCACGCACTTCTGGAGTTGTGAAACTCCAGAAGTGTGTGAAATGATAATTTAAATTTACTTACAGTATTTCCAGAATAACTCTTCTTAATGCGAATAGATATTCCAAAATTAGTTGAATTAAAGCATATATCCACACCACAACACACACACAAGCTTGAAAGAACGAAATTTCTGTAAATAACCTGAAAAGCTATTTGACGTTTCTTCCCTTAGATTTTCTGTCCGTTTGGTAGTCCGTTAATTCCTTCACATTGGGGTCATACTATGTGTTTATTCCCACGGTGGTGAGTGTAAGCTCAAGCTGTCTTTTCCTTACAAATATATCCGCCAGCGATCGGTAATTTCGCATCTCTCAATGTGGATTTATTTTGATATGGTTCTTTTTTTTTTTTCAAATGATTGGTTGTTTTTCTATTCTGTTTTTAAAATTCAGTTAACTACATATTATTACCAAAAATAAATTAGTAAAATAACTGAATAAATGTTTGTGTGTGTGAATTTATTTTCCCCAATTGTAGATATTTCATGTGTTATCTTAACCTGACTCATTTCCTGTAGCAATTTGTTGCACCTAGGTGAGAAATCGTGTGTTTAGGTTAGAACTCTTCGTTCCCATGGGTAAATGTCACCAGTAATTAATGCTTACATTTTATTTTTTTAAAACCTATAAACATATAATTCTAATCAGAATGACAGTCAAAAAAATTAATTAAATGAATAACTGATTATCCTTCTCTGACTATTAATTTTGCCTTCAATTCCTTCTGCTCTTAATCTATTTCTGTAAATGAAATTTATTTTATTTATTTCTTTTTCTTTAGCATTAGCAAGTTAAGTAATGGATATTGAGACAAACAAGATTTTGAACTCTCCATTAGCATTTTCTTTTAGAAACTTTTTTTTTGGCAGCACAGCTAATAAGTAGTTATTTCTTATTATTTCAAATGAATATCAGCTCAATAGCATTCTGTACTTTGTAATTAGTTTAATTTCCATGTTACCAATTTCCAGTCATTTAAAACTTTAGACTATATGATATGTTTACATGAGCGTACAATGTCTACTTCCTTTTGATGTTTTGCACAGTGGGTTTTTATGATGACAGCATCATTCTATTAGAGATTATCAGTTCGGAGTTTGAGTATGTGAACGAAATCTTTACAGATAACTCAAAGAAGGTCAATAGGTCAATAGGTAGCATAACACAATTTTCTAATCACCAAATGCTAACAGTCACACTTTAATTCCAAACATTGATCAAATATACTAGTCTGCTGGAGACATCTACAGATATTGTCACTATTTAATTCATTTGTACTTGATTCATTTCCAAAGACAATTACATTATTAGCTATCACATCTCTCTTTTTTTTCTACACCAAACTTTTTTTAAAGAATTTGGGAAACGTGAAGAGAGACAGTAGATTTAACTATCTACTGTCTCTCTGTAAAATAACCAAATTCTAACAGTCGTACTTCCAGTACGACTGCTTTTTTTTTGTAGTCTGGTGGAGGTATCTACAGATATAGTAACAAATTTTTACTTTTCAGGTGGAACTTCTCCATTAAAATTCTATCTATTAATTTAATACTCAATTAATTTTGCTTGCAAGTGTTGACACCGTTTCTTGAAATATTTCAGGGCTTGCATGAACAAATAAGGATTTTAATTCACTGAGTGGATTTCCAAAAAAAAAAGTCTGGTTAGTTTGTGGCAAGAAATTTCACAAGAAAAAAAAATTTAAGTAAGACCATAGATATATATATATATATATATATATATATCTATGGTCTTACTTAAAATTGCCTAACACATCAATGACAGCCTTTTGTTCATTTTAATTTACACATTTTATTTGAGTGAAATATTATTTACAATGTATTTACTGAATCTAACATACAGAAAATAAATAAAGTGAAAAATACAGGCTTATTTTTTGGTCCTTAATCTACTTATCGTTAATTTTGCGCTGTTGTTCAAAGGTTCTTCCCATGGTTGCGGATTTGCCATCATTTGGTTTTCGACAATGTGACTCACATCTGAAAGTTTCATTTGTGATTGTTGGGAATTTGTTACTGTAGTAAAATTAAGGGTCACATTTTTATTTTTATGAAACCAATACACATATTTTTGAGCATTATTAAAAGCACAGAAACGTTTGTTATGTTTCCAAAAGCATTTAAAAGAATACGTGATGTTTTCACGTTTTGGGCATCCAATTTCATTTAAATCAAGAACAGGTCTCACTATTAACCTTGTTAATGTTTTTGATTTTTCCCTTCCTTTGGGGAGCAATATTTGACATTTGTATGTCGATTCTATTATCCAATTTCTTAGTTTGTCCAGAGATAGTGAACCAATTTCCCTCTTCAGCTGATGGTTATATTTTATTAACCAAGAATTCTGGTTTTTAACTCTTTCAGGTAATATCATTCCAACAACAAGGTGATTTTGTCAATGCATATCTTAAATTAATTCCATCAGAAATACAAATTTCTCTAGGAAATAAATTGGAAGTCTTATTCAAAAGAAATTGACAATCAATTATACCAATGATAACTGAAAATTCGTATATTTTTCACCCGCTGTCAATTTTTCATATTCGTTTTCCTTCATTCTTCTTACATTACTTCATATGGCTCCACATATAAATAGTTTATTATTATTATTATTTCACTGATTATTAGCTCTGATTATTAACTCAACAACATATTTTTGCATGCTACTGCTGGATATACTGTTGGTGTGTATTTATCTTACTTTGTGTAAGGAAAGGTAACATTTGTATTTGTTATCTGGAGAGTACAAACATTTTTTCTGTACCAAACTTTAAGAGTTTAAGTCATGTTTTGGGGTTTAATTATCTGCTGTCTCTCTGTAAATCCACCAAATTCTAAGAGTTAGGATTTTCGATTATGTGAATGAAATGTTTTCAGATAGCTCAAACAATGTCAATAGTTAACATTGGACAAGTTCTAAAATAATCAATTACATGGATATCAGTTTTCCCCATTTTTTCCCCTGTTTCTGGCATTAAATTCACAGTAGTGATTTTTTTACAATAATTAAACAGAATTACATTAAGGTATAAAGTTATGGATTTAAATATCAAATTCTGATCAGAATGACTGAGTAAAAAATCACTGTGGAAAAACACAACAAAAGCACACATCTTTGTTCATTTCAGTTTACAAATGCATATTTTATTTTGCTGAAATACTGTTTACAGGCATATTCACAGAAAAAAATTCGAAACGTGAAATTACCTAAAAATATTTCACAATATTTAGTTTTTACACTCTTAACCTTTTCCGAAGAGTTCAATAAAGAAAATTTTCGTTACTCAGTTTCTTGGTTGCATTACATCAAAATACCAGGTCATGCAAAAGATTTTGGATCAGCACAGCTCCATACATTTGATATTGTGTCAGTCTGGAAATGACACCATGCCTCCCTAAACTTTCTGTGAATTCTTTTTTCACCAAATATACGCAAAGTTTTTGTAAAATGTTCGTAAATGTCCCAAAACAAAGAATCTATCGAATTGGATTAAGTCTTGAAAGTCTAATTTTATCAATGATGAATTTAAATGATTAGCGATAATTTTCTCCATGATACAAATAGCTGGTAGTTCAGTTTCCAAAAATAGTAAATGATTATCAATTATTTACTATTATTATAATAGTAAATGATTATCAAGATTAAAAACACGTGTTTTTATGTCCCTAAATTTATAAATATCAATTATACCAATGATAACGAAAATTCGTATTTTTCACCCGCTGTCAATTTTTCATATTCGTTTTCCTTCATTCTTCTTACATTACTTCATATGGCACCACAAATAAATAGTTAATTATTATTAATTCACTGATTATTAGCTCTGATCTTATATTTATGTTAACTTTCTGTTACAAAATTCTAAACAATTAGATCTTTTCACAAAGAAACTTTCAAAAAATTTTGTGGTTCACCCATTATTTTTACATTACCAGACACAAAACACCACAACACAATAAAGCAGCTGCACTGGATGAACAATCCAGTGCAGCTGCCTCTAAGTCCAAAGTCACTCAACTCTATGGTTTTTTCTTATAGTACTGTTGACCCTTATGATGCCCTACCCTGACCGTTCCTTAAAAAATGAACCTTTTGCGCAGATGACTCAACGACGTTTTTGCATGCTGCTGCTTGATATACTGTTGGTGTATTTTTATCTTATTTTGTGTGGGGAAATGTAAAATTTGTATTTGTGTTATCTGGAGAGTACAAACATTTTTCTATACCAAACTTTAAGAGTTTAAGTCACGTTTTTGGGTTTAATTATCTGCTGTCTCAATATAAAACCACCAAATTCTAACAGTTCGGATTTTCGATTATGGGAACGAAATGTTTCAGATAACTCAAACAATGTCAATAGGTAGCATTAGACAATTTCTAAAATAATCAATGACATGGATATCAGTTTTCACTCCCCCCCATTCCTGGCATTAACTTCACAGTAGTGATTTTTTTACAATAATTAAACAGAATTGCATTAAGGTATAAAGTTATGGATTAAATATCAAATTCTAATCAAATATCGAATCCTAATGTATACATAGGGGAAATAGGGCGAACTATCCCAATCAGACAAGATGAACACAAACAACACATTAAAGACCTCCATTTTGAAAAAACCGGCCTTTCTGGCCATGCACTCCAAACATACCACAGAATTGATTGGAAAAATACCAAGTCCTTACACCGTATACCAAAACCTGGTTTGAGAGAAAATTTAAAGTCACATGAAATGCTCAAACACAACCCAAATCTCAACAAAAACGATAGCCTAACCATTTCAAGAATGTGGAGGACCCATCAACAACCTGTATAAGAACCTAAACTAGCCATAGAAAAGATGGCTAGTTTAGGTTGTTATAAGAAGACAACCTGGTGAAGTGTTTGTAACATTCAACAGCAACTGAAAGAAATCATATTATAACAATCAGAACTGTATACAAATCCAGAAGAATATTAATACATGAGGACTTTAGCAGTTTATTGTAGTTGTATTTATTTATTTATTATTAATTAATTAATTAATTTATTTATTTTTATTTATATATATATATTTTTTTTTAAATTAATTTATTTATTTTTATTTTATTTTATTTATTTATTTTTATTTATTTATTATTTTTTATCACTAGAGGTCAGGCCAGGGAAAAGGATTAATTAACTACGTAGATTTAGTTTACCAGCATACAGAGCTAGAGCATGTAGGTTGGTTCCTTATGCACTTGTATCCTTCCGATAATGACCTCGATACAGGAGTTGAAATGTCAAGTTTTATTTTATTAGTAATAAATAAAATAATCTGTTCAACACGTGTATTTTTGTGTCCCTAAATTTATAAATACGAATGCTGATTACCATGTAACCCTAAAAGAAAGAATTGGTATAACTGATTGTCAATTTCTTTTGAATAAGATGTCAAATTTATTTCCTAAAGAAATTTGTATTTCTGATGTCATTATTTTAAGATATGCATTGACAAAATCACCTTGTAGTTGGAATGATATTACCTGAAAGAGTTAAACACCAGAATTGATGGTTAATAAAATATAATCATCAGCTGAAATGGGAAATTGGTTCACTTTCTAAGGACAAACTAAGAAATTGGATAATAGAATTTACATACAAATGTCAAATATTGCTCCCCAAAGGTAGGAAAAAATCAAAAACATTACAAAGGTTAATTAGGGAGACCTGTTCTTGATTTAAATGAAATTGGATGCCCAAAACATGAAAACATAACGTGTACTTTTAAATGCTTTTGGAAACATAACAAACGTTTCTGTGCTTTTAATAATGCTCAAAAATATGTGTATTAGTTTCATAAAAATGTGACCCTTAATTTTACTACAGTAACAAATTCCCAACAATCACAGATGAAGAAACTTTCAGATGTGAGTCACATTGTCGAAAACCAGATGATGGCAAATCCGCAACCACGGGAAGAACCTCTGAACAACAGCACAATATTAACAATAAGTAGATTAAGGACCAAAAAATAAGATTGTATTTTTCACTTTATTTATTTTCTGTATGTTAGATTCAGTAAATACACTGTAAATAATTCACTCAAATAAAATGTGTAAATTAAAATGAACAAAAGGCAGTCATTGATGTGTTAGGCAATTTTAAGTAAGACCATAGATATATTTATATATATATATATCTATGGTCTTACTTAAATTTTTTTTTCTTGTGAAATTTCTTGCCACAAACTAACCAGACATCTTTTTTGGAAATCCACTCAGTGAATTAAAAGTCTTATTTGTTCATGCAAGCCCTGAAATATTTCAAGAAACGGTGTCAACACTTGCAAGCAAAATTAATTGGGTATTAAATTAATAGATAGAATTTTAATGGAGAAGTTCCACCTGAAAAGTAACAATTTGTTACTATATCTGTAGATACCTCCACCAGACTACAAAAAAAAACAGTCGTACTTCCAGTACGACTGTTAGAATTTGGTTATTTTACAGAGAAACAGTAGATAGTTAAATCCATCACGTTTTCCAAATTCTTTAAAAAAAAGTTAGGTGTAGAAAAAAAAGACAGATGTGATAGCTAATAATGTAATTGTCTTTGGAAATGAATCAAGTACAAATGAATTAAATAGTGACAATATCTGTAGATGTCTCCAGCAGACTAGTATATTTGATCATCGTTTGGAATTAAAGTGTGACTGTTAGCATTTGGTGATTAGAAAATTGTGTTATGCTACCTATTGACCTTCTTTGAGTTATCTGTAAACATTTCGTTCACATACTCAAACCCCGAACTGATAATCCTAATAGAATGATGCTGTCATCATAAAAACCCACTGCGCAAAACATCAAAAGGAAGGAGACATTGTACGCTTATATAAACATATCATATAGTCTAAAGTTTTAAATGACTGGAAATTGGTAACATGGAAATTAAACTAATTACAAAGTACAGAATACTATTGAGCTGATATTCATTTGAAATAATAAGAAATAACTACTTATTTGTTGTGTTGCCAAAAAAAAAAGTTTCTAAAAGAAAATGCTAATGGAGAGTTCAAAATCTTGTTTGGCTCAATATCCATTACTTAACTTGCTAATGCTAAAGAAAAAGAAATAAATAAAATAAATTTCATTTACAGAAATAGATTAAGAGCAGAAGGAATTGAAGGCAAAATTAATAGTCAGAGAAGGATAATCAGTTATTCATTTAATTAATTTTTTTGACTGTCATTCTGATTAGAATTATATGTTTATAGGTTTTAAAAAAATAAAATGTAAGCATTAATTACTGGTGACAATTACCCATGGGAAAGAAGAGTTCTAATCTAAACACACGATTTCTCACCTAGGTACAACAAATTGCGACAGGAAATGAGTCAGGGGTTAAGATAACACATGAAATATCTACAATTGGGGAAAATAAATTCACACACACCAACATTTATTCATTTATTTTACTAATTTATTTTTGGTAATAATATGTAGTTAACTGAATTTTAAAAGCAAAATAGAAAAACAACCAATCATTTGAAAAAAAAAAAAAAGAACCATATCAAAATAAATCCACATTGAGAGATGCGAAATTACCGATTGCTGGCGGATATATTTGTAAGGAAAAGACAGTTTGAGCTTACACTCACCACCGTGGGAATAAAAACATAGTATGATCCCAATGTGATGGAATTAACGGACTACCAAACGGACAGAAAATCTAAGGGAAGAAAAGTCAAATAGCTTTTCAGGTTATTTACAGAAATTTCGTTCTTTCAAGCTTGTGTGTGTGTGTTGTGTTGTGGTGTGGTGTGGTGTGGTGTGGATATATGCTTTAATTCAACTAATTTTGGAATATCTATTCGCATTAAGAAGAGTCATTCTGGAGAGACCATAAGTAAATTTAAATTATCATTTCACACACTTCTGGAGTTTCACAACTCCAGAAGTGTGTGGGAAAAAAAAAGAAAAAAACATATCCATGAGTGAAGGAAAAACGAAATGCCCCAGTAACCTATAATGAAAAAGAGTCAACTGCATTTCAGATCTTGTGTTTGTGTGTTTTGTGCTGTGAATACATGTTTAAAATCAGCAATTTGGAATATTCAGAAAACCTTGATAGTTCCAAGATGTCCCATTCTGAAAAGAAATATAAGTAATATCTATGAAATAAATGTGTAAACTTAAAAGAACAAACAGTGTCGTTGATGTGTTATGCATATTTAAGAAAGATTACTTTTGAAATCAGTGATTTCACACACGATTTGTTTATGTATTTATTTATTGAACTTTAAGATCTTAATTTTAGACAAATCAAAATATTCGGATGAATTATGAATAAAATATGTATGAGCTATGGGAGAAAAAAGAGTGTGTGTTTGAGGAACACCAGCATATAATTCAATTATTGCGAAAAGCCTCAACCACTGCCGCCACTAGACTCTACTATACTCTAAGAATTCCCATAGTCTTTAGAATATGAATATAAAATAAAATATGTATGAGCTATGAAAAAAAAAAGCGTGTTTGATCGACACCAGCATATAATTAAAATATCCAGAAAAGCCGAAACGCTGCCGCCACTAGACTCTACTTTAAGAATTCCCATAGCCTTTAACAGGAAAGAAATACCCCGGCAGTACTAATTTTCCAATACAACTGTATTGGAAAATTAGTACTGCCATCTATAGACAACCAAACACAAAACTTGATGGCAACGGCAGATGTTTGTCACTCTTGGAAAATTCCAAGATATCTTATCTCAAAAACATCACCCACAATTCCATAAGCAAACCAAAACAGCATGTGATGTCACTGAGACATATGTTCCCAAGAAAAATCCAAACACATAACATCACGATTCCTTATCTAGAAACACTACCCATAGTTTCAATACCTGAACCAAACACACCACGTGATGTCCCTTACAGATGTAGGCCCCAGCGAAATTCCCAACTCTTCTTATTACTATCCATCACCCATAATGCCATCCGCAAGCCATTTACTTATCTACAACTCATAACAACACACATCCACGACACGATTCCTTATCTTATCTTGATCTTGTTCAAAATGCCCCACCAATCACGACACGAATCCTTATCCACTAATTTATTTTCTTTTCGATTCAAAGCAATAACATCACTTATTTACAACTAAACATTACCCCCAGGAAAATTTCAAACTCATGAAGTCATGCCATGCCTCCATCACAATGACGTCAATGATCTCATCACACGACGTCACGAATTCTTATCTTGTCTCGATCTTGTTCAAACCGCCTCCCATACTACTCAGCTTACATCCTGAATATAATCACCAGAATTTGGTTGGGATTAGATAAGAACACTGCAAAGGTAACTAAGGTTTAAAGGGCTATTCTTATTATGTGTTGCTAATTGTTATGTTCCTCAATTGTCTGGTTTTCGATGGTAAAAACCGGAGTTTCCATAAAGATTCTCAACTTTGTAAGAGATCAGCTATCTCCCATTCAACTAGAAAATCTTAAAAAGGTTTCTCACATTCTAAATGAGATTCTTAATGGTTAGATGCTAGTATCCTGTAGACTATGTAATGGAAACACTACCAGTCATCCTCGTCAGGAAGTTCTATCGCAGAGGACCACTAGGTCCACAGCGCATAAGATGTCCTCTTTGATCAGAAATACTTTCTGCTGTAGGGATAAATTTTCATTTTAGAGGAGGTCAAAGTCACAATGATGCAAGCAGAAAGAAATAGGACGGATATTTCAATGTTTCCGGTTGCAGTGATTCAAAAGACACCTAACAGGTTCTACTTCGTGGTGTCGTGTGTCATCATGTAACATAAACATCTCGCACATCTCATGAACCAAACACACACGGAGTGAACACAAATAATGTGCGTTCTGCACTGCTTTCTACAGAATATCATACCGTAAGCAGTACTTGTTTCAAATATGCAAAGCAGTTTTCAAGTATCTGTTTAACCATAAGATAGCAAACCTCAAATTTTTCTTGTAAACCGAAGACAGTGGATAGTCAAGTTGGTTGGTTGGTTGGTTGGTTGATTCAGGGTTGATTTGCTCAAAGACAGTAAACGATTGCCACCAAGTAAACTTTGCAACCCAACATGTTCGATTCACATGGGCATAGATGACTTTAGGTAGAAGAGGAAATATTATCGCCGTGAGACCTTCATCTCACTTCTTGGGGGCCTGAAATCAAGGTTGTCGCCAGATTAGATCGCGCCCTGAGACAAACAATTAAATATAGCTCTGGATGGATTCTAAGACAAAAATATAATTGCTATTTTGTATTTATTAGAAGAGAAACATTAATGCAAAACGATTACATAATATTAATTAAATGTTTGCTCTATGGGGATATCGCACAATAAAACTGTTTTTATAAGCTTTTCTATATTTAAATTATAAGCTATGCTGGCCTCTATTGATATGGTTGCTAGACCAATCAATCTTTCTTGGGTCATTGCTGTTCGCAATGAATTTTTAATCAGTTTAAGCTTGGAAAAATATTTTTCCGGACTTACTACGCTAACAGGAATTGTTAACAATATCCTTAAGGCGGTGGTTACGTTGGGATAAATTTTTACAAGACTGTTTATACATATATTACACACACACACATGACGATAAAATTTGGTGAGGACCACTTCTCTCTTGTATTATTTTTGAGATAATTTTTAACTCTTCAAATAAATCTATTGCATCTACATCAGATGTAAAATATCTTGTTGCCGTGTAATACGGCGCCTACCGCAATATGGCTGGACGAGCGCCCTTATTAAGCGGCGCTGAGGCAGGCTGCCTCTATGCTTCACCCTGTCGACAGTACTGCCAGAAATAGATTGAAAAGTATTATATTTGGTCCCAGATGAGGATTATCTAACCTTTCCACGATACGAATATACTTATTCGCACTATAAACAAAATTCTCCTGTTTTTAATGATTTATTATTAAATAAGTTTCCGAACAGTAAATGTTTATACAGTAATAAATGTAGACTACAGCTTAGTCAGCTTTTGAAGAGGAAAGCTTTACACAAAGCGGATATTAAGAAAACGATAATCAGGATATGGTTCCCTCTCCAACATATACAAAAATTACGTAATGCCCGTCAAGAAGCTTCCTGGTGTGTTCTTCCTTCGGGAATGCGATGAAGTATTTTGTACCGCCATGCAAGCATACAATCATCACCTAGCGTAAAATGTAGATGCTTCCACTGCTAGTTTTGAAAAGACAATTAGCAAGTATATAATAAGAGCAACTGAAGATTCAATTGAAAAAAAAATAAAAAATAAAATAACACACACACACACACACACAACGTACGGTTAAGACGATGCAATTTCAGATAATGAAATGAAATGCTCCATACAATGAAGCATTTCCGCACTAATCAATGTCAAAAGAATTTAAATATAGCCTTGAAGTTTTTTAATTAAAACTCAGTGAGAATGTCAAAGTAGTTTCGAGACATTTTCTCTTGGTAACTTTATGTGCCAACATTTACGTAACTACCGTATTAATTTAAACGGGAACCATAACTTCATATAGTGCCGATTTCAGCCACCCATGAGACAAGGTCATTGTGTTGTTATACTTCTGTCATTAAGCCAGCGCAAAAGAGCTAAAACAGTAGGAAGAAAGAAATCGCGTAATGCTGCCTTGAAACGTTCTGGCATGGTAAATATTTTCTGCTTATTACATAAAAGTTTCAATTATCCGTGGGATAATTCAAGAAAGATCACTATTTTAGATTTCTTAAGCACAAACTAACTAGAAAAATAAGATTATTTGAAAATACCTCTACGTTCATTGATAAAAATACACCGACATTCAGATGACTAAAGTGAGATACATCGTACTCATTGAATAACAAACGATTACACTCTACCCCCTCCAAAAAAAAAACAATAAATAAATAAAATAATAAAATAAATAAATAAATCGCTTGCAGAAACAAACGACGTGTGGAGATGCAGAGCCAGCAATTTTCGTCTATCCATTGCGCAGTAGGGAAAATACCACAACATGTCTGAGTTTCATTCTGCTTTACAGGGGACCTGAATTCAGCAAATGAACCCTTAAACTATCTACGATCATACTATAAGTTTTTATAACCATTTCTAGGAGGGAAATGTCATATACAAAATTATGTTTGTAAATTACTATATGGCGTAATAATAATAAAACAAAATAAAACATTTGAAAATATTCATATTTATTTCAGTACATCAACTCGTAACAATATTTGATTCTACTGACTGACAACGGAGACTCATTATATATTAGCACAGCAGCGTTATCTGTAAATCAAAATCCATACCAAAGCGGCTCTTGGGAAATACCACAAACTAAACGTGTACGCTCTTAAATTATGATGTAATTTACAATATCAAAAAATAGTTCCTACCAATCTCCAGAGCAACTGATCAATCCTCGTTAAGTATTGCTGGAGTCGATGAAAGGTCCTCTATTAAAATAGTTTTTTTATTTTATTTATTTTAAAAAAAAAAAACAACAACAACAACGTTTCAGTTTAAATAATTTTCATATGAAGTAAACTGATCCCAGCAGGGCGCTGCACTGTCATATGCTTCTAGGGTGTCAGATAAGCTGAAGTAAGATTCGATTCTAGCTCCAAGCTATAGTAATATTTCCCTATGGTCTTTCCAATTCGTTAGCGAGATAATTCTACGTTTTGGCAGAGATAGGCAGTACTACCTCTCGGAAAGTTGGTCCGTGCTGAGGAGAATTCATCTGTAATCCTTAGATTGGCATACTAAAGTAAGATGGCTTGGTTGATTAGGAAATTGTTTGGAATACAGAAGCATCTAAGGCTATGAGGCCAGTGTATTGTGTCTGCTAATTCCATATGTTCTAGCTAGTATGCCTGTTTTGTGGAATGAAAAGTCCACGTCCGAGAGGAATATATCCTTCCATCACAGTATGAGATCGGCTAACTCGACTTCAGATGTCAAAACCTTTACAAAAGTTATTCACGAAATGGAGGGCAGTTGCCTATTATATTCTTGTGCGCTTTCGTCGGTGCTCTCTGGCTAGAGATCAACTAATTTTCCAAGGCTGAAGATTAACGTGATCTTCCATCTGGAAGTTTAGTTAGCTGGCAACCGATTTCCAAAACGGTAAGGCTAATGAGTGTCATTTAATCCCTTTGGGAAATAAATAGGCATACAAGGTTATTTACTAATTTCTGTTTGTGAAAAATTTAAATGTTATCGTCATTTCGATACAAGTCAATGGAGAGTAGTGGATACTGTTATAGTCCAGCGCAATTGAGTGTTCGTACTATTTTGTAAATTCGCTCAGTATGGGCATCCTTGATTTTTATTCCATAATATTTCTAATCATCTTTCCTCATGTTTAAGTGATCATACTATTTTATTCTTCTGAAACACAATACTGAATTGATAATAATATAAAGTTAAGATAAAGCTAAAATATTATGTAAACATCGAATTCAATTTGTGGAAAAAAGGCAAAGGTCTGAAATTCCATGAAAATTCATATTTATGAAAAATGTTTTTCTGACAGGCGGTACATCATAGATGTACTAGTTGTCTGGTGCAAGTAGGAGACTGAAGCAGCATGGAAAACAAACAACTCCATATTTATCTCTAGAGGAGGGTTTCCTGACTATCTCTTAGATCAGCTTCCCAAACTTAAGGCCCCTTTGGAAAAATTAAAATATTTCACGGCCCCCATCAAAAAAAAAAAAAAAACGTAATACAGACATATATTATTATAATATATATTGTATTTATATTCAATACAAAACATACACAGCGAATATTGCAAAAATCAAATGCAAATATTACATTTTTAGCATCTCACATACACATTTGACATGGCACATGATCTTATATTTTTATATAGATAGATATTATCTATCTTATTAGTCTTAAAACATCTTAAAATTGTTTTCATTATTTCACGCTCCCCAAGGGGCTGCGGCAGACAGTTTGGGAAGCGCTGTCTTAGATCATCATGGTTTTCATACCAGAATACGATAGGCTTACACTGTTCGTGAGTGGGATTCCTGATTTTAAAAAAAGTGAAAAATAAATATGATCAGTATGACAACAGTAAAAGAATCGTAAAACAGTTCCTCACAAATAATAAAAGTGAATATGTGTCATTAAGCTAATCATGTCGCCTCACGAAAGATATCAGATGGAGTAAATGACCAACAGCCATTAATCACTAAATGGCAAAGAAATAAGGAAAATAATGATTTATTCACAAATTCTGGTAATTATACCAGAATTTGTGAATAAATAGGTCGGTCAACACAATAACGAGATTTTGTTCATTATCAGTGGTAAATGCATGTTCTTTGTTCCGTATTCCGAACAAAATTACAATCCTAACATACAGCAAACGTTGCGATTAAAAAGGTTTTTCTTATTAGATACTTCACACTTTTTTGTTGTTGATTTATTTAATGACAATCCCACTCACAAAAGGTTGTAAACGTATAGTACCTTTTTAAAAATAGTATTTTTTTAAATAAGATGTGATATATGATACAATTTCAAGATAATGTTAGCACATGTGCAGTAATATCTGGGTGCTACTGCAAATTAAGATTGAGAATTATACACCAAATTGCCATAACAAAATGTTCAACTAACATTACATTTATTGTATACTATAAAAGTAGGACGTAGTAGTATAATAATATTTACAGAGCATTTAATTATGCAGCTTAAAAATGCACTTAAATTTTATTCATTAAAAATAATTTTATATTGAATTCATGCAAGTCTTATAAGTGATACTCAATGAGGGTTTTGTTAATTGATACTATTGTCATTAAATAATGACTTTTCTTTTCTTTTTTTTCTTTTTTTTTACATTTAGAACAGCAAATTTATGACATTACGTGGTTAGGCTGAAGTTAATGATTCTAAACCCTTGTAGGAATAACACAGTTGCTCTAGCGACCAAACAGGCCACTTCAATGTCTCCAATAAGCAGTGTGATGGTCTCACGCTGAGTGTGACTATAGTGGAAGCGTTGTTCCATGAGTTAAGTAGAGTGAAGTCAAGTTAATGCTGACAGCACTAAAAACAAGGTAACTGAAATAACGATGATATCATATCTTACATCTAGCATTTCTATTTCATTATTATTACATCTATTTCATACTGGATCATTTTATGGCGCAGTTAATACTTTGTAATTAATCTAAATCTCCGATTATTTCAGCTATACAAAATGCACAGAAAAATATTTATGACATTTATCACGTAAGAAGTTGCTGAGTAACATTTTGAGCATTATAAAGAAGTGATTCAAGTTCCGTGGAATGCGAGGCAGCCTACTCCCCACCTACGCAGAATAGGTCGGACTGATGTTATATATATATATTTGTCTGTGTGTACAAAATCTTATATATTATATGTTATTGTATTCTGTATACTGCATAATTCCTCGCTACACCATGTATATCAGAGGGAAATCCCGTAAAAAAATGACAGACTCGCGAACACTAAATGCAGGTCGACGGCCTATTTCAGTTAGCGATTTCCAAATTCTCTAGCAAAACTTAATTAATAACGAAAAAGTCAATGAAATAACTTGTTCGTGAAAAAGTCTGCACTCTACGGCACTTTTAATTAACAAAACAAATTTCAAAAGTTATTACGTGATTATGAAACGAATTTTTTTTGTGCAGACAACATACTAGACATATGCGCGCGCACAAATGCAAGTAGTTCACATTATATACATCAATGATCAGGAGTAACGCCACATGAAGATTTATACACATGGTTTATTCGTTGAGATATTTAGAATTCATGACGATGAAGTGAGTACATTAATCCCTAGATTAATGCGTCCCCGATTAGTGCGTCATTTTTTTTCGATACCCAAATTCGATTAGAGCGCCTATATACATCTTAAAAATAATATTACAGATTTTAAAAATTTTCTATCTATACATTTTTTTATGGCTAACTACTTTAAAAAATTACTCACCAGAATGAAATAATTTAGTTACTGATTTAAAACATTTTACAAAGTTATTTTTAATGGCATACTACACTACTTCCATGTATGCTATGTATACTATGTTCCAAATTTTTACCGCCAAAATTTATGTCGTCTGCTAATTACATAGCATTTTCCTGAATATACCTCCTCTGTAATTATTTTCCTTACATTTTTTATTTTTATTTTTAAGTATTTTCCCAATCTTTTATCATGAGTAAAAGAATTAGTGAGCAAAAAAGTGAAAGTGTGAAAATGATTCGAAAAGTAATCTCATTGGAAGAAAAACTTGAAATAGTAAAGAAAGTGAACAAGGCGAGTCCAGAACAAAGATAAGACAAGAACACAAAAATGGGTGAATCAACTATAAGAGCAACTTTAAGCAAAGCTGCTGAATACAATGTATTATAATGATTGAATAAGAGAGACTTCTTTGTACACGGATCGAAGATTGTAACCAAAAACGGATCCTGCTAGGAACTGACCTTATTAAATCAAAAGCATTAAGTCTCTTTGCAGCCTTGAAAGATAGGGCTATCAATGATGGAAAAGAAGAATTCCACGTTAGTGCTGGATGGATTGAGAAATAGCCTACATAATGTTCTAATCGCAGGCGAAGCTGCAAGTGCCGATAAGAAGGTGGCCCCAAATTATCCAGAGATTTGAAAAAAAATTGTATAATGGGGTTATTGTGACCAACAAATATTTAATGTCGATGAAACTGTCCTTTTTTGGAAGCCAATGCCTTCCAAGACTTTTCTGGCTAAATCAGAGAAATCTCAGCCTGGTTATAAAGTCGAATGAAATTACTGCTAGCAACATGCGACCATTTGGAAGCACATTCTTCCATATTGTGCAAATGATTTTAGAGGCTTTTCAAATGAATCTAAGTTAATTAAATCTCATTCTGAGAAACTGAGTGATTCCGACCTGCTAAATTTAGATGCACAGCGGGAAGATCCTGAGGAATATGAAGAAAATTTAATCACTGACAAGCCCAAAGAGATTTCACAGAAACAAATTTAAAATATTTTTCGTGCAACCGAAACTTTTGAGTAGCAATGCTTAGAGACTGGCCCTTATGAAGACAGAAGCAGGAAAATTTGCAGAAGAGGCAGTTGAAAAAAAAAGAAACAGAATGCCCGCCAGAATAATAGATTTATATTTTGAATATGTTTTATTGTCTTTCAGCTTCATAGTTTTCCTTTAACTAGGCCCTGAGACATACCCTGATTCTTTTATTTAAAAAACCAAGGGTAAAAAAAAGAAATCTGAGGAACGAATTATACTTTTTTTCATAGGTTATTACGCTCGATTAGTGCGTTTTCGATTAATGCGCCTGTTTTAAAGAACGCATTAAGCGCACTAATCGAGGGATTGCTGTACTTCATCGTACTAGTGCCATCAGTCCTTAACGTGAAAGTGCGAAACAATTTCACCTTATGCCTGCTGTGGAGAAAAACTCATACCCTGTGTATCTGAGATAATCAGCTTCGGTTAAAAAAGGCCTAGAATAATGTTCTTCACTTTCTTGACTGGATCTTAAACAGGCTTTTCCGACGAAAACTCAAAAGGGTACAAAATCACAATAAAGTGTGATTTTTGTTGCCTCCATACGTAAAGGAGGAAAAAGTAGTTTCCTAGCTTTATGTGTAAAACAGAGCGGGAAACCTTATCAAGGAAAAGGTTACATGGTTATGCTAAGAATTTAAAAATTAAAACAGAAAGCTTAAAAAGACTGCATTGAATGCGAATCATATAATTTAGAAGATTTATATTATAACTGATATATATTTAAAAGAAGCAAGTTTATAAATAAGCATACTGATATGACTTGTATTAATAATCTCATAGAAGAACATAAATGAGAGGTTTGGCTGTTTCTCCGCTTTCATATAAAGTGTGTCTAGAAAGAGAGTGGGGGGGGGAGTATTTGAGAGGAGCAATTGATTTTGATTTTGAGGATTCCCAAGGCAGATTTGACACTCTTTTCAAATGTATTCATACAAAGATAATTTTGGTTTTCTGAAGGTAATTCATTTTTATTTGAATAGATCAAATATTACTTTTAATTACAGCTAAATTTTTGGTAGTGGCGTTCGTGAAATATCTCGTGTGCTACGCAAAGGAACCAAGACTACGCAGGAAACATTCTTACTTATCTACAGAAGACATTTCTCGATACATATATGAAAGGATTTTCAAATAAAAGCGAAGGTAGAATTGTATTAATACAATTTATAATGTCAGACATGTAAAGAAAGACTTAAATGCGTCGGGAAAAAAACGAATTATAATAATTACGAACAGACTGTAATATTACGTTCCGATTCACCTGAACATTTTAAAATCCAATCAACAGTCAATTCGTGTATTTCTATATATTCACTCATAAGTAATGGTCTGGTCTTGTGTTCTTTCGTGCGATGACATTATTTAAAACTGCAGAAGTGACCCACTTAAACTGAATTACCCAATAAATCATTCATAAACACAAAAAATCTGTAAGCCACGAGCACGCACGCGCTCACATGCACATGATAATTTTGATACAATTTAATCTGTTATTTTTTTTAAAAAAACCTACCAATCGATTTTGTTCACTAGCAAAAACTTAGTATTAAACTTAGCAACAAAATACACACACTGATAATAAATACAAATATGCAACCAATCACATAACATCTTCAATATGCAAGAACACGAAAGAAATATGAGCCAACGATTATTTTTTGATCAAGTAATTTTAAATTCCTAACTTTTGCAACGAATAGGCTTAATTTAAAAGTATATCAATGTAATTCAAATGTCGCGAATAATAAGAGTTCTACTCTCAAAACGAAGCAACGGACATTTCCACAATAACCGGTAACCCTTCTTACTGTGACAATTCCTAATGATGACATCAGTTCTAATTAACGCAATAGGTTGAGGTGGCATATATTTTCAAGTATTAACAGAAGTTTCTAGTAAAAATATCTTCTTAACTATGGATTGCATATTGAAGAAGTAACCCTCAATCTAGGTGAACTTTATGTTGTTCAGAGCAACAAGCGTGCTTACGAGCCGCACCCATACAGCAACGAGGAGCAAAAGAGCTGCACACAACCAGCATGATCTATGCGCTATCGACAACTCGTTAATTTACAATAAAAAGAAGCATAAATAGTAGAAATCAAACATACCAGGGATTCTTCGGCCACCATTATGTAAAATTTCAATATAGCATCTAAATACAACAGCTATGCCTCGCACATTTGCACAGACGCCACTATTCGAAACAACAACGCCACTTAAGAGTCCGCACACAGCAGCCAGCCAGTACCGGACACGTGGAGCATACCTTCCCAGCAGTCATACACGAACGGGCGGCAGCTAGCGTGGGTCTCATTAGAAAGTCACTATAACCAGCCAGTCAGGAGTTATAGGCCAGAACGTGGGGAGGTTTTCGGTCGAGTTCAGATGGCGCCCCTCCCCACGCGGCTGAGGTTAGCATGCTAGATATCTTGTTCCTCATGACTCATCGGACTCATCACGGAATACAAAAGGCAGGGTCGGTAAACTAACAGTAATAGCCCGCACTTGTACGAAGTGAAAGGGAAGGTAATGATATGGAGAACAACAAACGAAGTGGTACTAAGTTCAGTCTTTATTTTTAGAGGTTAACTTGTAGTCCAAGAGACAGGAAATGTCACAGCTGCCATGGGGTCAACCTAGAGCAATGGCCCAAGTCCGAAGCGGCTTAGAAGTTCAATGTAAAAAAAAAAAAAGGTACGGAAGTATGGTAAGTAGACCGATGGAGAAGATGTTACGTAATGCTTTGTCACCTCCTGATCCATATCTCCCATTCATCGAAGTCATTATTCCTTTTAATGACACACATGCTTACGTCATAAAGAAACAATCATTATATTTACTACATTTCTCACTCCTGCATGATGGAGATGATATATCGTTAAAATAAACATATCAACTATCATATTAGGCTACCAGCATTCCTATCTGAGAAACAGAATTTTGATTCTACGGGACAAAAAGAGTAAATGATACGGAGAAAGAATAAATATAAGTTGTTGTTTTTTTAAGTTATGAATTTCTTGAACGGATGATTCCCATATGCTATATCGTAACGTGGAAGATGAAAAGCCTGGAAATAGACTAATGATACAAATATCTTGTTACTGACATACATATCAACTAGTTTGGAACAGTGCAGATGAGTTTGGAGAAGTTTTCTTGAAGAAGGAGGAGGATGATTCCTGAACTTTCACATAGTCGAATCAACATTAATCAGCCTAAAACAAAACCTGAAAGGGGTTAAGTTGTCGGATAAATGAAAATATTGGTTAAACACGCTCCAGGATTACATGCCTACTAGATGAAAAGAGAATTCGGCAGTAACACGTGACTAGCGACACGTGCGGCAGGCAGCAGTTATATACAAGCGAGGGACAGTATCTGCTTTCAGATATGGTATGGACAATAACCGTAACTTGCTTGACTTCAACAACAGAAAGAACGTGAGAGGCTGGTAAGCGTATGTCGAAGACGATGTCCTTGTAGCAGCTAGAATAGGCTATTTGAAATTAAAGCCGAAGTAGCCAATGGATTATGTATATTAACTGCATAGACCCTCTGACGGGTGCGTCCAGCTTCCTAGCTTAAAGATTCCTAATGTCCTACATGAAATTCCAACTGCTACCAGAATGGCAACATACAACAACCTCGAGTACAAAGAGAATCGGGTGATAAAAAGAAAACATCAAGCCAAGATCGAACATATGGGCGGAAACAGCTGACCGATACGAGAGGCATACGCCGGATTGACAGGATTGTAAAGTTCGATAAACATCGTGTCCTACAAGTGACCAAATGATTGATATATAATCAAAACCTACGAGAGAGTGTATCTAAACGTATCATACGCTGTCACTTTTGGAATGGGCATCTTACGAACAAACAACTATTGAGAGTGCCACGCTGGTCCAGCATATACCAGCGGCTACGGATTCCACAGGACTGGAGAATGCTGGCATGTAATGGTGAATCCCGACTCTGTTACTCCATGCAAACAGAAGAACAAGGGAGAATAGCAACAATAGCACAAAGCATGTGATGATCTTTTAAATAAGCTCCTGGCACCCCTTGATACCAACACAGCAAGAGCTAAACGGTGCACTCTACCTGAACACTATTGCTGACAAGTCGATCAACGTTCATCATCTACAGATGTGTGATACATTTCTAAGAGGATAACGAGATACATCAAATGTCAGATATCTTCCAGGAATGCTTATAAAAACATGAGTTTATCTTAACGGATTAACTCAACAAGCCACAAGAAATCGGACGAAACTGCAGGAAACCATCACGCCCACCGTGGGTACAATATGGAGTGTTTGAAAAAACTGTGCAGAGGCGAACACACAGTTCAATAAGGTTTTGGAGCTTCAGTTGGATCAAATACGCTTTTGCCTTATCGAAATGAAAGTCTGTTCGATGAAACTGATTACATGCGCTACTATTCAAAATACTAAAATTGCACTTAACTAAAGATTGTTTAATTATGATTCAACTGTAATCGCAATTTTTGCAGTTGTAAACGTGTCATCGTATTTTATGAAATACCGGCAAGCATAAAAAAATCTTTCTTGCAGCGCAAGATGCGATTAGAGTACAAGGATCTAGTGTCTCCTTACCGAATAAAGTAGCATGCCTGGCAATAACTAGATAGAAATAAAATCAAAACGTAACCTCTAAATAAACGTGAATCACTGGACAACAACGCGACTGTGTGGAAATTAAATGAATTAAGATACATTGAGGTAAAGGACATGTGGAACGGTAGATATTGGAACACTGCATCTATTATTCATGTTAGAAGTTTCATGGAGTGAAACAGCACTAAGAAAGGATTAAAATATTTAATTCTTCCAATATTTCTTCTCAGTCACTGAGGCATCGTCAGGGAGTACAATATGACACACAAAGGCAACATAAAACTAAGTGAAACACGTGGACGAAAGGCTCGAATTCTAACTAAGTGGGGAGCCCTATTTGGGCGCCCATGGGCAGCCTAGGATGTGAACTGGGATCTCAAAGAATTAGTGTCTCCTATATTTTGGGAAGTTTTATACAACCGTTTTATTTAAATCAGGCTGATTTCTAAGAGCCGCTGCAGATGTCAAAAATAGTCTTTCTCTTCTAAATTTACTGTGATGGAGCATGGTGGTCTCTTTCAAACTAATTCCATGAGCCTTATCTGAAACACTGTCTGCAAGACAAGATTGACCAACGTCATAACTGCAAATGTTTTTTTTTTGTTCTTCCATACGAATGTTGGCTGATCTTCTTGTCTGTCCATAGTAGGCCAACTTGTAGAAACAGGGCACTTTGTATACTCCAGGCACGGGGAGAAGAGGGAGCCGATCTTCAGCAGAACGTTTAATACTAGCAAGCTTTCTGTGGGGGGCTTGAAAGCCGCGCAGAGATTGTATTTATTTCAGCTACTGGCTATTTTTTCTGAAGTGCCTCGGGCATAGGGGATGATGATAGCATTTAAACTCTTTCTGAAGAGAGGGGGGTCAAGGATGTGAGAAGGATTAATTATTTTTTTGACACAGTGGGAACTGCAACCATTAGATAAGAAGGTGTGGTGTATGTGATTAAGTTCTGCTGTAAGAGAGGAGGATTCACTGGAACAAAGGTTATAAGCTCTATCAGTTAGTGTTTTAATAATACCATATTGGTGTGGAAGGGAAGGATGAGATAGTTTGTAAATGTGAATCTGTCTGTGTGGGTGGGCTTCCTGTTTACTGAAAATGTGAAGTTACCAATGGGTAGGCGCCTTCCCAAGGTGCCTAGGAAGGCTAATTATTATTTGTTCATGGTAATATGGAGTCTAGGGTGTAGACTATTGATGTGAGAGATGAAAGAGTAATGTGTCTAGGCCATGAGGCCAAATGGAGAACACACATCATCCACATATCTTAACCAGATAGGTTTGATAGGGGATGAGACAAGAGCTTATTTTTCAAAATGTTCCATAAAAAATTGACAAACTGGTGAGAGGGGAGAACCAATAGAGGTACTCTTTATGTGTTTATAAACAGATAGATAGGTATCTCTATAAGCTGTAGAATATGAAGAGTAGAATTGTTATTATTCGTGACATTTGAATCATATTATTATGAAATTTCGTTGCAGAAGTTAGAAATTTAAAATTACTTGATCAAAAAAATAATAATTGCAGGCTTATATTTCTTTCGTGTTTTTGCATGTTGAACATGTCGATATGGTGAAATTTCCCCAAGTACCTTTCGTAGTTCAGTAGTACCTGGGCTTGAATCTCGTCCAGGCCGAGAAGAACCTTTACTAGAATATTTTCACCTGAAGCAGCTAGGCCGTTTATACGGGAGTGTTAGGGTTTTCCCCCCAGTAACCCGGGTTCTTCATCTGGCAAAACTGCCTGAAGAACACACGCGATTAAGAGATAATAGACTGGCCTCCTAGCTGTATTTGTCATTGTCGTAAATCAAAACAATCAACAACCAAATCAATACTCTAAATCAAAAGTTCTCCGGTCAAGTTGGTTCAGCGACTGCTTTTAATCGGCCAACCAAAACTAAAATAATCTAATTTATTGCAGTTGCTCTTTTTTTTTTTGTGTGTGTGTGTGGGGGGGGAGGTTGAATATTACCAGAATTTAAAACCTAGTATATATACGAAAATTAACAGGTTTCGTTTGGGGAAAATAAATATACGCGAATTTATATTATGAAGAATAAATTTCGAAAACATGCTAACAAATTAACTTCTTGCAGGCTTTATTTTTTAACGAATTTGTGGAAATTCGTTAAAGAACCTTCATAATAATTTAGCTGTTTTTTTATTTATTTATTACATATATTGTCGGAGATCTTCGGATTTAAAGTTGTACAATCATTGTAAAAAAAAGAAAAAATTACAATTAGACAAATTTTGTCCAAGTAGTTTTTCTACGCATTAACTCTTTTGCATGCAAAAGAGTTAATGCGTAGAAAAAGTGCTAGTGATCAAGGAACAATCATTACAGTGTGTTTCGCAATAGCATTCCTGTGTAATGACAATATTCGTTATCGCAGCAATTGAATCCACAGCCAATTTTTGTTTATGGACTTGAAGACTATATCCATCCATCTATTGCTATTTTTAAAACATAACAGCGTATCTTTTCGAATACGAATGGAATCGTTTTGTCTGTATTGTTTTTCCCACTGAAAACAATCCGATTTAAATCAAAACTGAGATGACTCAAACTTTCAGTGAACATCCAAAATTCCTAAATTCATTAAAATCAGTCCTGAAAGAGGAGAGTTGCTTTGTGTACTTAAAAAAAAAAAAAAAAACCTTCTGGAAAACTCTGACAGTATACTAGAATACTTCAATGTTAGGGTGCACCGGGCAAACATTTAAGTCAATGGCACAGGGACAATTCGAAGTGAGATGAGTATTCGTGAAAGATACAGCAGAATCCCACACTGTGGATAATAATGGGGTGTCGCACTAAGTCCGTAAGTCAGGAATGACGTTCGGTCAAAAAAAAAAAAAAAAGTCGGTGTTAGAGAGTCTGTCCTCCAGAAATGCATTAATTAAGATTATCAGAGAGCGAAACATGGCAGACTACTTTTAATGAAAGCCATAGATTAACGTCAAATTGAAACGTGGCATGACTCAAAATCGTATGGCTTATCTTACAAAGATCACCCAGGAAATTGAGCAGCCGATGGACAACCGCCAACAGAAAGTTTCTTCGTAAGACGGAATCTTATGGTATTGCAACTCATAATCTCAAGAAATCTACAAACTCCATGCAACTAAACAATGGCCACTGCAGAAGTGGAAGAGAGTACAGGTATCCCTTGCTTAACGCGGGATTTGATTAACGCGGTGAAATTAATTGCGACAATCCCTTGATATACGCGGCAAGAGTTTTGATTAACGCGCCTTTAACTCTGCGGAGCTCGCAGCTGATCTGACAGATACATGCAAAATGCTTAACATAAATATTCTTACACAATTCAGTGTATAGCTTGGAGGTCATGAGTAGCCGTGCATTCATATATTACGAGTGATATTCCGCACTGTTTTTTGCTATCAGTTTGGTTTAACACGTTATGTAAAGATTTGTGATATTTGACAGTAAATTGTACTGAGAGATATCGCGACTTCCGATGTCAGTATAGTATGGTTTAGTTGTTGTTTTATTATTTGTTCAATAATTTCTAGATTGTAACTGAAAATAAATAAACCATCATGTATCACTGAAATAGAAAGCCAAAGACTTATTTATCATACATGTCCTCCAGGAGATGTGCTTTACATAATGGAAAATACTAATGAAAGTGATCTGGAGCTTACTCCACCTTTACTACGATTTGCCCATAAGGTTGCTTATGCTTGCATCCGCCGAAACTTTTAGTTTCTATATATTCGGCACGAAACTCTTCTAGTTTCTATATTCGATTATGAAATAATGTTGGATTCAATATCCACTTAATTTGTACCATCATATTTGGTACAAATTATTTGGTACAGCGTTTTTTCTTTATGTTTTATCGCTTGTTTGCAATAAATATCTGGAGAGTCATTTTGCTTGTTATCGTAGAATTAATGCCGATAAGAAAAAAACTAAAACTATTCAAACGACTCTTGATAACTTCTTTTGATAAAAAAAATTGCAGTAAATAATGTAGGTACAAGCATTTATTAAACATTTACTTTGCATTCATTTTTTTATCTTTCCTAAATGAGTACCATATAAAACGAATTATTAATACAGTAATCGATCATGGACGAATTTTAATTTTTACCACTGATTATTAGATTTCATTAACGCGATTTTTATATACGCGGTAACATCGAGGGATTAATTAACCGCGTTAATCGAGGGATACCTATATATAGATCGGTGAGTCTTTCGAAGAGATGAACCGAAGCACGGCTGCTTCTCTTTTCAAATACTACATGCTACTCTTCCCTCGGGCAACACAAGTTTCTGGATTGTATAAAAAAATCTGGTTAGAGTGCACTTCGATGAATTAGTAAGCATAAGTGGTATTTCATTTTTTTTTTTTTTAATCAACACAGTTTGTTTCTCCCAGTTGTGTGATGCTGGAAGATAGTTCAGAGTGCGATGCTTCCGTAGTGCAGTTGAAGGAACGACATTATGCGTTAGCCTGCTGCCCTAGAAAACAAGCTCCTCAGTTGAAGGTGAGTTAGCGGGTTTCATACGGAGCAGGTAGAGATTTCCCTCCGTAGTTCAATCCTTTCAAAATAGAAACATACTAAAGTGAACACACAATCAACAGTGCCAACCACGTAATCCTAGTTGCCTCTATTCGAAACTTGTCAAGCTCGTTATTTTCGCTAATTCGACGTTAGTAAATGAACGACTGAAAATGAAACATCTGAATAATGAACCCTTCCCACTTCAGAAATTCTGAAACCGAATGGGAAAAAAAAAAAAAAAACAGACCTGATAAACCTGCATTCGCAAATATCATAGAAGCAAATCAAATCAGTAATTTCAAATTCTCATTAATGTAGGCTACTGTGCCAATTTTGTGTTAAGCATTCTAACATAAAGTCCCATCGTGACCCAGATGTTTGTAAAAATATCTTGTTCCATTCGGTGTATTATCTTAAAAAAAAAAGTGGTAAATGATTTCTGTCACATGGTGACTCCACCACCTTAGGTCTGAAACATACTTAGCTATCTATTCTGTGTTATACATTATGCGATTAATTTCGTTCAGTGACTGAAGATTTAATATTATATCGCTAACTTGTAATTATGCATATAACAATAGTGAGACATAAATAAAAGCATTCTCTGCATTGTATATAATAACTACTCGTCTTTACATATGAGTCTACGAAGCTCATAACCATGGAAGTGAGTTTTGAAGAACCCTAAATAACGTGGGCGAAGGGCCTCACAAAATCTTAAAGTTCGCAATGCTGGCTTCATAAACTCTTCGTGATAAAAGGATAAACGAACTGAGTATCAGTTTAAGTTACACTTAATGCAATTTTCTGTTAATATAAATTCACGTTGCACGTTTATCAATTAGTTACAAATAAAAACTATCAACCGTTAAGCGTAAAATCCACTTCCGGGTTTCCCTTTTAGAATTTGAAAACTGGCACTCTTGAGTGAAAAAAAACTATATACAATATAACAGAAGAAACCTATAATTTAACACATCGGAGCTTAACTTGCGTATTTCTTTACGGAAATAAGAAAGTTGCGTTTTGTGACGACAACGAGATGACATAATTATTGGACAGGTATTTCATGCACAGCATTCTCTCAAAAGAGTACTCTTAAAAAATCTGGATGCTGATTATAACTTTGCTATCTAGGCAAATCAATTGGCAAATCTGAAACAGTTCAACACCTTTAAAAATATCGGAAATATTAAAAACATTACATTTTAGACTATGACTATTTCTGACGGGATTTTCTTTAAGTATAGTCATTAATATCAATGTCAGGCTGGCGTTAGAATTGGAACGGTTCCAAATCGCTTCAACTTCCTTTACCTGTTGCTTGCTTTCATTAACAGATACATTAATTTAGTTGCATGAGTAGAAGGAAGGGG
Organism: Typopeltis vanoorti; assembly: GCF_054136105.1. NCBI lineage: Eukaryota > Metazoa > Arthropoda > Arachnida > Uropygi > Thelyphonidae > Typopeltis > Typopeltis vanoorti. The sequence goes on along the minus strand of NC_143567.1, from coordinate 5,557,538 downwards.
AAACTTTAAGCTGGGAGGTAAAATTTGCATGGATAAAGTCAACCGTGTTAATTTAAGCAAAAGGGAGACCCCTAGGTTTGTAAGAAACGATTTTGCTTTTAAAAAAAAGTAAATTAATTAATGAAATAAAATAATTTAAATATTATTCCTTCGGATATTAAGAAATGCATATCTTTATACGTTAAAAACAAGTCTTTTCCTTCTTGTCACTCGCTTTCAGAACATGAAACGTGATGACACCGCATAAGAGTGTGATTTTATAACGCTTCAGAGAGAAGCCTGAGAACACTAAGTTTGTTTCTTTTTCATTTCTGATTAAGAAATGAGACAGAGATTTCAAAAACGGGATGGAAGTCGTGTGAAGCCGAACTGCTGTGACCAAAAGGGGTGATCAGTTTAAAAAAAATAATAATAAAAATAAATAAATAAAATCCACGGTGTGATTAGGTAGACTCTCACAAACGTTGACTATTTAGAGCAATTGATGATTAAAAATAATTAATGAACATTTTACCATACAAGCTGAATGTGTAAAAAAAAAAAAAAAGATATAAATAATGTGCTGGCAAAATAGGTTCCTAGAGTGATACAAAGAAAAATTAGTAAGATTTAAATGAGACTTCTTTTTGAAAGCGTCAAATTTTTCAAACTGAGTTTAATGCAGAACAGTGACAAGAAAACTTTTTCGAGTTTCGCAAAGGGAGGATGTGACACCATTTTCTCCTTTGATACGATAGTAAACTCAATCGAACTGGCTATTTTTTTTAACCTCATGCGCTCTGATCGACAGCCCTACTCACATAACAAAAGACAACAGTATTTCCTGAAACCCAGCTGCATGCATATTAAAAGTGTTGTCACTTTAAGAGAGCAAGGTCACCGCAAATGTTTCGCCTGTATTCATCGTTGTTAGCATGTTTAAGAAGCAGTCATGTTATCATTGGATTCCTTCAAATGAATTGTATACGCTACTGGAAAAGAAGGATGTAAAAGCTTGACCTTCAAACTAAGCGCGGATTAATTTATAAACAAGTGCCATTCATTGGAATCATGTTTCCTCCGCAGCGTTTCTTTTAATCCGTTAATATGGTTTCGAAACAGAAGACCACTACTCATAAAAAAAAGTAATAATAATAATAATAATAATAATAATAATTTTGCTGATATCCTGGAAATAAGACAATCTCCGGAGGACCTTTCTCTAGGAGGTTACACCCATGCAGTGTAAACTTGAAGATTTCAGTGGGTGTTTTGTTACGATTAAGATATCTCAAGATCACTGAACTCTGTTTCAGTTATTACAGGAGTTACTCGCATAACTGGGCTCTCCAAATTTAGATATTAGTCTATGAAAACATGATGCTGCACTTGCATTCAATCTTGGAGCTGTCTTCTTCCACATTCTATCTCACAATCCAGGTCCTGGTATTAGTAATAGCAGTCATTTTAATCTGCAAGTTTTGGGTATTTGATTCCATGTTTCGTTTATACCTCAAAAGCTCGAGATGTTTGTTAAGCAGAAACAGCAATCACTGCATGGCCTATAGGCTAACTTTATACTAGGGCTGGCAAATGCCACTATGGAATTTTTACCGTTGAACCATTCCTCTTAATGCGGTCACTTTGCATCGAAAGTACACTGATATGTTTTCTTGGTCAATGGAGTAGATACTTGTTTCGCATATTTTGATATTAATTAGTCACATAAGACAATATGAATCCGCACTGTTCATATATTCACCCGACATCGCTCAACTACAATTTCTGAAAGTGATCAAATCACACAATCTATCCTTTGTATAATAACAAATGGGCAGCAATACCAAAATGCATTCCGCAGATTTACTTTAAACGCACACCAGTAAAGATGCAAAACCACATGGGTTCAAAACCATACCACGGTCAGAGCAGCAGTCGTGCTACTTGTCTGTTGCTCTGTCATATCATATGAATCAGTGCACAATGAAATAGCAAAGAGTACATGCTGGCTCTGAAAAGTGCTACACAGGCATTCACTTAGTTTTGTCTAAAGAAAAATTCCAATGCTGTATAGTGTTATGAAGCAATCACAAACTTGACAGAACATGAACAACAATCCACACCTAGCGTTAATTAAAACATGTGGCGAAATGGCAGAGAATACATGAGAGTGTCAAGAGAGCAATAGTTGCGAACGATCCGGAAGAATATTCATAAGACGGGGTGTGGGATTATGGATCCATTTCACGAAATCTGGACTCTGACCATTACATGTAGCATATGAAACATTAAATACCGGGATTTCGCATCGCATGCTAGATATTGTTTTATCTAAACTAGTGTAATTTCTCTGCAGGAGTACTAAATGCTATTAGCAAACGAAATACCTTTTTCAAGCTGCTTGGTTCACAATATTCTATAAACATAATATAGGACTGATAAAAAAAATACACATCAACTGAATGAAATTTAATTTTTCTTCAACATATCCGAACCTGGATGACTATCTAATAATAAGCGTTCAGATCTTCAAACAAGATGGTGTCTAATATTGGATGATAATTATTACAAAAGTTACTAGACTTACCAGCAAACTATACCACACGTGTATAAATCTAAGGAATGTTTTCTGGTGAACCTGCCGGTTAATATCTTTAATCGTACTAGTCATATTCTGACAGAATTATATATAAAACTGGTGGCTTGTACCAACAAAAGCTGACATGTTAAAAATGCTTTTAACACAAAACTTAACTGTACAGTTCTACACTTTTCTGGTAAAATTTTCATAGCTTCAAAAACTGATCCTCGCCAGTGAACAGTAATAATTGAATTTTGAAATCATCAACTTTCGGATGAGGTAGATAAACTTTTCCGACAGTATTTTTAAGCATTTAGGAGCAGACTGCTTTTGAAATAAAAAGATTGGCAATGGTCAAAATGTTCATTCATAGCATCCTCATTACGGAAACTATCATCCTCGTCAATCTTAAGCTCTACATTGCAGTTCTACTTAATTGTGTGAAGGTTAATAGGAATGACAGAGACATTTTCTTTCTTTCTTTTTTTAAAAATCTTAGGCTTTGAACTAACAAACCTTCGAAGGTTTATTAGTTCACAACTGAAAATAATCTATGCATTCTATGCAAATTATGGGAAATTTCAAAAAAAAAATTACTTTTTCTATACCCTCGGGAGGGCGTAAGTTTTAAAATGAGTGGTCGGACATCTTTGCAGGCTTTCCTTAGTCGGCTTACAGAATTCTATATATAGATTATACTTTGTCACAAAAATCTGTCACATGAAAAAAATACACTGTGCATTTTTAAACTATGCACAGTGTGTATTTCTTCGTGTGACAATCGCGGTTAAACAAGAAACAAAACTAAAAATGTGAACCAGCTAGAAAATTAGTCTTTCTCATCCTCTTCCTTCGCTTTGGTGATTTTCGTGGTTGAGAAAATCTTGATGCGGCAAATCAGAATGAAGTCAAGCATTCTAAAAGCAAATGAATCGTTAAAATCCTCCTAAAAACATGGGTAAAGCACGACAAAGAACTAAAGAGTACAGAAATAAGTGCGTAAAAGAATGAAAAACCACCAACATAATAGGCTGAATGCAAGTGAGCCATGACGAATAATTTCGATGAACTTTTCTCACCCTATACTTATGCAAGTAACCATAATACCTACACGAGATTTTCCAATTTTCAACAAAAAAAAAAAAAAAAAAATGCATCCAATAATAAAAGCGAAAAAATTTCATCACTGAAACGCATGTTGTTAGTTAATACTCTTCGCTAAAATTTCTTTGTATGGCTGCATTAAATTTGGATCAGTGCTGTTTCTTTTTTAATTGACGAATAAAATTTTTCAAAACCTAATCAATATTAGGTTTTATATTTTAAAGAAAAATATTTCTCTGCAAAAATGCAATAAAAAGTATGAAAGTAGTCTTTCTAATCTATATTTCATCTGTTTTCCTATTTATTGTGATTAATTGATAGATTTTTATTTTAATCAGGAATATAAAAACTTTCAGTGAAGCCATTAGAAAAATCAGTCAACAATTAGTTGACTGATTTTTCTAATGTTATATTTTTCTGAAAAATTTAAACTAGTTTAATATATATATATATATATATATAAAATCAGAATTTCAGCATCACTAATTAATTCCACTTATGTAAATCACTGCAAGTCAACCAGCTGTGAATTTCCAACAGCACTAGCTCTACCACACACAATACTAATTTCGTTAAGACAGCAGTCACTGTTATTTTGTACATTGTAACTGTACACTGTTATTTTGGGGAAATGTTAATTTGGAACTCAGGAAGGAAAGAGCATCTAACATAACTTGCAAATGAAACTTATGAAAGAGGAGGTAATAAATATCCATTTTTATTTTATGCCAGTTAGGCAAACAACGTTTGGAAAAAGAAAATTGTAGGGTATTTTGTTTATGAATTACTATTTACACACTATAAAATGCATAGAGAAAAAGATAAGAGCGCTGAGGGATCTTTTTGATCAATATAGTTCATTGAGCACTCAACATATTTTTTAACAGTTCGAAACAGGTATGAGGACCCAGGCTAGTGAAATCCTTAATCAAAAACATTGAAACATAAGGAGTCTTAAGCGGATTTAGTGTATTTGACAGAGTGCAATAACAAGCCAACTTGTGAAGAAGGTTGCAATTTCGTAATTAGGTCACCCTCGGAACTTAGTTTCGTTGCGCAAAGATAGCTTGTGCACTCAGTATCAACAAATAATTTAATTCTCGTTTTGTATCGATATTTTGAATTTTACAAAATATAAATATAAACCATATTTTACGAATTACTTAAGTAATACGAGGATAAATTCAAACATTTGGCAACTTTTGTCTTATGTTAAATGATATGTAACAGCGAAATATACAAATGAAACTCTTTTTGAACATAATCCCCAATAGTCGCCCATAAAACGGTGCAGCTACCTTTCATGGTTCTGTACGAAATGCGCTGATCATCAGCAATGTAGTTCATTTGTAACAGCTGTGCTTTGAATAGCAGCCTCTATAGCAACAATGTCGCCAGAGTCACTTCAGCGTTCGGCCCACAAGACCTCAGTCGGTAAAGATGATCACCTTTGGTTGGAAAGATCTAGGTCGAACCAAGTCTAGGACGTGAAGAACCTTTAAGAGGAAGCTTTACGAAGAATCTCGCAAACTCTGTTTTTCATCTCTTTTTTTTTTTTTGTCTTTCATCACTATTTTTCCTATCTTGAGGGCAAGATAGGGAAAAATAGTCAGAAGAACAAACGTAATTTACAGACATAATATACTTGCTTCAGACTTAGTCGCTTTGGCCGTAATAACAATTAAACCAAACTAAGCCGATCAGACATATTTACATCCTTGACATTAATCCATCTACATCTGAACTGCTTGAACATTATTTTTTTGAATGACAAAATAGACAGTGTAGCGTCGTTGACACCCACTATAAAGCTATGAAAAAAACATTAAGTATCAGGGATCATCATTCATTTGTATGCTCTGATATTGATAACAGTAATGTCAGTTAAAACGTGAATCGGATTTTTCCGATTTATATTTTTAATGTGATAAAAGTTTCAATTAACCCTCTTATATTGGATAGACAGGTAACAACATGCTAGGAATTTTGAAATAATCCAAGCCCAAAAAAGTGAACTGAGTATTTTTTTTGAAGATCACTTAGAAAATCCCAGGATTTAAAATAACTCTTCGTTTCTGAAAACAGCTGAATGAATCAACATAAATACCACGAAATTTAAAAATACGTCTACATTCAAATATTGATCATCAGAAAGCTACCGAGAAATTCAGAGCCTTCCCTCAAACAGACAATGGTAGAGTCCCTGTTAAAAATACTGGCAATCAATACACAGCGCACGTAACGCAAGAGATCGACTACGCATTTCCGTCTTTTAAGTGTTGAGCTTTCAACAGAAGGTTGATGTAAAATGACAACTTCGCTAACTCCATACAATTAGAAAAGCGTTTAGCATTCTTCCTGAATTTACACATGCCGGACATACAGAAGGAATCACAAAGCATTATTTTAAATCTGTTCTCATAACAGCTTAATTCGAATTAATCCCCTCCGTCATTAATAAACAAGTCTGTAAAAGAATTTATTATTATTATTATTATTTAATTTCATTTGAGAAGTCGTCTAAAGACTTGTATGACAGTTTACATTATCGAAATATCGAAAGAAAAGAGAGAGAACAACTCTTAAAACGATTAAGTTAACGCAGTGGCCTTTGGCGGCTGGGGCGATCCCTGAGTTTGTCGTCCCTCTCAATACACAAAAAATACCACAAAAAGTCAAAACGATGTATAGGGAAATAAATTAAAACACTGTTTATTTTTGAAGTAAAATTTTACTTTCAACATTCTAAAATGTTATTTTTCTTGCTTTTCTGTTAGCAAAATCGTCGATGACATTGGCGAGGTCCATTTCATAGTAATGTAGGTAATTCTTAATCTATTTTATTTAGAAAAACTCCTCTTACAACTAGCAACACTTATAGAAATTGTGAGGAAAATTCGCAGTAGTATTACAATATATGGAAATGAGTTCTCGAGACCGTATCTTAGAATTAACTGCAAAAGTTCAAAAAGGTTCAAAGTGCCGCCCGTGGCGGACCCCCCCCCCCCCCCAGCCTCTGGGATAACGAAACAAAAATTTTCGAAATATTTGAGAAGATACCTTTTTTTATTTTTTTTTTTAAATTTCAAGGATAAAAGCACGAAGTGATCCAGCCCGCAAATTATTAGGTGGGTTAATTAATCCCATTTTGATAGTTCAATGAGCGAAATAAGAATATTAAATACTGTAATAATAATAATAATATCCTCTTGGGGAGGATGGATGGTCGCGAAAGTAATAAAGTGTGACACTTGAACAATGGAGAATATAACTACAGTGGTGTCTAAGAATTTGATAAGGGAGAGAAAATCATGTACCGTATTTCCAAGAGGAAAAATTGAACTAAAAATAAAAAAATGTTTTAAAATCATTATATGCAAATCCGAAAAATGCTCAATACAAACAGAATCCAGTTCATATACTTGGATTTCAATTATGATATAAGTAAATCATAAGTGTTGCAAATTTAACAAAAGGGAACTTTAGTTTATTATCTTTTTAATGTTATGTGACATAACAGTGAGGGCCTGGAGGGTTGAGCCACTTTGAACATGTAGAAAGCAGAGGACTGAATGCCCTCTTAAAAAAAAAAAAGTGCAATACCATTTAGACTAGTTACGAGATTTGTAAATTACAAATCATGATCGCTTAATAGTCTTAACAATAATAGATAAATAGTAATAAAAAGTAGTTTATTATCAAATAATTAGAATTACTCCTTTCATTTCTTTAAGAATAATCAGCGACTAGTATGAAGGGGAGAGAATCTCAAACACTGAAGAAATCGCTGAAAAAGAACACATTCATATTGCTTTTCTTTTTCCCCCATTCAGTGTTCAGCTTCGCTTCTCAATTATAAATCACGTGACTAAAGTGCACGAAAGCTAACTTTATTATTCAAACAAGAATCCCAACCTCGTAACGTAAGAACCAATCCGACCAATGAAATGATAAGCTCCTCGGCAGATTTCAAATGCTTACATATATTAATTAAAGTAGGTTGAATGAAAGAATAGTGATCACGGCTAACCATTTAAGTGGTGCGTTCACTTTGCAAACACAAGAGTAGTGTTGCATGAGGCACGCCGGAAAGAAAATGCAACCAACATTATACCATTACCAAATATAGGTGGAATTTTGTAATATAATTGCGAGGTGGAGTTCTAACACATGACATTCCCAAAGAACTTAGTAAAAAAAAAAAAAAAAATCACACATTCAGGGAATACATTATTTTAGGAATATGGTGACAACTGTCTGCCGCATTCCCGTCACGATATGTTTACAAAATACCAGTAAAATGATTTCAATTGTCCAATGGTGACGAAAGGTACAGATGGATGCTTAACAGTGTCCAAAGTTCGACTACTACTTTAGGGGAATGAAAGAGGATTACGATTTTTTTTTTTTAATTTGTAGAAAGTAACATTGTTCTTTTGATAGTGTTTTAATTTAGAGTCATGCACAGATATAATAACGATCCACAATGATAATCAGGAGAGTGGAAAAATAAATATTCATTGATATTAGCCCTAATACAGAAAGTCAATGAAACAGATCATGATGGGAGGAATTATAAGAATCTTTGCATAAGTTAATTAAATGAATGTCATTAATCGTGGCGAGATAAATATAACACAACGTATCATCAAGAGACGAATACACAATGATGAAAGGATCATTGTGTACTCGTCCACTTCGGAATTATTTAGTATGGGCAAGAATGTACTTGCAATGATGGAGTCTAACAATATCAAATACAAAGTGGAGTGTTACAGACCAGTGACGATGAAATGTCGCCAAATCAATCTGATGACATCTAAACGAGTAATCATCATGGGTGACTTAGTTATTCAAACACTGATTGGGACGTGGTGAAATCTCATGAGAAAAAATTACCTGAAGTTAGTGAGTTGCTGCGAGACAACTTCCTGAAGGAGTATGTGACAGAAGAAACTCGAGGTCAAAGAGTATTAGACCTCATTATAGTGTCAGAGAGGGGTTTTTAGTTAAAGACGTGACTGTCCTGCCTCCAAATGGTGAGTGTTCATGCTACTGACCTGGGAAGTGGCTAAGTAAATGGATGTTCCATTCAGAAAAGGTTACATGCATGCTGAACTGCAAAACAGGAATCTGTGACCACCTAAGGAGAACTGTCCCATGGTATCAGTTGCCAGATGGAAAGTATATCGGCGGTGCATGAGCAGCATTTAAAATACTTAAAATAAACGCGTCGAATGTGTTCCCTAGGGTTCGAAGAATAAACAGGATGTGTATGGATATGTAATCTAAGCTGCAATTTTTTCGAGTGCGACCTACACAGGGTTAACCTCCCAACTGGCTAGGACATATACGTCCAGCAAATCCTGGATACAGTCAGACTACCTGTTGAAAAAACATGGATATCAAGTGTATTTGACTATCGTACCCATTAGAAGGTGCGACAATCCTTCACGCAGACGAGACCACTTAACTAGATTACCTCGCGTACGTAGATACGTTCAGTTACCTATTGACAGAAACGCATTTGCTTGCCGTTTGCTCGGTAATTAGAATCTACATTATATTACATACAAGTTACATTTATTTTTGCTACTTGTTATATCGTATAATCACAGTTTTTAATGCCAGCGCAAATAAGAGATCCTTTCATATTTCTTCACTAAATTTTGTATCATTCTGGAGAACAATGCCACTATCATTCCCCCCCCCCCCCCAATTATCTTAGTCGCCAATACATTTCATTCTCCCAGAACTTGATTTTTGTCAAACAATTATTTTATAAATTCATAAAAATCCGAATCTTAAAATAAATACAGCCTCCATCTGTTACAAATTGTTTTCTTTATTAACAATTAATATTCCATCTACAGAGCCTGTAGTAAGAAAGAATATGAATAACTTTATACGTAACTTTTTAATTAAAATTTTTTTCGCATATATCCGCGATGAATTTTCGTGCGATTAATTTTCCCCACGATTAAATTTTCAGCGATGAATTGTCGGCGATGAACTGTCCGGACACGGAACTGTTGCCACTGAAACTTCGCAGAAATCAGTGGTTTCAATATAGGCATGCGACTGCCAATACTAATCATCTTCAATTCCCTGCGCATAGTTCGGTGAGATATAGACCGGAACAGCTTCAGTCAATTTCTGCACACAGGAAGTTTCTGTTTGTCCCCATAAGCCTTCTCAGACGACGGCAATCTCGTTACTGATAGACTGTCTTAAGACCATAGTTATGCCTCTTAGGCAAGAAATGTGGATTATTTTTCCACTGATTAAATACCGAAATATCTCACCTCTTGAGAAACCAGTCAGCTTTTCTGTTTTCAAAATCGTGGCTTCAGTCAAACGGGCACCCACAATAAGCCGTTTATCGAACTCCTTTTGTTTTTGTTTTTTGTTTAGTCGTTTATCGAGCAATTGTTTTTCCCATTATAATCAACACTATTGAAGATTACTGACCAAGAGCATTATTAAATAGTTGCTTAGAACACGTGATCAAGTGTTTTGCATATATGCATCGAAGTGGCGCTTACGTATATCTGCATAAAGGTTTCTAATTCAGTGGCCGGTATGTGTATAAACTAAATAAGAATTTGGCAACAGGAGCAGATAGGTTGTCACCAAAAACGATAAGTGTTCAGATTAAATGGATGTGCTTTTGACTTGCTTTTTTTTTTTTAAGCTGAACTTAGGGAAGATATTACAAGAGCGAAAGAATGTATGATAATTCCGTTACACAGAGGTGGTGTGAGACTGATGTGTCTAACTTTCTACCTGTGGGGAATGTTGTCTGCAAGATTTAAGGTGATCAGTGGTGTATCCTAGAGATCAGTCCTCGGTTCATTATTATTCAATCTTTACATTAATGACAATTGGAAGGATTTAAACAGGAGAAAATACATCTGTTTACTGATGATGATGCAAAGATACAAGAATGCGAATGAATTGTGGAACTTGCTGATTGATTTGAATAGACTGGAATTGTGGACCTGTGAAAATGGTTGTCAGTTCAATGTTTGCAAATGTAAAACTAATTTCTTATCGCACTTTAGTGATGAGATATCCAGTGGTATATTATATTGGTGAGATTATGATAGAAGAAACTGATCCGATTAGGGATCTTGGAGTTTTAACAGATAGGAGGAGGATAATGTTGAGAGGCCATATAGAAAAGATTGTAAATACAACTCGAAGGATAATTGCAGTGTTGAAACGTACATTGACATGAAAGGATAAGGAAGTCATTTATTTTTATTTTATTTTATTTTTAACAAGGCTTTGATAAGACATTAAGTAGACTATTGTGTGCAGGTCTGGTCTCAGAATGATGCAGATACAGCGAAGAAGGTGCAAATAAGTGTGTTGAAGATAGTGGGATTGTGGAATACACATTATGAGAAAATAGTTACTTTCTTCTGTTACCGTACGGAAGAAAGTGGGTGATAACATGGAATTATAAAAACTTCTGAAAGGATCATACAGGATATTGGTAGATGGGATTTTTTCATTTATGGGGAGTAGGGATGGAATGAGAAAGCATTTATGAAAAATGAGAATGAATGTGGCCAAAAACGGGATGAAAAATAATTTTTTCTCTCAGAGCGGTGTGTGATTGTAGCAACTTACTGTTTGAGGTGATGACTGCAGTAGTGTGAATTAATTCAAGAAAAAGTAGGACAGCTAGTGTGGGTGATATGTGGCCTCCCTTGATGAGTCCAAGACTCTCTGGAGATCTCTAGTAGTAGTAGTAGTAGTAGTAATAATAATAATAATAATAATAATAATAATAATAATGTGTGTAAGATCAGAGGTAAAGGGAGAGAGAGAGAGAGACTGCAACATGTTTTAATAACAAGTTCCTTTTGTAGCAGTGCGAGATGGCATGAAGAACGTACTGACTGCACAAGTTCTCTTTTTTCATTCGAGATGACTTAAATAGAAATTGAAAGAGGTTATTGTTTATCATCCGTTGCATTATCTCTTCTTCAGTGGTGTAGCTAGAGCTTTTGCCTCCTGGGCGATCCCTGAGTTTGCCGCCCCTCTCAATACACACCAAAAATACTACAAAAAGTCAAAACGACGTATAGGGAAATAAATTAAAACACTATATTTATTTTTGAAGTAAAACTTTAATTTCAACATTCTAAAATGTTGAAATTATTTTTCTTGCTTTTCTGTTAGCAAAATCGTCGATGACATTGGCGAAGTCTAATTCATAATAATGTAGGTAATTCTTAATCTATTTTATTTAGAAAAACTCCTCTCACAACTAGCAACACTTATAGGAATTGTGAGGAAAATTCGCAGCAGTATTACAATATTTGAAAATGAGTTCTCGAGACTGTATTTTAGAATTAACTGCAAAAGTTCAAAAAGGTTCAAAGTGTCACCCGGGACGGATCGCCCCCTCCGCCCCTCCCTAGCTACGCCTCTGCTCTTCTTTGCCTCTTTCTTATTCGCCAACATATATACCACATATAAACCATAAAAACCTAGCCTATTATTGTTTAAAACTTCGATTTTTTTTTTTAAAGTTTAGATTTCCGAATCAGTACTTTAAGCCGCGTGACAACATACGAAAGGGAATGTTATTTTCAGACTCCGCATTCCTGAGTAATGACCAATTCGTTAATACTTCCGGATGCCCTTTATAATATCGTCTTGAACAAACTTGGGAAAATATCTAAATTCGAATCTGTCATGACGCGAGTACATTTACTAGAACTTTTGCAGCTCAAGTTGAGTCGATCTCATACGGATGTTTAAAATAACTGTGCAACACATGAAACTTGGATTCCAATGTTCAACTGAAATTTCATCTGCATGTCACCAAAATCTTATTTGCACACTGCCATTTTCTCAGACATACTGCATACCGCCATAAATATGTTGGTAATTTGTTTCCCTCCCTCTCTCCCGTTTGTTATACAAATGGTAGTTTGTCAAGAAAATAGAAACTGAGGTAAAGTCAATTTAGTTTATAAAGACTTAAGAACCTTTGCCTTAGATCCACCTACCAGAACAGACAATCCATACAAAAAACTACATTAATAGTGTAGTTCATGACTAGATACTACATATGAAGATCTAGCCATGATCGGTATAAGAAACGGGTCAATCTAATTTTAGAGATGGACAATGGAACAAAAGAATTCTCATCATTGTACACCACGATGTCGATTAAGCATGAATAATATGAAAGTTTTATACATTGGGTCAGTAGATGTCATATCGTGACGTCTTCACTATGCCCTACTATAAAAATCTCGACCACGTAACAAACAAACAAATAATAATAATAAAAATACGGACATCTTCCAAGAGCAAAAGTCTCTGTTTTTAAAAATGTAAGTAGCATGCTAGATGATGACGCGAAAATCATAATAGCTAGATTTTCAAAAAGAAGACCTGGTTGGCCCAGTGGTTAGCGTATCCGCTCTCTACCCAATGATATCTGCATTAAAAAGGCTGCGGGTTCGAATCCCACCGTGGGCATGGATGTTTGTGATTGTCTGTAGAAATACTAGTTGTGGTGGGTGGTAGATGGCATTGGCGAACTGAGTGGTGGAGATAGAGAGTTGTAGAGTAGATGCCCACCCTCGATGAGTCTTTGGACTCCCTGGAGGTGTCACGTAATAATAATATATCGTTGCCTTTTTAGCAGCGTACATAGTGCTTTCTGTGTCCAAACAAAAGGCCGTAGGTTTGAATCCTACGGTGATATTAATGTTTATGCATGTCCTTAGGAGCTACTAGCTGGTATATGACATCGCTCCGTGAAGATGACCTTAACGCTTCACTACCTTGCTTACTGGGGACCTGAAGTGGATATGGCCATGTTTAGTCCCCAGGGCAGGAGTTCTAGTTCGTACCCCCCCCCCAACCACACAATTTTCTCATATGCAGTATTAGTGATGTTCTTCAAGGGGATGCAAACCATTGGTGGGGATCCAGAACTTACCGCATTTTCGCAGGTATACGACTAAAACAGTTCTGCAAGATGGTCGCAGATTTTTTGTGTATGGAATCGATTCTGAAAGCAAGACATTTAGGAGACTTCCTGGTGAGATGGATCAGGAAGGCTAATATTTTGGAAACCAAACCACGTTACAAAGCTGTGATATGTAGTGTGATCTGTATGAAATAAATAAAAAGTTGTCCTATGTACCATTAATTCAAACATTGCCCTTGCCACGAAGCACCAGTATTTAAAAGGTTAGCAAAAACTGATGAGACATAAGAATCGTGTCATTCCGATTGCGAAATGCTCATATGCAGGAAAGTCTTAAATGATATCTGCATCAACATGAACTCGGGTTGACCGCAGGAAAATATTTCTACCACCACTGCCTCTTAAAAGAATCTCAATAAACACTGTTTAGTAATGGGCAAAAACTGATCTGCATTTCTAACTAACCTGCAAGATTTCCAAAAATTTCAGAAACCAAACTTAGGATTATATTTGACGGACACCAATTAGGGAAGTATTAAATGATAAATCGGAGTTCCACCCTCTGGCGTCACCGATAGCTGAGTTCATGGGTATCAATGATTTAGAAAACGTCGAAAAGAGAGAGTAGAGTTCAGTAGGTTTTTTTTTTTTTTGAAAAAGATCGGGAACCATCTACAAAAAGTTTCTCTAATCGTGAATAACCCAACTTGCAAGGGTCTTTCTTCTGGTAACTAATATTATGGAAACAGAAACGTTGCTAAAATCTACGGAGCCCCCTTAAAACCTTGGTATTTTCTTGAAACCGATGTATAGTGAATAATAAATTAGTGAACAGTTCCACCACGATATCATGGTAATAAAGAACTGATACCAGGAGAAAATGGAACGCTAGTATGAGTAGATACTGAAAAGAAATTTAAAGCTGCTCATAAGTACTGTGCCTTTTGAATTATTATTGTTTTTACTAATTGAAAAAAAAAGTAAAATATGAAAAATTGAATTCGGTCTGTTTATATCCTTCTACAATTAATTACGACATTTAAAAATATTAAATAAACATTTAAAATAAATGAACAACATTCAGCTAACATTTAAAATAAATGAACAACATTCAGCCAACATTCTGACATCATTATGGCAACTAATCTTGGTGTTTGGGGTAGGGCTTCCATTCTGTTTACAACCTACACCCTTAAGCACCACATGTTTTAATCGTAGTTACAAAATCCTCGATAACCAGTTTTATGTTGGATCAGAACTCCAGCTTTAACTTTAACTCCAGCGCCATCTTTTGACAAGCATACATACTAAATAGAAATTATTTCATACCAAACAAATATATTAAGTTAAAGTAGTATCTCATCCGAGCTAATAGGAGAGGTGCATAGTTTATCTCACATAGTAGAAGAGTAAGATGATAATGAAATAAATGTGAAGTTAGACATTATTAAACAAAAGAAATAAAACACGATAACCAAACCAGGTTTGCTTAAAATATATCCCCTCATTTCTTCTCAGAATTCTTCGAAAAGTTTTGTCTTCCCAAATTCTAGAAAAGCTAAAAATTTATTTCCAAGAGTAATACATATATATATAAAAGATATTATTCTGTCGAGGGGACTTCGTGATGTTTGCCCTTCGCTTGAACATGATTCGAATAATCCTGTCTAGGACGAGAAGGTTTTAAGGTCCCCCCCCCCCCCCAGAAATTTGAGTTCTACATCCAGAGAAATGCAAAAGGTACGAGAACATACGGAGAGACATGATGCACTCGCCCAACAGCATTAATTGCATTCTGCTGAAAATCCAACTAATTACAAACGCAAACCCAACCATTTTTTAAGGTTTTCTCTGATCTTATCATGAATGCTAGAATGTACTTGACAAATACACTCTTTAACAGAACTGAATCAAATAATAAAATACTAAATTTACTTCAACTACTGTATTATATTACTGTACTTCGCCGGCCTGATTGGCCGAGTGGTTAGCATATCCGTTCTCCAGCCAAAAGGCTGAGGGTTCAAATCACGCCGTGGGCATGGATGTCTGTGAAAATAGTGGTGGTGGTGGTGGTGTAGATGATGACGGTAGCTGCGATTAGTGGAGTGGTGGGAACGGAGAGCTGTAGAGAAGGTGCCCTCCCTCGATGAGTCTTTGGACTCCCTGGAGGTGTTATGTAATAATAATAATTATTTTTGGCATAGATTAGGACTGATAACCGACCCAACTTCGGTCAGTGATCGAAGTTCCAATTCTTGCAATTAAATAAATCTGAAAATTTATCTCAATTCATGACTGCGGACTCAGTTGATATGATTGATCAATAACTTTCATATTTTTATCTTACCCGTTACGGCTTCGTAATAATCATTAAAAAAATATATACTGGCACATTTCTAGTATGTGTTTAATTTACTAAGATTAAAACTAATAGGTTGTTTTGGAACGGTCCAAGCAAATAAAGACTTTCCAGGAGTTGATACGCCATTACCTCGCATATGAGAGTGACTAACTCTTCTTCTTCAGTTGAAAAGCCCTTATAACCCCCTCCTAACAGGATTCGAAACCTTAATAGGCCAAGAACTTTCCAACCAAAAAACCCATCGACACCGACTGAGCATGGAGGATCTGATTTAATAACTTGTAATATTGAAGAAACCTCGTATATAAAAAGCTTTCCTGCTTCCAGCGATATACTTGCAACCTCGTATCCAAAATGCTCTCATTCATAGAGAGAATACCTGCTAAAATTAATTTTCCCGTTGAATCGTACCTCCACAGCGATGCCTTCTGGATGGAAAACGAATTTAAATGATGTAGAACACTTAAAACCTCCAGTTAAAAGTGAGTTGGCTAGTCTCATATGAAGCTGAAAGATTTTCTCCTAGGAGGATCAAGGTTGTTACTTCCTCAAAACAGAAAAAAACTGGCTTGAAAAAAAACACGCGATTTATAGACAATACACTCGGCCTCAGTCTTCGTTGGTTCTTAATAACAAACGTGATTTTTATGTATTTAAAACCTTATTTTTCTTATTATTTCTAAGCATATTAATAACTTATCAGTTCTGTATTCCTTATTATTGTTTGACAAAGTTCACTGTGCAGAAAACTAACATCCGAATTCATTATCTATTAAATTTGCTTATCTAAGAAATATTTGTTTTCGCTATTGGCATGGGAATACACAAAATTTTATCCAGGTCATCAATTAAGCTGGGCAAAACAGACTAATCTGAAAAACGTTAACAACAGTCAGCTGCTTTTTATTATTATTATTATTATTATTATTATTATTTTATGAAATTCAATATACTCAAATTTAAAAGCTCTTTCATATACAAATGATTAACCTTTTGCCGTTCTTTTCAAATTTCAATAACAGGAAGGATAATAAATAACTATTTATTCACATCTCAAGTGGCGCAATACTAGATGAAGTTGGAATTTTTCAAGTGATTGATAGCTTAGCAAAGTTTCAAGCGCAAACAATTGAAACTGTGGCTTTTTCTTTTAAAAAAGCTCATTATCAATTTGAAGCTTTCAAGTTATTTTCTTTACAAATTCCTTATGTAAGAAATGGATATTAACAGTGATATTAATGCTGGCTGCTACTAAATATGAATGAAGTTATTTAGCGAATATTTTAAATTAATACAGGTCTACAGGTGCCTAAAATTTATCAATATTTAGGTACAATACAGTGCTAACGTGCTTTCAAAGGTTGACAACCTTGAAACATCTACCCGAATACCCTTTGGTCCTATATAGCAAAAAGAATTAAAATGTTTCCTTTCAATACGTGTATTTTAAAAGAAACTGAACTGGCTCCATAATTTATGCAGGGAATTAAAGATACCAGATAACATTTAAGATTCACATTTAAATTAGTTGGATTTTCAGCTACCTTGGAAGTATGCAACAGATTTGAAAACTATCCTGTCTGTCGAGTAATGGAAAAGTAAGAAATAATTAAAATTTCTTGCAACAGTATCCCCAAAGGAAACTGTTGCAAGACAATCTCATTAGTCAAACTGGTTCACTAATAAGAAATATATCTGGCGACCGATAGGAATACTTTAGTGGTAAATATTTCTTCATTCAATGAATTCATGAATTTTCCCCCCCATTCACAACTTAATGGAGAAACAGAAAGCTTTATTTGATAAGCAGATAAACCTGGCAATTATTATTTAGGGATGCCAACATTCAGGAGTGATTTTGTCTGCTGTATTTTTAAACAAACTGGTGTCCATTTGTTAAAAGAACAAGCATACTACAATATTTTTAATTTTTAGAATAAATTACTTACAAATAAATTTTAAAAAATCAGCTAACACTTTTTATTCCCTTACAGGGAGAGTAGGCGAGGTCTTTTAACTCTATCTATCTAGTTTCGGGAGACTGAGTAGGCAGTTTAATCTCTAGCGGTAGCCAAGCAAAGATCGCTTCCCAAGACTATCACTAATTATAAGCGGCAACCAATGAAGAGAAAGAGCCTAACAAAAGTGCTGCCATCTCCTGGTACCTAACCCAGGATATCTTATTGTCTGAATTAATGTGGGTTCTATAGTCGATTTTCTTAGGTTTCCCGAACAAAAAAACCGAGTTTCTGGGAGAAAAAAAACCCAGTTTGTCCATGCCAGAGATCAACTAACTCGAGAGCCTATCGAAGAAAGGCTTTAAAAAAAAAAAGTTCATCCAGTCACCCACTAAATTTGAACTTAAGTCTATCCTCAGGTGGCCTAACACAGAGGATGCAAACGCAGCTTCCACTTACATTAACCATAATGAATTTAGCGACGCTATTTGTAGAGGAAGAAATCCTCTTCTTCACTTTGGTCCATAGAAATAAATCACTCTAACATAAGTTTAAAATTATATAAATACAACTGATTTATTGTTTAGAATCAACTATTTAATTAATGCTGATCTATACTTGAAAATTGAGATACTAAGGCAGATGATATTTGACAACTGTGAACCTTTATGGTACGTTTCCGAAAATAGCACAGTAGAAGTTGTCTACAATGTGGGGTGTTGTTTTAGTCATTGAAATGTATTTAACTGAACAATATGTTAACGAAAATGAAACGATGATTCCTTAGAAATGCTTCTGTGGTTTAAATAAACGAATCGATGAACTGAACGTGAATGATATTACCTGCTATGGTAGCTAAAGGACAGGGGGGTATAGGATCCTCCATTTTAATCTGGTTTTGCTTAAATTCTTAAGGGATCTAAAATAAGAAACAACTATCCCCGACTGGCCATAATGAATTTAGCGACGTTATCCGTAGAGGAAGAAATCCCTTACTCTACTTTGTTCCAAATAATTGAAAATAGTATTTTCGAGGAACATTGAGCTGTATAACGCAATGGGTAGCGAGCGCTTTTAATTTCGACTTAAAATCATTGATGAATATACACAACTTTTTCGATTAAAGCTGGATTAGTCGGTCTTATGTGAAACGACAGGGTTTTCTTCCTACATGCAAGTCAACTATAGAAGCACATAATTTACAGATATAATGTAATTGTCTCAGTTATTTTAGATAACCCAATCTTAAGCAATAAGAAACGACTATATTCCAAATTTGGTCGAAATCATTTCAAAAATGGAACTGCATAAATATATGTGAAAGAGGATATTACAAGGACATAAAAAAAATTTTTTTTTTCCCTTTTTCATTAATCAGATTTGACATTTCACTTTTTCACGCTGTCATGTTGAACAAAACTGGAGAATCAATAATATTCAACTTATAATATAGTCAAAATTCGGCCTTCATTCTTATAATAAGTCAATGACTAGCAATATTTCAGGTGAGTCGCTGTCGTGACTTTTGACCTACATAGCATAAAGTAGTGTGTATATAAATGCAATTTGAATGATGTATTTCGTAACTGGTTAGCAATTCTTCAACAGCAATTGCAAAATAGTTCAATTGCGGTTAGAGCTCCTTTTTTAATGATCACCTCGCACATGAAAATTCAAGACCTGTAACATAACAACGCCATGTGTGGGTACGTATTTATGGAGAAATAAGTAATCTACTGATATCTCTCAAAGAATTGGAAGTTGTACTCGGTAAGAAAAACGACATGGAAAATGTTCTAAAGAATAGAGGTGGATAACAAGTTTGTTTTCGGTATGTTTGGAGATGGCTACTGGCTACACTAGTTCTTATATGGTTCGACAGAAGTGGAAGAATGATAGTGGCTAAATCAGAAGAGTAATGCCCATGAACGTATTTATAGAAAAGGTGCAGTACAGAATCAGAGTGCCTATTAAGATGGTCGCCCTGTTCTGTATATCAAGAATTCTTAGTGAGGCTCTGGGTGTGCCACCCCAAATGAGGGAACAATATTCCAATGTTGGTCGGATCTGAGACTTATAAAGCGTTAGGGGTTGGACAGAAGAGAAGTAATGTTTTGAACGTAGAAGAACGCCAAGTTTTTAGAGGCAAAGGAGGCTATGTATGTAATATGTTTCTGCTTCGAGCACTGAGTCTTTTTCCCCCCCTAATCACATAGAGCATTAAGGTTATAGGTTCTCTACAGTACACCAGCATCGATAAGGAAATCGGACGAAAGGAAGTCCTGCACCATGACACGCAATGAACGACCAGTGAAGAAGCTAGCAATCCAATCAGAGAATGCAAGAAGGCCATAAGATAGCAGATTGCTAAGGAGGACCACGATGTCAGACCCGATTGAATGACTTTGAAATAACCGATAGCAACAACATGGGTTTCTCCAAATCACTTGAGCAATGTGAATGAGATAGCTAGCAATGAAAACCAAAATAATTATTTAACTAAAAAGAATTATCAAAAATATCAAGCGAAATTATCATGAAATACATTCCAAGATTTCTTTTCGCGATTTTCACTTACACACTACGAATTCTAATTTATCGCCCGACACGAGAGAAATCTGAACAAATATTGTTTGCTTGCGTGTGCGAGTACAATTATCATTATCTAGTCGGCAGTCTGGAGAGAAATTCGGCTTTGTCTTGGCATCAAACTGAAAATTTGCACATATATAGTCAGGAAGCGTTCACAACTTAACACTGTAAAGAGTACTAATTCTCAAAAAATTAAACTTTTTTTTGTATATCAATAATCTCTTACTAAAAGGCAGAAAACTTACACAATCAATGCTCGATGTAAGTAGGAGTCAGAGAGAGAGAAAGAGAGCAAAAAAAAAAAAAAAAGACTCAGCTAACCTTCTTTTTTAGAACAGTTGGAGATAACAGATTGCCAGAAAATACATTTTGTAAAGAAAGTTATAAAGAAGGCTGTTCCAGAGAACGAAGTCAGAATAAAGGAGAAAGAGAAGATGGTCGGTGTGTATAATAGTTAGACTGCAAAAGGAAGTCAGCTTGTTCGTATTAAAGCAGGCTTAGTGTAAAGAGAGGAATGATGGATGCCAGCAGTAAAACAGGGAATGCCGTGAAAACTCAAGCGAATCTGCGAGGTAGGGCTCATCGATTAGCCAAAATGTTCTCTTCTGGACAGCATTATGAATTTTTAGTGATGTTTTTGTACACCGCTCCAAACATTAGTTTTTGCGAATCTGGGATTTGTATAGTGTTTGTAGCTGACAGTAGCATCGTAATAAGAAAAGGATACCTCGTTTTTTTTAGCATTTTTAGAAGCTGAGGTAGCTGTTGATGTGCTGTCATGAAATGTTATAGGTAAAGAAGAGATATCAGACTTTATTTGGCGATCTGATATCAAAAGGTACGAGAAAGAAATGAAACCTTTCATAGGAGAAAGTGGTTCGGACACTGTTTAAATAGCACTGAAAATGACCAGGTAATCTTCACCCACTGAAGAAGGCTATCGATATCTGTAGTTAAAACACTGAATGCTTGAACAATGCTTGAACAAACCTTTCAGTGGCATTTCTGCACTGAAAGGTTTATCAAATGACTACAAATGGAGGAATGGAATGTACTATAATCAGCAAAAGTATGCATAGGATTAGAGGTCATTCATGTATAGGAGGAGGAAGCAGATAAAAAAGAATCACCATGGCATCCACAGAGAAAATCAACCACACAATTACAGAGAATGGAATAAACCAAACAGATTTTGATTCTCGACTCTCGATTAAATACCCACGGCATGCCAAGCGCAATAACACAGGGTCTTCCAACCGCTTCTATGCATTAAACATTTCAGAGTGCGAGGTAAGCTAGGCGATCAGACCTAAAAACAACGCTGATGTCTTGGCTTCAATCTTCTCTTCCAACTTCTACATAAATGATCATGGTAAATTACCTCCTTCTTTGCCCAGGCCATAGCATCTCATGACTCCTGTGACCTTCCGTCAGAAAGACATCAGAAGAATCTTGAGTACTACAAAGGAAGCAGGTCCTGATGGAATTTCACCCATTGTGCTCAAGAGATGCGCTCCTGAACCTATCATCTATTCGCTAAACCGCACTCAGATGGTATCAACCCTTCAGATTGGAAGAACGCTCATATACAACTAGTTCCCCCCCCCCAAAAAAAAGAGAGACAAGCTTACCATCAAACTATTGTTTTCACATCAGTTTTGTCTAAAGTAATGGAGAAGGTTATGAACAGTCAACTTCTTCAACACTTTGAGTACTGCTATCTAAATAGTGAACCAGAAATATGGATTGCGCCACTCTAAATCCAAAGGAGATCCCTTAGCCTACGCTGTTGCTCTTGACATCCCTAAGAGGAACATCGAGGATTTCTCAACAAGTTACTATCATTTAGACTGCCTTCGTCTTTGTGTAAATGGATCGCCAGTTTTCTCTCAGATCGATCCCTACGTTTAATGGTGGATGGTGTTCTCTCCTCAGGCTTTCCTGTCAATGTCGGTGTCCGTTGGGGCTGTCATTTCACACACCCTCTTCCTGATTTATATAAACCACCTGCTCTCATTCACTGCAAAACCTATTCAGTTTTGCTGATGATAAAGCACACTCCACCTGCACACTCCACATGACAGGCCTTGCAGTGCTCAAACATTTCATATTTCAAGATTATCTATAATAAGTGTCCTGAATTTTTGACTTCCAAAAAGCAGTTTTGGAAGCTCAACTCAACAGTCAAGACCATATCTCTATTCTTGGACTGATTCTTACCCCAAACCTTTCCTGGTACAATCATATCACTTCTACGACATCAACAGCTTCCAAAAGACTTGGCATCCTTTTCCGGTAAAGATGGTACTTCCCTGCCGAACATTTAATTACTGTGTAAAAATCCAAATCTGACAAACATTGGAATATTGCGTTCATGTATGAGGTGGTGCACCTAAAACCTCCCTAAAAATTCTTATTGTTGTTCAGAAAAGAGCAGTCCGGCTGATAAATGACACCACTCTTATACGCTCTCTTCAACCACAGCCCCATAGAAGATCAATTTCTGCATTGTGTCTACACAGTTATTTCTATAGTCTTCTACAATTATTTCCATGGCCATTGTTCAGCAGAACTAGCATCCATTATACCTCACATTTCTGTCAGTTCTACAAGAACACGTACTACAGCTGCTCAGCATCCTTTTACAGTCGAACTGCATACCTATCGAATCTGCTACTCCCAGTCATCTTTCATTCCTTCCACCTCAATTCTGTAGAAATCTCCAATAGTTCAAGAAGAATATCAACTGCATCCCTGATCCCGTCCTCACATGGCATCTGTTTGCTATAGGCTCTTTTGTTTTTCGTGTGTGGAATAAATATTACAAAAATATATCTTAGGAGGTTTAGTGGTCGTGAACGTTATGATTTAAGTTTTAAGGCCAAATCACAAAGTAGTGATCTGAAGATTTCTTCAAATAGATGATTAGTTTCGTATTTTGCACTAGTGACGATGCTCTCAGATACTTTTAATGTTTAAATTGTTCAAAGTACAGTAGTTATAGAATAATTGATACTACAATGAAGACAAAACTTCACGTTCCATGCAAGGACTTGAGGTAGCAAGGCCTTGCACTGCTAATTGCTGATATTTGATACAGAGACGTAATAAAATTTGAAAATGCACTATGACGAAGGTTGATACGAAATGAAAATACCAACCTTCTTATTAGAGACCTGAAGTAAAGTGACTTTTAAAAAAAAAGTACCAAGTATGGTCTCTGGAGCAGGATTTCCGGAACCCTTCGTGGGTGGGATTCTGTCTCTCTCTCTCTCTCACACACACACACAATTTACTTTCTGTTCGAAAATGAATAAGTTAAATGACTTTTCACAGGCACGACAAAAAAGACTATCAGGTTGTTTCCCTTGTTTCCCTGAAAAGTGTAAAACATAGTCAACTCCCAGCCGTAAATAGACGTTCACACATAATTTCTCCTATAAGCAGTTACGTCCACAACTACAGAAAAAGAAAGTTCATTTATTCTTTTTTTTTTTTTTTTTTTTTTTTTTACTATTCAAAACTCACTTCGAAATCAAATATAGATTCGAAATCAAATAAAGATAACACATCTAAAATAATTCACTCACCAAAGGACCAGTCATGGTAGCGGCCACGGTAAAAGGAAAGAACGCTGTCGTAACCTCTTCTTTCACTCGTCAATGACTGAATAGGAACGGTAGTGGTTGGATGCCCATGCAGTACACCAGAATTCATGTCCAAGCTACTCACATCCGCTGTGGCATATAAGGGTAGCTTAATAGCACTGTATTCGCGTGCAGAAACGCCAACTGCCAAGACAGTACATCATCAAGCTTCTGACACAGTTCAACAGAGATAATGATGTTATCAAGGTGGGGAGCACACGAGTATCGAACTTACTTAAGGGACTTCCGGTGTCGCGATATTACGATCGATGCGCTATCACCAAATGATAACGCACTGCATTACTGGACACTAACCATGAAAAGAAGAAGAGGAGAAAAAAAAAAGAAGACAGTTGATGACATGTTCCATCGCTAGTCTCTAAGTAGCTTACAAGGTCAGCACAGAGCATTAATTAGTAATGCAAGCACACCTGAGAACTCATCTTTTAGAACGGAGCAAAAGAAATGACAGACATGGTTGAAATAAATATTAAAGTAGTATTCAGTTACTTTTTTTCGATGACTACAGCCACAATAATTATTTATTTTCTTGCAGCAAAAGGTAATAATATTTATTTATCTGCAAATAATAAGAAATTCAGTCTAGTATCTTTCTCCCCTTCACAGGAAATTACGACTATCTGAAGGAGAACGGATAAATACTTTAACAAATTGTATTATAAAAATAATGTTTTTCATTCCTTATAATATTTTCTATCCCCATTTCCCCCACAACTGAAGTGTAGAAAAGCCTAATAACCTGATTACATGTAATAATGGAAAACCTATTCTATCACTACATACACATTTTCTACTTCCCTTAATACTCTGGTACATTAAAATTACTTCTGGTAAAGATTAATGTAATTTCGTTTTATTTAATAATATTTTCCAACATTTTTTAATTATTCAGTATTCAGTTAAATTTTTTCGATGACTACAGCCACAATAGTTATTTATTTTCTTGTAGCAAAAGGTAATAATATTTATTACGGTTTATCCATCTATAGAAGCTAGTTTTCGGCGTAATTTGTTAAAGGAAATTCTGCAGCCTAGCAGAAACTAGGATTTTACTGGCTGATATTGAGCAGCCAAATGTGGCTAGTAATAAAGAATATTATAATAAGTTATTACTAGCCACCACTAAATGGTAACAAGTGTTATGACAATAACATTACTAGTCAGTAATGTTTTGAATTACTTTAATGTTTCCTCTTCGATAAGTAAATGATTACTAAGCTTGAGCACTGAAGTTAATATTAAAATGCAAACCTTAGCCAAAGTGCTGGACTTAATGCCAAACACAACTGCTAAAGTTATTTCTTCAGCCATTTGATGCTTATACCCCTAGAAAGTTTCACAATCATTTCCTATGGAGACAACATAGGCCAAAAACATTCTGGAAGTCAGCATGAAAAATTCTCTAAAATGATGTGTCATTTAATCTTGTGATATAAAAAAATTCCCCACGGATAAAAATCAGAATGATATATAAAAAACAATCGTTACTGCACATGGGATTGATAATGAAGTATTCATTATTATGATCCTTAATATCTTTTCTTTTTTTTTCTTTTACAGCGCACACGTAATGATATTTTATAAGTTTGTTATTCTACACAAGATAATGCAAATCCTCCTCTCCTCCCATCTGTTCAGGATTACGAGCAATAACAAAATTTAGATCTATCTCCCAACGGAGGAAAAAGTTCTAAGGGTTTACCTCTCAGTGTATAAGAAGCCTACAGCTGCTTCATTGATCAGAGGGATTTAGGACACGCTTAGAGTAAAACACTTCATCACCTTCTAGTGAGTCTCAATACTGCTCATCAAGCGGGATTCCAGTGGAGAAATGAATATCTGATGTTCTAGAAATCTTCAAATCCTGGAATGTTCTCAGTTTAATGCCAGAACTGTTTATTTTCACATTTTTCACTACACTGTATAATGCGGCTGATATCAAAAGGCCATGCAGGTGTTTGTAAGCGAAGCAAATTGTCATAATTTCAGAACTATTTCGAATGTTATTTAATATACATCAAGCTGAAACTTTTTATTTTGATGTATATACCACAGAGTAAAACGCATTGTTTCTTGAATTAGGAAATTAACGCTACCAACTATTTACCCAGTAGCGTATGAAGGAGATTTTTCTTCTTCCTCGAGGTCCCTACATTTTACTGGCACTAAACACAGTGACACAAAAGTCAACAAGAATTCTTCAACTTAATGCATTTGAAAGCGTCTTGATATCTGAGTACATCAGTAACACCTATACAAAGTATAGATGTCCAAACGCTCCTTACAGGAGCGTTTGGACATCTATAGTTTGTGGACATCTGTTTGGACATTAAGTCTTGTTGGCTCTCGAGTTTTGAGAGCCAACAAGACTTAATAAATTCATGAAGGTCCATTTTCAAACTTATTGCAAAACGCCAAAAATCGTAGTTACTTTCCGTAGTTGAAAAAAAAAAAAAATCTCTTGCAGTAAATTTAAAAGATATTTATTACACTCTGTTTAGTCTGGGTCCATTCTTTTGATTGATTAGACCTTGACTAGGATTGACTATTCTAGGTCTATCCTGAAGGAGAGACTTCGACGCAGTTATGCGGTCCTCAATTAGCTGATACACCGAATGCGCTTTTAAAGTATTCGCAAACACTAGCAAAATGCGCTACTATATTATCTTACATCCTCTATCTTACATTCCTCGCTCGTAGTTTTAAACGAAAAACATTCTTGCAATCAACGTTTCTCACAAAAAATAAATAACAATGTGAATAAAATAATAACCAACTGAGTGATCCGTTGAAAGGGCATCTCATATCATGCTAAAATGTTTATTTTGTGGTTTTGTTATAGTCACATTTTTATCGCCTATGGGCATTCCTCCCAAAAAATTGTAAACCTATCAAACACCAGTATCATGAGTAGGCTAACCTTTAGCCTACCCACCGTACTATACTTTTATAGACAAAAGATAGAATTTTTGAGACCTCCAACAAGCAAGCTGGTGGTGGGTTTCGAAAATGGTTCGAGTTGGTTGGAAATGGACATCCTATCCAGTAGACCAACCAGGGCAAAGCAAAAATAAACATTCCTGCTTTATTATCGAAATAAATTATTATTATTATTAAATGCACAATCATTGAAAACCAACGACGTCTCGATGTCACAATTAGAAAAGGAATGTTAAGAATGGCTCGCAAGCAAAGCACTCTCATGCATACTAGTACTTTACAAAAATTTAGTTATGTTTCAAGATTTAAACAACACATCATTTTTCATTATTTTTCGCAATGATGAACGAGCAATGTCTACTTCCCAAGAAATTTTATGCTTGGATTCCAGAAGGACCATGAATAATCAATTTCTTCACTTCAATAACTCTGTTGAAAAACCAGCTGCGATACACGCAATGTTTATGTGATAGAACACATTTATTAAATCTTTCCAAAAAAGTTATTAAATATTTCCTTGAGTTTTTTATTATCTCTTTCGTATGAACCACAACACTATAATATTAAGCATTTGCATCCAACTTACTGAACTACCTCCTGCAAAATAAACAAAATTTTACCTGGCTCTTTGATGATGATGCATATGACGAAAATAATGAATTACATAGTTTAAGTTAGTAAAGTTTATTTTTGTTATTGTTTATTTACTGTTTAGAACTGAACAAAACTTGGTATGGTATTTTGAGACAGTTCTTCAGGTGTTCTTGCTAATGGTTAATTCTCGATATATTATTACAAAATTTCAGTACATAGTACTATACTGTAATGCACTGTAACTGCACAGAGTACAATGCACATTCGTGAAACATATGTTCAATGCTTCTGCGCAATCACCAGTAAAATAATCAACTGGAAACACATGGATATTCGATAGCAGTACTCGATGAAAGTATTAACAGGATGGTCTTTGCAAGCACGGATGGTCATAAGTCAAAGACTGAATGTATTATTTTACGTTTTATGTCACTGTATTCTAGGCATCAAACTTTTCGTTGCGAGACGTCAAGCCTGAAATATATATTGATTTTGATTCGAGTGAATCAACATTAAGTTAGTGAGAGTAGAAAAAAATTAATGAAAATTAAAAGCAGAAAAATTAAGTAGAAAGTTGTCAAAGATATTACAAGTTGCATCATGCCCGATGAGCTGCACATAAATGATGCGAGTTACTAAATAATAACTTAAAATAGTACTAAATATCCTCTCACTTTAAGTGGAAAAATAATACTGATTAGATCTATAATTGCTAATATTTTTATGTGAACCTCACTTAGGATTGCTAAATCTATAGTATACTAGTACTGTGAGTAGAATAAGGATTAGGTAATTTGGAGAGCAAATGGTAAAATTTCAAGTCGGTTTTGAATTCTGTAAAACAGGATAATGGTCTCTCTCTTACACTGAGCGACGAAAATCGCTTACCATCGAAAGACTCAGACATTTTTGCGCAGAGTGGGTTTAGATACCACAGCAAGTTGGTTGAAGAGCGACCGAACTCAGAAAATATGTTAAATGTGATATACAGGGTGTTCGGGATAAATTTGACAGTTTCGTAAGGAAAAAGAAAATCTTCTTTGTATCTATTAAATTTAATGAATTGACAAAAAAACATTACAGGCAGAGTTAATTACAATACTATCAACAAGATTTACTCAAAATAACCACCATTAGCATCGATCACAGCTTCAATTCTGCTTCGGAACCTCGAACAAGCTGATGCTACAGTCTCCCTGGGAAGGGCCGCAAAAACTGTTTTAATTTTATCCATTAACTGGGCTTTTGTATTACTGGAAGTGCGATTGGTGTCTTTTTCAACTGCGCCGCATACAAAATAATCCATGGGGTTAAGGTCTGGGGAGTTTGGAGGCCAAACATTTGGACTGGTGAAGTCGTAGAAATTTTCAGACAACCATTTTTGACTTTTCCCAGAGGTGTGGCAAGGGGCCGAATCCTGCTGCCATACATACGGCCTACCATTGGCTACCCTTGTTATCCAGGGCTTGACTACAGTTAGCAACTCCACGAACAAAGCCCGAATTCCAATGCCAGGGTTCTTCAACACCTGTTCCTGCAGATTTGCGAGGAATTCTGCTGTACGAACGCAATCAGATCGTCTGCTAGGGATCTTTCTTCTTGCTACATCCTCGTAGTCACCATTGCAAGTCTTTAGTTCATGCCTGATTGTTTTTACTGTATTCAGGGAGCATTGGGCAGCAGTCGTAATATCCTTATTTTGATGGCGGGCACGAATCATCATGATACAAGTTATTCTCTTCCATGATTCAGGTGGGTTCCAGCTATCCATCCTTTCTGACATCTTGTATATGAATGAAGAAGGGTCCAAACTTTTAAATGAAGAGAAGTGTGTGTTAATACATGTAACTTACGGAAAAATATAATTAATTATAAATATGTCAAATTTATCCCGAACACCCTGTAACTTATAATAATAATAATAAAGTAAAGAGTTAATAAAGGGAATATACATTAAAACGAATAACCAATTTCTTTCACAAACAGTAAAGAAGTTCCAGACCATGGAGGCCCCCCCCCCCCCCCAAAAGGCCATGATTCGCGAGTGCACGAACATCAGGATAGCTCCTATCCTCCCATTATAATAAAAAATATTTCTGGATCAGAAAAAAATAAGGACTCAGTCCATTATGTTTACTGTAGATTTGTCTGCTTAAATACGAGATATAGTAAACAGTAATCAATGAACTACTATTCACTACATTTGATAAATAGCTAGTCGGTGTAAGTGGAAATCGCAAACACAGAAATTAAAATATCTACTGGAATTCGACTGCGCGATTATTTCTTGAATATATATGAGTATATAAAAAATGAAAAATTCTATCACATGCTACTGAGTATTGTGTCTCAAATTACTATGCTGCGTTTGTTTGTTCTTGTTGCCTTGACCTTTGAAGAGGCTTAGATGTTTCCATGTGCTCTTTGTACTGCTTTGGCTATGTCGATGATTTTGTTTGTATAGAGTTGTTGTTCCGGATTAGGATCTATTTCTTGCAAGGAAGCTGTAATTGCTGGACAGGTAAAGATGTGAGTGGGTGTCAGTTCAGTATGGTTGCAGTTTCTATATGTTCTCGTATCATCTGTATTGATCTTCATTCCTCTATAATGTCCTGTCCGTAGTGTTGCTATCGTGGTGGAAGTCTTTCTGTCAGCATTGATGTTGTATCACTGACTTCAGTGGAATTAGTTTAGCTAGTACGTTAGCATCAGCAAGAGTTATCATGTGAGTTTCTTGGTTGAGCTCTTCGGCCTCTTTCGCTAATTTATCAGCTACTTCATTGTAATCAATAATGAGCAGGAACCCATTGCAAAATGCAACTTTTTCCTAAACACTTTAGTTGATTTAAGAGTTTATGGGTGTCTTGTGTGAACTTAGTAATGCCATTTTTGTTTGCCTTTAGATTGTTGAGATGATGATAATTTTAAGTAGGCTTCGAGTGCTTTATTTATTGGGTAAAGTTCGCTTTAGAAAATTATATTATGTAAAGGTAAAATTGGAAACAATTCTCCCAGATCCAACTTTTATTGGAAGTTTTTCACCTTTCGGGAGTAGAAGGAAAACACCAGCGCCTCCATTAATCATATTGGTGTCTGACGATCTATTGGTATAGCAAATAACTGTTTGGAGGAAGAAAGAAGGTTGATAGAATTTAGGCCTTTTTCTTTGAGCATTTCTTTTGATTCTTTTTTGTACAGAGTTTGGTAAGGTTTAGATTTATGGAGGTAAAGGACTGGAAAATAGAGGTTCTTTGTTTATGTGGGCATTTTATCTGATCAAGACCTATTGCCTTCCTGATAGTGTCATCATATTGTAAAGTTGATGATCCGTGAAGTCTGCATTTTTCATTCCAATCATAAGTTTTTAGGGAGATATGATCGCTTTGGTAGCTTCTGATACTGTTTATGAATTTTATGGTGGCAAATTTTCGTCTGTCCTCCGGCAGGTCGAGCCCACATTCCTGTTGGGATCTGATGTTGTTAGTGGATGAGACTGTAACAATGATAATCTTGGATGCTTTTGCTTGTATTTTGTCTAATTTTTCCTTTACCGATGAGTCCGAAGGTGACCAGATAGGTGCTGCATATTCCATTATTGGCCTTATTAGTGTAGTGCAAGTAGTTTTGAGGATTTTTGGCTTTGCGCCCCAATTTGTTCCACAAAGCCTTTTTAGTATATTTAATTTTTTAGAGCTCTTTTGGAAGTGTTAGAGATGTGTTGTGCAAAACGTAATTCCTGATCAAGCGTAATACCAAGGTATTTTGGATATGTGACTTTTTCAATTAGCTTGTTGTTTCTATTTTTCCTGTCTGTACTAAAGGTGCTTAGTTTTGTTTTGTTGATTTTGAGTTCATCTGACCATTTTTCTAATCCTCTCATGGATTTGTTTAGAATCTCCTCTGATTCTTTGATTTTAGCACTAATGTGCCAGATGGCTATATCATCTGCGTAGCAAGCTAATTTTGTGTCTTCTGTAAGGTAGGGATGAATGTTATTGACATATAAAAGGAATAGTAAGGGACTGAGTACTGAGCCCTGGGGAACACCAGCCCAGGTTCTCCCCTCTCATGATATTGCTGCATTGATCTTTCTTCCTCTAACGAAATCAGCAATCCAGATTAAAGCGTTTCCTCTAATTTCAATATCATGTACTGTTTGTATTAATTTTTTGATCCAAACGTTCGGTAAAGACTATTTAACGGTGAATTATTTCAAAATCAATTTGTAAACTTGTATATCATTGTGTTTATAATATCTGTACTATATTATCGAGGTCTATTCTGTACTTTAACACTGCCTTTTTTAATAAATTTGTTCCTTAAAAAAAATGGAACCCTGTCCGCTGATACGAGCGAAAATCACAACTGCAGTGAAAATATTGCTACAAATGGAGGAAGGACAATCACGACCTACTATTTATCGGTAGCTGCATACCCCCCCCTCACCCATCCACTGTTACAGAAATTATGAAAATGCTGATAAAATTAAAGAGAGACAATGAAAACTAAAAGATCATTATTATTAAGAG
This sequence comes from Typopeltis vanoorti, assembly GCF_054136105.1. NCBI lineage: Eukaryota > Metazoa > Arthropoda > Arachnida > Uropygi > Thelyphonidae > Typopeltis > Typopeltis vanoorti. The sequence continues at coordinate 5,525,264 of NC_143567.1, read as the reverse complement.
AGACCTCCAGGGAGTCAGGGACTCATCGAGGGAGGGCATATACTACGCACTAGCTATCATACTAATTCTTGAATTCATGCACACTGCTTGCACTCACAACATCCAATAGCAATCCATTCCAATCACGCATCACCCTATGGGAGAAAAATCTAGCCCTCACCTCCTTCTTAGCGGCCTTCATTCTCAGCTTCCAAGGATGCCCTCTTGTCCATCAACTGAAATCCTGTATGACTCTTTGAGAAGTTTGTAAGTCTCGATTATCACCCTTCTTTCTCCTGTTTGCTAGTGTCTGCAGTCTACAAAGTCTCAATCTGTCTTCATAATCAGTATTCCATAATCCTGATATCATTTTTAATACTCTCTCCTTTGCACTCTCTCCAATATATCAGAATAACAACGGAAACCAGACCTGCGCACAATAGTCCAAGTGAGGTCTCCCATTATGATTACTCTTTTCGCGCTCATCTTGTCTACTTGGTGATGCATTTCTTCATCACTAGCAACCGATCCACCATGTCTGTAACAACACTCCACTGTGTAATTAATCTTGTTAAATTCCACCTGAAACCAGATGGCTTCAAACTCACTACTACATGAAATACTGTTAGTACTAGTACTACAATAATAGGTTTCAACTCTAAAGTGGATTCAAGTCATCCGATATCATTAGCAGCACGCTAGCTCCTCTATCCTTCCTAAAAATAGTGTACCCTTCACACTCGATACCAGTTAGTACCCGATTCTGATAGCCAGGTCTGACTAATGCCTGCAATCTGAGGTCCCAACGTATTGACTAAAGCAACAAACTCTACCCCTTTGTTTCTGATACCCCTAGCATTCGTGTACAGAAATCTACCTGCATGTTCTTTTGTATACTTGTCTGCATGACAGAGTTGGACAACTTGCAGATCTCTATTCTTCTCTAGTGCCTTATAATGTTGACAACTTTGCACACGTTTGATGGGTCCGAACCGGACGAACACAAAGTCAAAATCGTTCTCTCCTCGTCAACATTTCCATGACAAATTAACACAACTTAATGGAAATCCCTTCATTAACACAATTATATAACATTGTCGCTTTTACACTCACATTCTCACCATTCCTCCCTCTATAATTTAGTTTCCCTGACTCGCTGTGTTAGGTCTCATACCAGTTATTAGTTTTTCTAGACTCCTGATATCAAACGCATTCAGGTGTAGACCATCCCTCTTAAACAAATCTAATCTTCCCTCAAACTCACTCCAGACATCCAAAAACTCGCATCCATTCCTTCTACAGCCTGCGCATTGAATCGTTTGCCATCATAGCCCTTCTTCTTAATTCAATTTTATCATATCCAGGTAAAAGACTGACGATTTTCACTTTCTCACTCTTTCCTCTTCCAACAACCCTTTCTCTCTCATACTGAACTTATCGCTAGTTACGTCGTTAGTACCTACTACAATTACGATCTTATTTACTTTTCTTTTCTATTTTTGAATTGATTCCTTTATATTCTTAATTTTCGCTCCGGGAAAACTCGGAAGTTAAACTCGCCCTTCAATAGTATGTTTTTTTATAGAGTCATCATACCAAATAACTTCTTTCTTTTTATTAACAACGTCACTTACCTGTTTCCGTGCTTTATTGTTTGTTATTTTGCTGATTAATTTTCATTTTCTCCCTATACTCATTTAAGCGCCTCTCGACTTTTTGTAATTCCACGTCGTTTCTCTAATGATTGGCTTCAATTTTGCTATTTTGGATTAATTCATTTTCATTAACCTCCTCCACAACTCCAATAACCTCGTTAGCGGTGCTAGCCTTCTTGTTTTCGACTGCGGTGCTCTTTTTAACATTACTTTTCTTGTGCGTTTTTGGCGTCAGTTTAAACTTATACTTATTATAAATATCTTAATAAAAATATGTTATAAAATACTAAATACACTAAGAAGACTAAAATCTGCACCACCATACTATAAAACACTAATTTTATAAGGAAAAAACACAATAAAACAGACAAAAATCACCAATTTTACAGGAGCGCTAAATTATCCTCGAACCCTAAGATACTGCTCATTCCAGCCTGATTGGCTGAGTGGTTAGCTGTTAACGTGTTAAAGGAATAAAATATTCCTTGCACATGAAGTGGTATTCGTGACGAAGAGATGAGTTTGGTTAACAAAATAAAAGTAAAGGGAGGCGGCGATGAAACTTTAAAAGCAGACAAAGGCTGTTTCGGTAATTTTAAGCAACAAAATTTACAATATAATTACAATACAATAGGCTGATGAAGAAGCAGCAGCAAGGACCTGATAATTTCAAGTGACTCATAGAGAAAGGTGAATACCCTGATCTTGTTTTCAATATGCAAGAAGCTGACCTTTATTGGAAGAAGATGCATCCAAAAGCTTTCTTTTGGAGGCATCATTAATGCAAATTTACTAATCGCTTGAACTTCAAACAAAAGGGCTTGAGTAATACAAGATGCTGCTCATTGTAGAACGATGCCCTGAATAGCTACTGAACTCTGGAGAGACAAGGACGTGTGCAGTTGAATTTCTGCGGTCAAATGCCACGTTCCTTTTGCTACCTTCGGCAGACACTTAGAGAGATGTTATGGGAAATGTACAACTATAACATATCTGTCAAAAGAATATTGGAGATCCCATAATATATACTGATTGCAAAGAGATCACATAAATTTGTATGACTGGAGTGTGGGGAAAAATGTGAGCTGAGTATGTACATGATTTCAGGAGATCTGACGAAATGCCACAGAATATAAATAAAATGACTGCAGTTGCTCAGAAATAGGGCTTGACAACGCTGATCCTGTTGGTACGAATGGATTGTTGGCCACTTACAAATGACGGAAATAGGATTGGCTGCACAGTTAACTCTGGAACAGTAGCAAGAGCAAGAAGGGATCTTTTTATGATTTATAATAACCCGTGACTTGTAAATTCTGGATGGGGATCGATCTATTACAAAAGAGCAAATGCAGTGTTGCAGCCTTCCTGTAATGTTTTGCAGGAAATGAGGTATTAAGCACAACCCTCCTTTCTTATTTTAAAGAAATCTGAAGAGCCTCTGACGTGATTCACAAAGACGGCAGAAGATGAGCCATCGATCCTGACAATCCGTAACCAGGATCTTCCTCTCGTCAATAGTGCCTACCTATTTACTGTATATTATACAAGTACTATTATGAAATAAGTGTGATTTTAATGCATGTATATAATGTTTATGTTTAATTTATAATAAAATTTTGTATTGGTGTATAAAAATTATATGAAAAATTTTCGTAGAGCTGGAACGCACCTCACTTAAATACATTAATAATTCAGAATTTTTTTTTTTTAATTACAAATTTCATTCTTATCCTGTAAGTAGAATCTCTGACAGGTCTCTTCAGAATTTACAAAACCTATTCATTTTTCGAGATTTTTACGACCCCCCCCCCAGAAAGCGCTTCTTTCGGGAAATTTGATTCACGTAAGAAAGCCACAAACACTGTAAGTATATATTCGAAATTTATTTGAATGATACACCCATTTTATAAGATATAAATATAATTAAGAGCCTACAGAAATGGATATGTACACATGAATCTTAATTGGTGAATGACAAGAGTGGTGATTAAGTTGGTTTTTGTAGGTCTGAGCAAAGGAGTGCCAGCCAAGTTTCAGAAGCGAGCAATTTCTGCTATGGGTTTTTATTTATTTAATGATATAAGCACATATGAAGAAAAACATTGTCGAGATAGGAAGAATAGGCCGCTGACATATTTTCTGTCCTCCAAATCATATGCCACACGATAATTCGTGATCTCTTTCTTGCTTGAAGATAATCGCTAAAAATGTATCCAGAACAGTGACCATGTAATATTGTGTACCGTCAATTATGCAATTTTCTGCGTGCAAGAACACACAAAATCGAACATGTTATACCTTTAGAACTACCCTTTGAATGAAGTGGATTAAATTGATAACCACGACTCGAATCTTTTTAATGAATATATGAAATCCTGTATCCATGTTCGTAAACCCTGTAGCCGTGTTTTCGTCTTCTCCACGGATAAAGTAAAAAGATCATATGTGTGTGTGAAAGGGGACTGTTTTCATTATGGATAATGATTAACATTTTAATTTTAATAATTTCTGATTTAACTGAATCAAACCATACTTATTATACTAGGCCTTGTCTTCAATGTGTCGCGTGATTTCTTTTTTTTTGTTCATTAATAGATGTTAAACTATTATTAAGTAAAATTCTAGATATTCCTTTAACAATTCTGAAATGTATGGCTATTTCATTACGAACTCTTCTTATCTAACTTTAGATGAGTGAAAATTCATCCAGTTCACTAAACTGAAATTCCGAATATCATTTTATCAATTATGCATCTGTTTTTCTTTTTTGCGATATAGCATTTCAAATAAACATTTAGCTTATGAAAATGCCACCTCAATAGTAATTCTAGGTATAAGAAAAAGAAGCCAGAAAGCAGTTTTTAATTTATTACCTGATGAAATGTCCACAGCTTTATAGCTACTAAACAGCCAGGTAGATGCATTCTACAAGTGCACTTAAAAGAGAATTGTAAACATACATTGTGAAATTCAGAAAGCAAATAGCTGTGAAACAACCAATCTCTCTCTCTCTCTCTCTCTGTGTGTGTGCACGCGCGCACACATCAATCTCGCAAATGATAACTCTCATGACATGAACAGCCCAACTCACGTCACAACACTCAGAGCTACTGGCATCAGGCTATAAATTCGCTGTAACTTTGCTAATGCAATACTATTAAATATGTATATACCTGATTAATTTTTATGTTCTACACGCGATTCTGTCACACTAAATAAATATTACTCGCCTAGGAACAATATGAAGAAAAACAATGAATAATTAACGATAGAAGGTTTAGCAAAACAATTAACCACTAATGCCTAAGACAGCTGAGGGATAATAAGTTGTTTTACTTTAATTTATTCTTCAAAACAAATAAATAAATTCATACAAAAGGAGGATTAACACAAATACATTACTGAAATGGAAATACAATCTCATACTAATTAGACACCCGAAACTGAAACTTGTGATTTCCCTCAAAACTACAATAGAGAAAAAAAAAAAAAAAAAGTCATGGTTAAGTAAAACATATCTTTCTGTATCTGTTTCTAGATATCCGTCTACGCGTAATAAAACAAATAAAATAAATAAAACAAATAAAACAAATAAAGCCAGCAAATATTTATTAAACGGATCTGAATATTTTCAGAAAGTTGTGAATCGATGCGCAATACACTAAGTTATTTTTATCATCTGTATTAAATATGTCTGCTGTATTTCTTTTGAATACAGTCCTAAGTTAACAAATTAAAAGCAATAATTAGTTTATTAATTTCTTGCATTAATTTAACAGTAATGTTTTGCATGCTTGGCAAATCGAAAAGCTAAATAGCTTCTCGATATCTTCTAATCCACTTCTATATCCATCCACAAGTACGGTTTTGGAGATGTTCTGACTGTCATCTTGTCTCGCTACAGAAGTGCACTTTATTTCAGACAAAAATGGAACACTCCTGGACATTCAATGTTTTTTTTTTTTTTACTTTTGTGTCCCTAAGTTTTATTTTATTTCTGAATCGAGACTTTGCCAAGTAAAAAACAAGTCGGACGAAACAAATATCTAAGTGCAAGTTCTTAAGTACTGAACATCAACATTTTTTATTAAAAAACAATCCAAATCCACAAAATTTCAATAAAGGATACATTTTTGTATCTTTTATTGAAAGTAGTATAAAAAATATCGTATGATCTTCATGATGTTAGAAATGGTGTTTTAACTTCGAACTGCAACGAGGATAACGTACAATGCTGAAGGTGCCTACCAATGTTACGGACGGCTGAGGGAAAACACCCTGCAATATCCAGAATACATACTAAGTGCATATAATAAAAGAAACTACACGGAGCTAAATATTATCATTTAATACCTCTTTTATAATCAATCAATAAAAGTTGTAAAGGGCCATGTGTGAAAATTGGAGAGTAGATATCAAAGCATTCGTATAGTGTTGGCTGTCGTATAAGGTCGAACGAAGATGCCTGATATTAAACTGAAAATCAATCCACCATTGAAAAGTAGTCCACCTTCCCTTTGTTTGTTTTCTCCCTTTAGTCGCAGCTTGCATAACTTAAATTATAAGACCTGGTAATTCTCTCTCTGTGTACATGTGTGTATGCGGAATTTGTGCTTTATATTTTATAAAAAAATGTCCTTACACAGCGAACGCAGAACTTCATATTATGTGAATCACTGCTATTAACAATTATAAACATAAATTCTGAAAAGTTTTAGGTTATGCAGTAGGTTAAGCACAAGCTTGAAATTAAATTTCCTGAGCTGTTTCTAATGTGACTCAGCTTGTTCATTATCCATACAGGTAAACAATGTATGGTCTAGTTGGAATCTGAATATTACCATATTGAATTAATATCGGGCGCTTGACTATTAAGTAGTTAAGCTGAATTAATTTTCGATTACTAGCCTAATGAAATGCCGTGAACGGAGGTCGCAGGGTTTTCCGCCTGGAAACTCAAGTTTTTGAATCCCGCAAAAAGCAGGCAAACCAGCCATAAGAATACACGCAATTTACATAATACATTGGCCTTATAGCCTTAGACGTTTCGGCTGTAAATCCAAATCAACCACAAAATACTCCAAAAGAAAATGTCTCAATCATAATATCGTAACACAGGAATAAAGAAATTTGCGAATATGATAACTATTTGTTTTCTCATATCACAGGATTTATCAAAAGAAATGATTATATAGTTGTTCAACTCGGTTTTTACCTTTCACATTTGGTAAAACTGGAACGGAACTTAGAAGATATTCGCGTTAAAAATCCTTTAGATGAAGAAATTAGAATCAGATGAGACAATCCTTATTGTTGTAGCTTTATTCAAATATGCACCGTTAAATGAAAACGCAGTTATCTCATAAATATCCTCTGTTTAAAATGGAGAAAACTTCGAAAGCAAATATTATAGAAGCCAGTTTCACCCACCTTGGACGTGCTGGGTTTTCTTGTACTAACTGTATAAATATACAACCAAACTGCTTTAAAAATTAACCACACAATAGGATTACTATCAACAGAAAAGATGTAACAAATTAGTTTTCCCAAAATGCTTTGCCATCCTAGTCGCCAACCGAAATCGCGAGCAGGGATCACCACCATCTACGATCTAATAGCATCTGAGTAACACGTGTAATTCACATCGCCACATACACTACAGATGAAAACAGTTGTCATGATTATGCGAAATAACCATGGCATGAAATGTGATTAGGATGTTTGCTGCTGCAATGGCGTTCGTCTTGGTTTGTATGTGCATTGGAATGCACTGCTGGTTATTATGTAATTGTTAACCTAAAACAGATTAAGTATACTTCCTTACATTTCCGATACCTCTTGCACCGTGTACGTGTGAGTCAGCAGAAATACATGCACGCTAAGAAGTAAGTTCGTGCGGTAACATTAAATGAACCCGTGAGGTCTGGATATTGCACGTTCTTGGTTCCCCTTCTTTACAGACAATGATTCAAATAAAGAACAAACAATTTTAGGATGTAACTGCATATTCGTCATTTACAGGTCATAACAGAATTTAAGAAAGAAAAATAATTATCAAAATAATTATCATTATAGATAAATGGAAAACCCAGAACTGTCACGTGGGATGTTTGGAGTATAACAAATTGAAGAGTAGCTTGATGTAAATAAAACTAAACTCGGCAAGAGTTTTGGCAATAATAACAAAACGAAATCAAGAAATTAAGATGAACAAAAAGAATCAGAACATTATATACAGATCTATTGCTGATCTGGAAGAGAGGAGAGCGCTCCAGAATTAATTATATGAATAAAGAAAGAATGGAAATAAAACATACAAAAGTTATAATTACTAGGATGAATGACTATTAAAAACAAGAGGGGGGGAGGCCAACTAACAATTATAGGAGCGTATGCTTCAGTAGAAGCAGATGAAGAAAACGAATTTTAATTCTTACAGGATAATAATAGATAAAACAAATTGAAGCGAATTTTATTAACAGCCGGAGACTTGTGAAGGTATATTGCATCGTACGACAACTTAAAAAAATGAACAGCTCTTTAAGATAAAGGCACTCATAAATTTACCTGAGTAGCTAGAGATTTAAAAATAAAAACTTGCAGATAATAATAAACTAGTAATAATAAATTAATGATGTAAAGAGTTTATTGAAATCAGATAAAATATCTAACTTCTATGAACACATATTGAGAGATATTTTAATAAGTATTATAATATTCCCAAATTGGATAAATAAGTGAAAATTAAATGATAATGAGAACATATATAAGCTAAATCTATTACTACAAACATAAAAAAAGATTGCATAACAAGACCAGAAAAAATAATAGAATGTAAAGAAGAAGAAATATAGGAACAGGAAAAGAAAAATCTGAATCTATGGAATTATTAGAACAAGTACATATTGAAGGGAAGGGGGGGGGAAGCATACATTAAGTCGCTTTCCTCAGGAAAATTAGAGGACGAAACAAGGCATAAGATGAAAAGAACAACAGCAAAAATAGACAATTAAACTTCAGAGAAAAATTTGTATAATCATACAATAAATTAGAAAAAAAAATATATCAAACCTCAAAAAGCACAACCCAAAATCGATAAAGCAATACATTTTTTAATAAACATATTATTTGAGAGTCAGAAACCAACACTAGATCGACTATTTACATTAATAAATAAAATATTTTGTTTTAAGGAAATAAAAATGTCTGCGAAAACTACAGAGGAATAAGTTTATTAAACAAGTGTTACAAAATTTATGCAGAAACACTGGACAGTCAACCGTATTTTTAAAAAATTATAAATGAAGAACAAAATGGATTTAGAAAAGATATTACATGGAGCCTGAGAAAATATAAATTAAAAGACTAATTGAGAAAAGAAAATAATTCAACTTAAAACGCTAGTTCCATTGATTGACTGCTATTACACATCGAGATGAAAAATACTGAAAAATATTTGAACATTACCGTAAATCTTTGCAGATGTCGCCCGTGTGCCATCTCCAGGAGCTAAAGTCAGTGATACATTCCGACATTGCCATTCTGATGAGTCACCAGTCATTTCCCTTACCTTCAACTGACTGAAAGCCGATCTGTTTCTCGAGTTCATCATAGTCTCCTGTCCAATAATCATACATTTCTCATTTCTTCAGTGCAGTTTTGCACATCTCATGTCAAAATCACATTCACATTTTCACCAACTGGTGAAATATGGTACTACTTCTGCTATCGCACAGTAGATGATATTATCCAATTCAATACTCGTGCCGCCCCATTTTTTTTCTTTTTCTTTTCGCCATATATGCAAAGATGTTATGTCCAAACGAATCAAGGAACTCATTCTTCTTACTCGCACCATGCTGTCATCGTTAAAGTCACCTATCACGTACTTATTTCGTAATCATCTCCTTCGACACTACCGGCCTGTAACAACATACCATTAAATCTGTAACATTCCTGCTCATTTCATATCAGTCTAGAAACTATTTCCGCAAAAGCTTCCCTGATCTTTTATTTGAAGAGACACCTATGCGATCAGCAGTATTATATCAACCATTCTTTTACTTCTTTCTCTTATCAAAAAATGTCACATTGACTGGATTCTATTACTGTCAGTATAATTTTCATTCAGCCACGTCTCACTACATCACTGATTTGGGAACGAACTAATTTGATGATGGATACAAACTCCTATTTTTCGAACCAAATTCAATTCTAAAAATATCCAGTTAACCTTTATCTGAAATATTACTGTCCCAATTCTGGTATGAGTAATTTTACAGATTACATATATCGAAAGCCACCCACAATAAGAGTATGAATTAGTTGAGTTAATTTTAACCAATTTTATCTCAGACTATCCACACGTATCTTTTTCAATAATGAAATTACGTTTTCTTCTTCTCGATCTTGATTTAGTTGTTGGACACGCACACTCCCCTGCATGCGAAAAGTGCTTCCTTCTCTCTTAATTGGTCAAAGACAGCTATAGTTCTGAGAGGTGAGACGCACACTCTCAAAAATTCACAGAAAGTGATCGCCTCAACCCTCCTTTGATTCGGAATTCCCTTGATTTGCTCTAAAACATCTGGGTTATTTGAAATAAGAGTTATGGGGCACATGACAGTGCAGATTTGTTGTAGTTATTGCCCTTAGAACGCTGTGGAAGAATTACTAAGAAGAACACGAGTAACCTGAAAAGAATTACTTATTTTTTATACAGAATTTTCCTTCTGAAGAAAATTACATCGGTGTAGATAAATCTATAGCATCCAGAATGTGATGTTAAATATCTCTGTGTAATGCATCATACACCACAAGTTATGCTTAGAGAATAAATTACATGAAACGGCTGCATACCATAATATCTCGTCTTATGCATAATTTTCCTGATTGTTCGCAACTATCTATGGGAGAATGTCAAAATCTCCCATGTGTGTCTGCGTCGATGGTCGTTAATATTGGTCTGTCAAGCTTTTGAGTGCTCGATAACACTATGCGATACGGAAATTTTCCTTTCGACAAAAAGTGTAATATTTTAATATAATTTCAATCACTTGAATACAAAAATCATACCGTCACTTATTTTCTTCAGAAGAGCCCTTTGTTTAGCTGAGGTTAGTTTTAAAGTGGACACTCTACAACGCATGCAGATACCTCGATCTCCTCATCACATCATGTGAAAGTTGCATCTCCAACTGCCACTGAAAAATAAGATAGTTTCATTAAAAGCGACAGTATACGGATGTACGGCTCTCTGAACACGACATCTGATTTTATGTTCATGTAATTTTTGCATATGCTCTTTCTAAGCAGTGTTATGTATTTAAAGTGACTGTGGAGTACATTCTGACTATTTATTGTTGCACAAAGGGCAGGCGGAGTAATGTTGATCACCAGAAATTGTAGTTGCACGATGCAGACTCATCTCATTTTGCGTATGACGAAGTAACACTGAAATATGCGAAAGCATTATTCACTGATCTGATCCATAAAGCATATTCGTTGCACTTTGGATGTAATGTGGGAATTCTGGATGGAAAATTGGCTCGCATTTGTTGCAGCAAGTAGACATGGTGCTGAAGAGGATAGTTAAATGATATTTTTTTTTCAGTGCTATTTGCTATCGAAATGAGCTAAGAGAATAAATGATTATCACTTCTGTTTAACAAACATGTACGGTTTCGTGCAAGTACAAATATAATAAAATACCAGAACTTACCAACAGATTACTACTTCATTATACTGCCGGTTACTAAACCACTTAACAAGAACTGTGGATGGAAACGAATCCACCAATGAACCGAAAATGCAATATATTCTGGTGAACTGAATTCGGATTTTCTGTTTAGTTATTAAATTAGGTTCTTGCACATTATTTAATAACCAGATTATGGTTAGAACTTTCTCGAAAAGATTACGATTTCTTTTTCCCATCTTGTGTTTTTCAATGATGTTATAGGATCGATAGAAACACTAGAGAGTGTTTCTGTTAACAGAAACACTGATCATCCGAATGAATCGCGTTATCGATGCATCAAAACTTAGTTTAAGGTCATACTTTAATTGGCTTCATCAAATGTTTTTTATGGGACTCTTTATAGACCAATCCCTATTGTATTCATGTGGTGGGTGAATTACGGTCAGATAATCTGGTAGCCTTTATTTATAGACTAAATGGTACTGTTTCTGGCCGCTTCAAGTTTCTAAAAAGGATGGCGGTCTCTTATCACACGATGAAAATTGTCTACCACTTACTTTTTCAAAACAGCTATGAGAGAACGAATTCGAACCCTCAGTCTTTTGGTTAAATAACGATGCACTATCTACAAGACTTAACCAGAATGGCTATATAGCCAAGCGAAAGACCACCATTTTAAGAATAGAAATGGCCAATTCAGAGTTGAGTTCGAGGTAGATTAATATAAATTTCAATATAGCAAAAAATGTTTACTTGCCACCCCTCGACATTTTCTCTCTCTCTCTCCATCAAACTAGGTCTGATGGACAGAATTCCTTTACGCATTCATTAAATCTGTTATAGTTTTCTTATTTAAATGATAAGGTCTCAATAATAAAGTGATGCGAAAACTGAAGAAGATGTTTTTATTATCCCAGAAATTCGTACATTTATGAAGGCATTTCTTTTGCGGAAATCTTAAATGATACTCAGAAAGGAAATAGAAATTAAACTATATCCAGTTTTTAGATATATGAGTAGCAATCAGTACTTCTCTTCAGTGAGTATGCCGTTAGTAAGTGGAGGATCTTTAAATTGGAAGTGATTTCGCATGTACGATTTTTAAAAATCCATAAGAAATGCATCAACACTCGATTCTCGAAAAACCTGGTGTCACGTGATATGCCAATTTTAAATTCGCAATTCGATTTCAGCATGTACAATTTTATCACTCAGCTACTTTCACGTCAAGGCATAAACATTTTTAGCTTCTTTCTTAACTTAACAGTTTTTAAAATTATATATTTTTCGTTCACTAAGCATATTTTTCATGTTACAAATCTAGAATTCCGGATTAATTTTTGTTAAACTGACATATTTATGTTTTTAAAATAAAACTGTGATGCATTTGTGACGACTTTTAAAATTTTTAGAATTCAGTAACAGCAATCTGGATCACAGCTATAATTATTGTGAATTACTTGAAATGGGTTCATTTCATTATTTCCATAAACGTTTCTTACGTTTAGTCATATCTCATGATTTCACTCACTTCATAATTCGAATAAGGAAAGAGAAATCCAAATACTAATAAGCTACTGTTTATAAATCATTTAAGGCAGACTGCTATAAAGCGCCTATTAAGAGAAGATCGATGGCTGTGATATGTTCGTATTTGCTTTGAGGCCGCTATGTAAATAAAATATTTTAATCGGTTTTCTTTGTAAAATGTTCTAATGTCCAAAATCACTATTATCATTATTTGCGATCATTTTATGACCGCATTCTTTAGTTGTTCATATGGTTTTTGTTAGAGTACCTTCTCTGGATATTAGTGTTTACATATTGCTTAGTCTTTCAGAAATCCACCCCCCCCCCAAAAAAAAGTAATCAATTAAATTTGAACCGCAGAACTTGTTCCTCGGCTACCATAGCCTTTAATTACTAAAACACAAATTTTCTTGGAATTTTACAGGCAATGCTGTTGGTCGATTTGTTAAATCTGACCTTTCTCCTGCTTTCAGAATGTTAAATATTCTGACCCTTTCCCACCTCCTATAGACGAGAATCTTGCAATACAATTTAAACGTACAATGGTGTGAATTTTTAAAACATTTCCTGCTTTGGGAAGGCAAGTAATTACCCATCAACTATGCATTTTACATCACAGGAGATTCATTAATGACAACTTTATCTAGAAAAATGGAGGCCCCGTAGCTCAGTCGGTATAGACGAAGCCCTTTGGTAAGAAAGACCTGGCTTCGATGCCCGTCCACGACGTGAGGAACCTTTATCTGGTATCTTTCGACTAAAGGCGAGTCAGCGGGTCTCATACGAAGTGGGGTGGGGGTTCCACCCGGAAACTCGAGTTTTTATTCCCCCATAACAGGAGAACCGGCCCCGTGAACACACGCATCTACAGACATAGGATACACTGGGAAGTATAGGGCAAACAACCTTATCCTTCAGGTGGTCGCAGTTTCAAATCGTAATAGGCTATGACTAATACGAAAGTAACAGGCCACTAGGCCTAATATACGTATAAGGAGGAGGTTCTAGAAAAATTCTATCGGTAAATATTTTTGTAAGACATGTAAACGTATTCTTCTAGCTTCAGATACAAAATTATAATTCATACCATGCTGTAGTGAATTTCTCCATCTATAAGATAATATGCGGTAAAAGGGGGTTATTTCGACGAAGTAAGAAACATAAATGAGGTATTAAGAGTCATTGTACATGGACTTTGTTCCGTTTTACGTAATTATCTTTGAATTTCTGTGTTGTTGCTTTCGTAGTTAAGCCAATGAGGACATACTTTTCAGTAATAATTCAAAGAACGAGGAAAATTATCTGGCTTTTTTTTAAGAGAGGGCGAAAGTGTGGGCAGGTGAAACCTTAGAACATTTTATTTATGTATTTTTTGAGGCTTTCGTAGATTATGTTCAGTTATGAACACAATCTACGAAATCTTCAAAAAATACATAAACAAAATAATAAAATATTTTATTTACATCTCAAGTGAAGTACTTTGTTTATTCAGGACATCATATCAGTTAATAAAACCAACTTCAGTTAGTTTGTCTTGATCAGCTGTATTAGTTATATTTACACACATGTACACAGTGGTATCATAATAACTTCCTTTCACGAATTTAGGCCAGATGGAGTTTTTTTTTTTTTTTTTGCCTCTGTCTACCTCACTTTCTTAATCACTTTGGCCGATAATTTATTATCTTCCTAGATATTCTTTCATATAAAATTCGTTCTAGATTATTTTCCGATTTTTTCTGCAATTTTTTATTATTTCTCTTACTGGTAACCGGTTTAGTTTTTTTTTTTTTTAATATGTTTTCAGTGCTTTGTTTTGGGTTAGTTTGTAAAATCCGTTATATCTCATTTCCTACAATCATTCATTTCTTATCTCCTTCTCTCTGCCCATGTTTCTCTTCAACAACAATTAATTTTTTTTTAATAAAACACTAATCTTGGTCTGTTCTTTTCATTTTGCTGAGTGTTGTTCGCTTTAAAAAAGTCCATTTATGTATTTTTTTTTTGTTCTTAGATATGTTTAAAACTTCACTGCAGCTTAATTTATAACCAAAATAAACACCACGTTTTATTTTGCAACTTCTCATTAAAATTAATTCATAGCTTTTAGAGATTATTTTCAGTTTCTTCAAATATCATATCATATTTAAAGAGTAGTATATCTGAATTAATTTCTTTTCTACTTGAATTCCTTCTTTATTTCATTCATATATATTATGAACACTGAAGACAGAGGGAACACTCTCTATGTTGTCCTCAGACGTGAAATATTTTTAACCCATTTCATGCTTATTAATGTTTTCTGACAGACTGCAGAATGGCTTGAATGAATTGATAGATAAACGGTCACTTCACCCCCCCCTCCGCCAGCACACTAAAGATGTAAGTATTAAATATCAAGAAACGTATACAGACGAAAGCGATATGAAATTTCAGTTACAACACTGAACTGCATAACAAATGTATGAAGGCGTATCGCGAATGTTTTCCCCATACCTAATATGATATGTATTAAACTGCATACTTTCTAATCAGTAATATATTCAGGGACAATATGAAATGAAAATTAAAAATCATAATTATATGATAATTGTAATCGGAAATATTATCTTACAGTTATATTATATTATTACTAGGGGAGGCTCCCCCGCCCCTGGAGCCCAACTCCCCCGAGTTCCGGGCTGGTAAGCCGGTTTTCCATTGTTTTGAAACGTCCAACAAATTGTTGTCTCATTAAGGCAAACACATTGTTGGACGATTCAAAACAATAAAGAGGCAAAAAAGTGACATAAAAACGTTTCAAATTTCGGCTTATCTTTTTATATATATAGAAATAGATAGATATATTATAATAAGATATAATATTATATAATATATTAAAATATTATATATTATAGTATATTATATAGTTTTATTATATAATATAATATTATATTATCTTATCTAACAGTGTCTTATAACTTGCTGTTTTTCTAGAATTTTATGATGATGGTAATAATAATAATAGTTCAATGCAGAAGTGGCAATACTAGTAATCTTTTATGCATCCATTTAATGAAATGGTCACAACTGAAATATACAAGCTGGGAGTGGGGGGTTCCCCCCCCAGAGTAACAATTCAAAGGGGCAGGGTCCGAAATATTATTTGATATTAACAGTTTCGAAGGAGAATCGCTATTTATTAACTATAATATTAGAAATTTATGAGTCTGCCTTTGTCACATAATATAACTTACTAACTTTCTAATTGCTTATATCAAGCTCACACACGAGAGGTTGCTAAAACCTAAGCATATCAGTACCATCTGTGCAATATTGTCGACAGTACAATATAATAATGAAATTTAAAAGATTTTTAAAAAAATTCATTAATAGCACCAAAATATATTACAGTATTTAATATCATTAATTAGTAATTATCCATATCAGCAGATTTTATATCAAATAATGTAAAGTAAGTAGAATGGATTTCTTTATGAATGGACTGTTCTGTTTAAATGTGTGTGCATTCTAAGTCGCTCTTCGAAGTTTGAAAATGCCATTTTAAATTGGTTTGCTATGATCAATAAAACTTCTGCGAGGATGAATGTTACTTAATCTCAATTACAGTTTCATATTTTATTCTGTTGTAATATCAGCGGAATTTACGAGCATTAAAGAAAATTGTGTTTGAATAATAGAAGAAACTGACTAGCTAATTTTTGTATAATCTGTAACAGATTTCCTCAAATCGCTATTCTATTTCAATCTTTTTCTTTTCTCTCTCTCTCTCTTCTTCATCCATGCTTCATGCATCATGTACTACTAGGCTTGTAGCTACCACAATGGCCACCATACAAAGCACTACAAAAGACAACAACAACAAACGCCAATTAAAATGTGTTTACCCGAATCGCATCGGCACTATCTCCATCTACGAGTGCGGCCAACATTTCCACACACCACAGAATATGAAGTAGTACGCTGGAAGGCCTTAGATGGCCACGACACGTTATGCGGGGATCTATGCTGAACAACAGTCAGCAGGATTCCCTTCACCTCACTGCAGTATTCTTCCTTACTCAACTACGGCTTTGTCATCTGGGTCGATTCGGTGCAACCACCCCTGTCCGAATCGACATCAGCAGGTTTCGGAGAGTCGACGCAGTTGCGCGAGAATGAGCGAGAGGCCGCATCCTTGGTTGCCATAGCAACTTAATATAAGTAAGCTGGAACTGTAATATGCACCACAGTATTTTATACTGTGGTGCATATTATGGAACAGGAGGAGAGCAATGCAGGAGAAGAAAGCATACATCAAAGGTGATAGACGTGTCATTACGAAGAACTGCTGACTGTTCATTTTACATGAACAGTCAGCGGAGGAAAAAATGGCATACTAATTCTGATGATAGAAAATCTAACTAAGCTACACTAAAGGTTGAGCGTTTGCATACATACAGTTCATATTAGTTTATATTATTATTCGACAAACTGGAAAAAATTAATTTCACAAAAGCATTTGCAGCTCATGAAAATGCGGAAATAAATATCGAATGATGATTATGTCAAACTGGTAAGTAATGAGTGTGACCAGCATTTAGGCACGATTACTTCCGCGTAAACTAATGGACGTTTTCAGGCTGATTTCATCATCAGCAGAGAGCAAGAAAGGATAGTTAGTTTCCTTGCAGAATAATCAAAATGGAAATAATTACTAAACGCATGCGCTACACATTCAGAAATAATAAGAGTACCGTTTCACCAAAAAAACACAATTTAGCTTTTTTTTAGGTCATATTCACGAACCATTCGGTTTCTGATCGAAATGAGAAGTGTCAGTTTCTTAACTTGCACATGTAAAGAAAAAAAAAAAATTCAAATTCCCAGATTAACGACAGACATTGCACTAGGAAGCAAACTCTTCTCAAAGCAGTTACTTCTATTAAAGCTTATCGAGGCAATGATAAGCTTTTGGCAATGACAATGATTTTGGCAAGATGTCCTTGCATAGCTTAAAAAAAAGTTTCAGTTTGACAATACACACACACATACTAGGGTTATCAAAATAATGGAAACAACACCTACACATTTTTTGCAGAAATTTTTTTATTAATAAGCTGTAGGCCCACCTCGGGCTGTTAGAACGCCATGAATTCGATGTGGAATAGAATGATACAAGTCATGTACATAAGCTCCTGCAAGCCGCACTCCAATAATCATACCTTTTTAGAGGTCACTGAGGTCTGACACCTAGTGTGCAAAATATCAAACCTCAGTGACTTCCAAAACGGTACAATCATTGGAGTGAGGCTTGCAGGAGCTGTCGTAACCAAAATGGCAGAAATCATAGGTCTATCACGAGCCACGGTATCGAAGATTATAACAAGATATGAGAAACGGACAAGACATTGTCTTCAATCGGTTCTCCAAGGTTCGATCATATTTTCCGCCTGCAACATCACTGGCCCAATTGGGACATATTTTACAGGAAGAACGGTCCCAAATTCCATTATCTTATATACATGACATATTAGTCTATTCCACATCGAATTCACGGTGTTCTAACAGCCCGAAGTGGGCCTTACAACTTATTAATAAAAAATTCTGAAAAAAATTTCTAGGTGTTTCCATTATTTTGATAACCCCTATATTATCTCACACACGAAAAGTTTCGGCATCTACAGCAAACTTCTCGTGTGTGGGCAGGAGTTCAGAGAGAATCTTTTATGATCCTTCGACCAATCACGGTTACATATCCTATTGCACAAAAGCGGTACCAATTGGGATGACTTTCAGAATTTCTGAGCATCTTTCCCAAAGTCGGTTTACTGTTTCTACTCTCCCTATCCAAATACTTGCTCCGACCAAATAACTTAAATACCTACAGGGGCGCGCCAGTAGTGTCCGGCGCCTGTGTGCAAAACTTTAATTGGCGCCCCTATCCCCCCCATCCAATAAAAAAATCACTTTAAAAAACGTTTTTTAAAAGTATTTCCTCCTCTTTGGCGCCTACATAGGGCTGGCGCGCCCCTGAATACCTACTAAAAAACGAGGGCTTACATTCTCCACACTACTGCAAACCTCACCCGACTTCTGTGCAAGCCGTGGTTCTCTTAAAAAATTTTACTTTTCAGTTCAAGATAATAATAAAAAAATAAAAAATAAAAAAAAATTTTACATATTCAATGGCTCAAGTCAAAAACAACTTCACACTCAGCGGACACTACTTTTCGAAACATGTAAAAAAATCAATAACAAATCCAAAACAGACCAAGCGCCGAATGCAATGCTTTTTTTTCTGGCAATTAAGCAATCTAGTCCCGCTCTGGGGCTGTTAGCCTAAATTTTGCTATCCCGCATCCTGATACCATGGTAACATCACACAAAGTTTAAGCACATACCACCTCTCGACAACAATTTTTTTCCTCCCACTCTTATACAGACGACCAAAGCAAATCACCTCCCAGAATGTCAATAACTGCTTACACATGCCTCCTTACATGTCCTGATCTTTAACCAGAAAGGCATCAGAAAAATCCTTTAGACTTCGTATTAATAAGCCTGGAAGTCTCCTGGTCCAGATGGTTTTACTCCATTTGTGCTAAAAACTTAATCTCTAGAATTAACATTTGCAGTGGTAGAGATATCTGAAAAGGGAAAACCCGTCCTTCACTATACGTGCAGTAAACGACCAACGAGAACACTGGCTACCCATTTATAATGAGTGGAAAGTAGATGAAAGCGCAAAGATGAGATAGACAAATATTGCTAAGACGTGGTGATTTGCGCACTTGGAGAGTGACGGAAGAAATTTGACAATGCGACACCGAACATATCAGTAACACGTTAATATATCAGTTATATTAAGACAAAGTATGGTTTTAAATCCGAAAGTAAATGTTCAAATTAGTAGTGTTACTGGCAGTCAAGTCCTGAGGAATGCTGATTTTTTTTTTCATTTTTTCAAGCCATTTCAGGTCTCCAATAAACATGTTGGTGATGTCACAAAGGGCTACGAAAATTCGTTTCCCACCTGAAGACAATCAAACATCCATGCCCAAGGTAGAATTCATATCTGCATGTTGGAGAAGTACATTAATCACTTGGCCAACGAGGCCAGCTCTGGAAAGTGTGTTTTATGGATTGAAGTTTAGAGCGAAATATATTGAGAAGAATTTCAATAAGCAAAGACTTTTTGATAGTATAAGGAGTCTGCTTGGGCTATTGAAGTTTCAGTGAAGGTGCAAGCTTTAACAGAAGCTTTTTATCTAATCTGTCCCATGCAGCAAGCGGAGTTTAAAAATTGAGATGAACTAATATATAGGCAATGGAAATAAAAGCTTTTAAGGATAGTGCTGGCAAAAACAGAATAAAAAAATTGTTTGTATGTACATTTACAAAGATACTGAGATTGAAAAGTGAAGAAATGCTTGTAAAACTTGCTTAAAATTGTTACATACCGGTATTAAAGAATGTAGGAAACGAAAATTGACGGGTGGGGGGAGGAGAGAAACACCACAGACTAGGTGGAGAGACCAGATAAGTGAATGGTTAGAAATGAGAAGCATGAACGCTGAAACAATGTTTAGAAAGACATGAAGAAAGAATAATGAGGGACAAAGAGGTAGTAGGACTTTGATAAATCTGACTTGAGAGATTCGGTTGAAACAGTTGTCATAATGATGACATTTATATCGCTCTTTAACAAATTAATAATTGCATTTTTTCCATCTCCAGTAATAATAAATGAAAACTGCAGCCCATTTGATAAAATAAGGTACACATTATTATAAATTTATTATTTCGGAGACAAATAATGTTACTATTTAGAAATGCAGCCAACGTGTTTACTTTAACATTCATGTATCTCTGTACACACGTAAGGAAAAACCTGAAAAGTTTAAACAGGACAAGAAACACGAGTATTTTGTGTACAAGCATTTTGTGCAGCTTTGTTTGCGGAGCGTATATTTGTCTTTAGTCTGGAATCTTCTGTCATAATTCCTGCCATTGAGTTGTTTCTTACAGGGGTTGAAATAAATATCCGAAGAACGAATCCTTTTTGATCCTCAGACAATTATTCCGGAGTGAAACGAAATTTATTGCTCTAAATACATTTCTATCCTACTGAAACAATTGATGTTTATGTTCTAGATATTAGGATATCTATCTTTGATATCCTAGCAATATTTTGTGGGAGTGAATTTTTTTTTTCTCCGATCGGAAACTATATCTTCAGAGGAACAAGTAAATTGTTCCAATCCGGATAGATAAAAAATTCACAATAACAAAAATTTTCTATCCGGAATTTTTAATTCGTGCAATTAGAAAAAAAAAAAAAAAAAGGTGTACATATATGTACACCATTCTGCGCAGCACAGAGCACTTTTCCAACACAGATTAACATTTTAATTAACAAATGAATCACAACTTATCTTTTATTTTTATATCAAACCTACGGACGAATGGTTCCAAACCTAACGCATTAATAAGGCGCGCGCGCGCGCGCGTGTGCGGAATTTTAACAAAATATTCTGTACTATTTAAATATGAGTATATTCTCCCACACAAACCAAAAAAAAAAGTGTCTCTGCATTTGTAACGCCTCAGCATCCTCAAAGGACATAATTTACAAATAGGGCTATCCTTTGAGGATGCATCAAGAAACGATTCAAATGTACGCAATTCAAACAGTGTGATTACTTATGTATAATTACAACGTAATTTGCTTTTATTTCTTACTTAACAATAACGGCATGTACATTATAAGAATTGCCAAGTGTTTCTATGTCAAGATTAATACTTACATGTAAAGATATTCTGCTAAATTCATAAACATCTAACCTGCATATAGATTTTCTAGTGTGAACATATAATCATACTCCAGTAACAAAACCAAGCATTTTAGGCATGTATAAAATACTAAACGTACAGGAATACCTAAAAATATGACAAAGTTGCAAATAGCGATTATATTGAATGAATAATGCGCGGCGTGAACAGGCAAATATAGTACATTTCATGTCGCCTCCAGATGCAACGTTAATCAGTACAAGCATCTCTTCGAGCAGCATGAGTTTAAAATTAAAATAAGTATAAAAACTGCATATTAAAAATAAATTAAAAAAAAACGTGTACCGGTTTTCTCATGCAACTTTCTAAGGCTTAGCTTAGGAAATATCAGATAGTTCCAATTTTATTATTATTATTATTCCTGATACCTCCAAGGAGTCCGAAGACTCATCGCGGGAGGACATCTTCAACTGTCTCTACACCTTACCTCTACTACGAATCAACGCCATCTACCGCCCACCTCCAACACCACCACAACTAGTAATTTTTGTCTGTAAATTGCGTGTGTTCTAAAGGGCCGATTTGTATGTATGCGGGATGAAAAACCCGAGTTTCCGGGAGGAAAAACCCTGCTACCTCCGTATGAGATCGGCTAACTCACCATCGATTGAAATCGACCAGATAAAGATTCCTCCCGTCGCGAATTTGTCTAATCATAATTAGTCTAGTCAAATATAAGCAATTCAAATAGTGTGATACTTATGTATATTACATAATTTGCCTTTATTTCTTACTTAACAATACTATATTTACATGAATATTATAAAAACTGTTAGGTACTTCTATGTCACAATTAATACAGTACTTATTATGTAACGAAAATACAACTGCGTTTTCTAAAAAATTCTGTATTAGCATTTAGCGAAGTGCAATGTTACTAAATATCCATTTCATTTACATACAGTTGTTTCTTTTATTGCTAACTATTCTAAGAAATGCAGCCTAATCGAACTACAAATGGGGGGGGGTATGATTTATCCTTTTGAGGTATGAATGATTATATATTCATATTTGAATTTCAAATTTGGTCAAATTTGGTTGAAAAACCTATCAGCTCGCCCATACCAGCGTATGCGTTACGTAGGCTGTTACCCTACTCTTGAAGACTAAACATGCTTCCATGGACCACAAGACGTTTAATAAATAAGACAGCATTTGTCAATCCTGGCGATGAGAATTAACCTACAGCATCATGAAAGCTTATTCTGAACTGCCTCGACTGTGATTTAAGGTCAAAACAGCCTGCATTTTCGCCAAGGGTTGAATAACAGTTAGGCGATTGTACAAACGTTGCGTGGAAATTATACAACTACGCTGATGAAGAAAGTCGGGGAGGGGGGGAGATCAAGTCGATGACTGGCACATTTAACAAATATATTTAGTGGGGATGGGAAAGAGAGGGAAATTGTTTCGAGCGCTGAATAAAACTTGGACTGATTTACAAACAAAAAAAAAAGTTTTAAAAAATATTAGCTAGTGGGACTAATCAAAATGAATTAAAGCTAATTTACAAAGAAGTAAAAATCATTAAACGAAATAACAGACCACGATAATGTGAAAATACCAAAGAAAAAAAACAAAAATGACTCAAAGGAGAAAACCCCAGTAAGAAGAAAAACAGTGACAGATAATACAATATAAGAGCAAATAAATACTTGCAGATACCTGGAATGTACTCTGCAATATGAAAATAAACAAAGACATTAAAATATTAAATTTTGTAAAACTAATTAGTCTAAATATTATATTTAAATCATCCCTAATACAAAAACAGACTATATAATATCCTGCCTAAATCAATTTTATTATATGGAAAGCAAAGCATTGACCGTAAGAAAGAAAACTGAAAAACGAATTCAAACCGCAGAAATTAAATTCCTCAGAAAAAGAGATGATACCCCAATGGAAAAATAAATATATAAAAACAGATCACTGAATACAAAACCAACAAATTATTACATAAGTATAAAAAAAACCGGATGGATCCAAATCGAATAGACCACCAAAATCATTGTATAAAATAAATGGAAAAACAATAGGAAGACCAAGAAAGTGATGGCATGAGACCGGAACAGACGTTCCGGTCTCATGCCATAACGTTTTCTTCTTATCTATTTCGAGACCCTTTCCTATATTATTTAGAATACGTGAAAAGCTGTTTGATGACGTAATAGGCTGTTTTTAACAAAAACAGACAATGAAAATTAATCAGATATTGAAACTTCCTTCGTTTCTTACTGCCAATTATGTGACGATTTGGGCGTTATGTATTTCCACTGTATAGTGAACTAATTTCAAAGAATACTCCATGCCTGGAGTTTATATACGAGGGGAGCCTGGAAAGTTTTGATAAACATCTAGGACAAAATTTAATTAATTTTATGTCTTCTTATATATCCTAAGTAAAGAGCAAATTATTACAAATTGAAGAAACATGGGAGTTAAAGGGTTTTAAGATGTTTCTTCTTGTTGTTCTCAGTTGCCTTTAATATCATATTTGTTCTAGGTGTTTATCAGAACTTTCCAGACCAAGTCGTATATGAACTCGTATTCCGCGTTAGTAGTATGGTAGGCACTTCTGATAAGATAAGGAATCGTGACGTGATTGGTTGTTTATTTGATGACAGCATTCTGTGTGACGTCATAAGTTTGTAATGTTTGGAATTTCCCTGGGGAATATGTGTCGGTGACGTCAGTTATTGTGTTTTGTTTCGCGTATGGAATTATGGGTGATGGTAGAGATAAGGATTCGTGTTGTGATTGGTGGGGCACTAGTGACCAGATCAAGATCAAGATAAGATAAGGGATCGTGTCGTGAATGTTTGTTGTTATCAGATGAAGATAAGTGACGTCATTTGTTAGTTGTAAATAAGTGACTTTATTGTTTTGAATGGAAAGGAAGATATATTAGTGGATATGGAATCGTGTCGTGATTGGTGGGACACTTTTAACCAGATCAAGATCAAGATAAGATAAGGAATTGTGATGTGAATGTTTGTTGTTATCAGATGAAGATAAGTAACGTCATTTGTTAGTGGTAAATAAGTGACGTTATTGTTTTGAATGGAAAGGAAGATGTATTAGTGGATAAGGAATCGTGTCGTGATTGGTGGGACACTTTTAACCAGATCACGATAAGATAAGATAAGAATCGTGACTTGGATGTGTGTTATTATAGAGTTTTGAATTTCGCTGGGGCCCCTTCTGTCAGGGACATCACGCGATGTGTAGGGTTCGCGTATTGTATTGTGGGTGATTTTTTAGAGATAAGCAATCGTGACGTTATTTGTTTGGAAATTTCTAGGGAACATATGTCTGTGATATCACATGGTGTTTTGGTTTGCTTATGGAATTGTGGGCGATGTTTTTGAGATAAGATATCTTGGAATTTTCACAGGGTGACACACATCCGTCATTGTCATCATGTTTTGTCTTTGGTTGTCTATTGATGGCTGTACTAATTTTCTAATACATTTTAAGGTATTGCTTTCCTGTTAAAGGGTGGGAATTCTTAGAGTAGAGTAGTGATGATGGCAGTGATTAGTCTTTTATGAATAATTTAATTATATGCTGGTGTCCCTCAAACACACACACACATACATACATACATTAGACTTGAAAAGTCGCTAATGTATCCAGGTTGATACTCTAATATGTACCCTACGATTATTCTTATGAAAAAAAAAACTATTCAGTATTCGAATTACACTTACCAAAACAAACGAGCAGTGATTATTGAAATTACAATATCAATTGTTATGATTAAGTTAAAAAAAATTAACTCACATTTCGTTCCAGAATGGGAACGAAATGTAAGATATATAAGAATAATCATAGGGTACATATTAGAGTATCAACCTGGATACATTAGCGACTTTTCATGTCTAATGTGTTTTGAGGGACACCAGCATATAATTAAATTATTCATAAAAGACTAATCACTGCCGCCATCCCTACTCTACTCTAAGAATTCCCACCCTTTAACAGGAAAGAAATACCTCAAATTGTATTGGAAAATTAGTACAGACAACCAAAGACAAAACATGACGACAATGACGGATGTGTGTCACCTGAGAAAATTCCAAGATATCTTATCTCAAAAACATTGCCCATAATTCCATAGGCATACCAAAACACCATGTGATATCACAGAGAGACATATGTTCCCCAGAAATTTCCAAACACATAACGTCACGATTGCTTATCTCTAAATATCACCCACAATAATTAACGCGAACCAAACACACCACGTGACGTCCCTGACAGAAGGGGCCCCAGCGAAATTCACAACCTCTATAATAACACACATCCAAGTCATATTTCTTATCTCATCTTGATCTGGTTAAAAGTGTCCCACCAATCACGACACGATTCCTTATCCACTAATACATCTTCCTTTCCATTCAAAACAATAACATCACTTATTTACAACTAATAAATGACGTCACTTATCTTCATCTGATAACAACAAACATTCACGCCATGATTCCTTATCTTGATCTTGTCAGAAGTGTTCCACCAATCACGACACGATTCCTTATCCACTAATACATCTTCCTTTCCATTCAAAACAATAACATCACTTATTTACAACTAACAAATGACGTCACTTATCTTCATCTGATAACAACAAACATTAACGACAGGATCCCTTGTCTAATCTTGATCTGGTCACTAGTGCCCCAATCACAACACGAATCCTTATCTCTACCATCACCCATAATTCCATACGCGAAACAAAACACAATAACTGACGTCACTGACACATATGCCCCCAAGGAAATTCCAAACATTATAAACTCATGACGTCGCACACAATGACATCATCAAATAAACAACCAATCACGTCACGATTCCTTGTCTTATCTTGATCTGGTCAGAAGTGCCTACCATACTACTCCCGTTTCTTGTTTTATAATTCATCATCACTCTTTATCACAAATAGCAACGCTAAACATGAGAAATATTAAAATAAAAGTGACTGGACTTTTACTTATTTTTCACAACATGCATATTTATTTATGACAATCCCGTCCATAAAAATGTAAACCTATAGAACTTTTGGGTAGGCTAGAAGTTACGTAATTAGGGAACACTGTCCATTGACTAAACAGGGTACTTTCATAAGCCACTGCCTCCAATAAAGAGGATTTTAGTTCCATACCAGACTATGAAAATCATCTACCTAAAGACATTAAAGTTAGAAAAGACCACTTGGTCAACCAACCAGGCAAGCAATATACATGGATCCGGAATTTCAGTAATAAATACTGCAGCAGCAATATGTGACTCAACTGGCGAGGGTCTTGAAATCTGTATACTTTTAGGAGGCATCTTTATTTCTAATTCTTTAGTTAGAATTAAAGTTTAGTGATTCCCAGTAAAACTGATCTGAATTTGATTCACATCTGCTGTATGCCGTAAACGAATTTCCAATACGTAGTTTCTACACCTAACTTTGAAAGATGTCTTTGAAGTGTCGCTGATAAGAATCACACGTATGCCAGTATTTTTAGAATCTTTAAAGAGGGAGTCTCATAAGAACGTTTCACGCACGAATCTCAGTTAGTCACGGTGACATGCTGCTCGAGTTTTTCCCCAAAGTGATATCTTGCACTGTAAAGGAAAAACCAATGCAAAACCTCCTCTTTCATGCAGAAAAACGAATATGCTTCGCAAATTTGGCTTATCTTTGAAGCCATCACACATTAGCATAGCTAGCGGTCATTTTTATTGCAAAAAAACATCTGCACAAAAAACAAGTACGTTGCTTTTAATCCACTGAGTAATCCACTTTGAAATTTATGCTTCCAATATCAATAAATTATGCATATGAAATATGAAGGTATAAATAATATTAATAAAATAACGAAACAATAATCTAACTGGAAAATTTTCAGTTAAGTTATAAGAAATCGTCGAAGTCAAATGCAGTAAATATATTGAAACAGAACTTGTGGATTTCCATGAAAAGTAGACGATGAAGTATATTTAATTAGTTTATTACAAATTAACTATAATCGAGTACAAGGAACACAAAATGGAAGGTAACCTTTTCATGACGATCATATCGCCAAATATTAAAAATCAGGTCCAAATTCCGCTCATTAATTCTACTGGAATCTTGTGGATAAACGCTATCTACCACTTCCAGAAAGATATTCTATTTGATATGATTACTGCAGCCTTAATATTCCACCCCTTCTTTGAAGAGGACTTCTAAATTATAATGTGAAAAAAAAAAAAAAAACTGTCCATAAAAGAGAATTACAATGTTTAAACCGTTCAACATATAACCATACGGCTCCTGCTTATTCAACCATAAGACGTGGTCGAACGTTTAATAAGAGTGCAGCAAAACCATTTGAGCGAACTCATTCTGATAAAAAATGGTTTTAAAATAAAAATTTTTCATTCGATGTTAGAAACAGTTGTGTTACAAATTTGGTGTTCCACAACTGGATCGAAATCGGTTTAAAAATTGTAATCTGTATGGATGTCGGTGGTCCACACCAGTCCTTTTACAGTCGTCAGCCTGTGACCAAATTCTCATAGTAACAGAAAAATACGAAGAAATAATTATATTCACCAGTGAATATAATGATTCACTGTTTTTCATTTTATTCCAATTAGGCTGAAATTCTCAGGGGGTTTCAGTGACATAAAGAACAATTATATAACAAACTGGTCGCAAGAGATTGAACGATGCGACGTGTAAAGAGTGTACGGAGAAAATTACAGGACGTTTTTCGATGTGACAAAAATGATTTTTGAAGTAACAGTTCAGATTTGACAGGCTATGTCATGATCATGGTGTTTCTGTAAAATAAACTGGTGGACTGATAATATTCGCCTCTTTAAGCCAATAATTTTAACTGGTCGAATTTTGATCCTAACGATTCATTTAATAAGAACAGTCTCTAGAGTATTTAGCTTCAGTCATTGACATGGCTTTTCATAATCTGTAATAAATTTCTTTTCAAGTATAAGGATGTTTCAGGCGAGACAACATATTACACGTTATTCTAATATAAGTTTTATTAGATTTCAAAGCAGAGTTTCTTCCTAGGGAAATATCAGGTTAGAGATACAATAGCGTAACTATGAACAATTAAGCCCTTGAACCCTATAAATTAGTTTTCGTTGTAAACACTTTTCAGTTAATAGCAAGAGGAGATTTCACAGAGAAGTGAGGTGGGGGGGGGCTCACGCCTTGAAGAGGCTCCAGCAAGTCCATTCGGATTTCACTGCTCCTGCGAATATCATTTGAAGCTCGTAAATACTCAGAAATGCAAAATAATTGTTCTAAAAGAGGATAAACGTGAGAAGGTCTGATATGAAAGTGGCTTTTTTTGTTTACAATACTGCATTACAAATTCTAGTAGCAAGGCTTATACGTTGGTCATACATAACTGGTAATTAGCTTACGGAATTAACAACGCATATAAAGATATTAATTAAAGACAACTTTAATGAATAACTTCTATATTTCGGCAACGTCACGTTGCCATCTTCAGGAACATAAAAATATGGTATGTGCACGCAGGCACTAACAAAGCAAATGAGGAAGAAAGCAAGAAACTAATATTGTTCCTAAAGTCCTAATAGTGCCCTCTGGCGGGCTAATTTGGTTGTCTTGGACGTTGGGCTGAAGTTCTCATAATGTAGGTCTCCCAAATTTGGGGTAGTTTCATGCACCCAAATTTGTTGAGGTTTGGAACGTTTCTTTAGAGCTGCTGCTGATTCTTTGAATAATCTCTCGTATTTAAACTTGCTGCGGTGTATTATTTTCTTTTCATCCAACGAATTCTATGGTGGGGTATCTAAGGCATGGTCTGCCAGCCCTGAGTGGCTGTACTGGTGGAACCGGATGTAGTCTTTGTGTTCTGAAATCCTGATATTTGCTGTCCTGCCTGTTTGGCCAAAGTAGGACAATTTGCAGCTGCAAGGGACCTGGTATACACCAGGTAGGTCTAGGGGAAGTGGTTAGTCTTTGGTAGAGCGGATAAGGGATGGGATAAGGGATTGTGGTTTACTGGTTTTAGTATTTTTTGGATTTTTTGGGGGGGTTATAGCCATTGGCTAAGAAAGTGTTGAGGATGTGGTTTAGTTCAGTGGTTTGGCCTTGTCATCTGAGCAGAGGAAAACAACACCCTCCCCTTCCTAGACACTTTAATCACTCGCCAGCTTGATGGATCTTTGGTTTTCTCTGTTTACAGAAAAACCCACCCATACTGGCAGATATACACCAGGTAAGTCTAGGGGAAGTGGTTAGTCTTTGGTAGAGCGGATAAGGGATGGGATAAGGGATTGTGGTTTACTGGTTTTAGTATTTTTTGGATTTTTTGGGGGGGTTATAGCCATTGGCTAAGAAAGTGTTGAGGATGTGGTTTAGTTCAGTGGTTTGGCCTTGTCATCTGAGCAGAGGAAAACAACACCCTCCCCTTCCTAGACACTTTAATCACTCGCCAGCTTGATGGATCTTTGGTTTTCTCTGTTTACAGAAAAACCCACCCATACTGGCAGATATATTCACCAGCAATCCCCCCCTCACAACAATATGGGGTTATAAAAACACTATATAACAGGGCAAAATTAATCTGCTCAGATGACAAGGCCCTAACCACTGAACTAAACCACATCCTCAACACTTTCTTAGCCAATGGCTATAACCCCCAAAAAATCCAAAAAATACTAAAACCAGTAAACCACAACCCCCCTCCCCCCTCCACAATAAAGATTACACCAAATCTATCACCATCCCCTACATCCAGGGCACCTCTGAGAAAATAACCAATATCCTCAAAAAATATGACCTTACTTCTTGTTACAAACCATATAAAAAGTTGGCATCCCTTATCCGCTCTACCAAAGACCAACCACATCCCCTAGGCCTACCTGGTGTATACCAAGTCCCTTGAACTGTAAATTGTCCTACTTTGGCCAAACAGGCAGGACAGCAAATATCAGAATTTCAGAACACAAAGACTACATCCGGTTCCACCAGTACAGCCACTCAGGGCTGTACTCTTCATTGCTCATTCTTTCAGTCCAGCTGATATGATCCATTTTTTCTCAAACACCACATTTCAAATGCATTCAATCGGTCACTCATCTTGTACATCAGTGATGTACGCAACTAAGGTTTGAGACCATCTCTACAAGTGGCATGAGTGCAGCAATGGTTAGGATGTACTAGGAGTAGTTACTATTTCAGCACACATCCACGAACATTCTAGAGGTCAAAATAAAACATCATGCACTGTGATACATATGCTGACCAATTGAGGAAATGGATTCGAGACAACAAGAAAAGCTTCTTGGATTGCTCTTCGCAGATTTTTTTCCCCATGTCTCTATCTTTCGTATGCTACAAGGCCTGTTGCTCGTGAGCCAATTCTATCTATATCGTCATTGTTAAAATTGATGGATCTTAGGGTAATTTTTTCATCCGATCTGGAATATAATGTCAAAACAAGTGATGAGTGTATTTCATGCCACCCTGAAAATGAGCTACAGTAATGCACACAGAGGCGAGAGTCTACCAAAGGAGTCATCACAGAAGTCATAAGAATGAATTTTTAACTATTTTCATGGGAAAGTTCACAAGTGTATTGTCGGAATTTCTAAAATTGAAAGCAGTAGTATTAAAAAAATACAATCAGTACGTTCAAAATCAGTCAAGGTTTTTTTTTTTTTGCTAATTGTTTCATCTAAAATAAGCGTAAATGTGTTCATTCCGCTTATTTTAGTGGAATAATACTATAAACTGGCAGCATTAAAGAGTGAATAAAATCTTTAAATTCTTGAGAAAAATTAAACAAAGAATACGAATGGTTAAGATACCTACGTTTTCTATTCTTCTGAGGCAGCAATTCAGTTACGCATAATGTTAGGTTTTCTTTAAGAAAAGGACAACAGGAAGTAGCAGTGGGTTAAAAAAAAAATAACTAACCACGGAGAGAAATCTTCGGGTTTTGTGGGTCAAAAATATTCCTGTAACGTGTTGTAGATCTAAATAAACTTCCTTACGACCACTTCAATTAAACAGGGTTAGCGAAGTAAATTATTAAGGCATTAAGAAAAAATGGTGAATTTTTAAGAATCTTAGCCATCAAGTTTTAACTCTAACTCCAAAGAATGTAAATGCCAAATGTAAAGATGGTGTCAGACATTCAAAAATTACCGTATATACCGGCGTAGAAGGCGACTTCCAAAATTTTTTTTCTATACTCGCCGTATAAGAGGACCACAAATTTATGCTTACACATACTTGTACTTTAATATAATGCAGGCATTACAGCAGGTCATTTCTTGACTCTAACTTATGAAGGCTATTTTCAAGTACGAGACAAGTCAAATTAATTGTTTATACCAGTCTTCGGTCTCGTATACTGTAATTCATGTAATACCATCGCACCAGTAAGATTTAAATGAAAAAAACAAAACAAAACTATACGCTTACCCTAATAAACACATTGATTAAGTACAAATATGTGTGTATATGAGATATTAATATTCTAATTAACATAATATAAAGCAAAAGCTTATTGAAACACGGTCATGCGTCTTTAACACTACAACTGCAGAGAGACGATTGATTGATGTTTTCCATTGCAAATTCGAAAGTTCAGATTTTATACCCAGGGTATAAGACGATCCCATGTTCAGCT
This sequence comes from Typopeltis vanoorti, assembly GCF_054136105.1. Taxonomy (NCBI): domain Eukaryota; kingdom Metazoa; phylum Arthropoda; class Arachnida; order Uropygi; family Thelyphonidae; genus Typopeltis; species Typopeltis vanoorti. Next base: position 5,492,889 of record NC_143567.1, on the reverse strand, counting down.
TTTTTTAAGCATCGTCTTATACGGACATGTACAGTATCTATAAACAGACGGCTTGAAGAAGGAACAATGATTACAAGTTAAAAAATAATAATTAAAAAAAGTTTCAGGCATATTAGTTTGAGAAATGTAATAACAAAATTTTATACGCGAAATAAACACCTGAATTCAAAAGTACAGCTAATATGATCCAAGAAACTTTAAAAATTAAGTTAGGAGATGTAGTCATTTCTTGAATTTCATTTATAGTATTATACCTGAGAATGTTCATGCAGTGAACAAAAAACAATGGGCAAGATTTCACCAGAAACTATAAAGATGGGAAGGTGAAAACAGGAACACAACAAAAAACGTCAAAAAATAGTAGACTGACTACTGGATTAAATAGGGAAAATACAAGAAACTGTTACTTAAAAACAAAAGAATCGAAGTTTTCATTAAGAAAATGGAGATTCAGAATAAACCTTCTTTTATAAATTTTTGTTTATTTTTACATAATTTCATAAAATGATGCACATTTGTCCATTTAGATTAATTAAATGCGAAAAAAAAGAAAAAAAAAACTGCAATATGTTTCGCTGTTTGTGAAAAACCCTTACAAGACCCAATAATATGGATATCGATCTGGAAATCACCATAGCAAATTTAAGTGTGTAAGTTATTCGAATGCAAACCAAATTCGAAAAGTGTCGATTTGTAGGCCTACTCTCAAAAAATATTCTCTTAAGAAAATATGGCCACTTTCCACTGCAGTACATTTCGAAATGAATGTAAGAATTCCATTTTGTAATATCAGACTAACAAAGGAAAGGGTGCAAAATCTATGGCGCACTGACGCTGAGTATCAGGGTGAAAAACTGAAACTTTTTTTTTATTTTCATGATACCAAAAATAACGCATTACTACAGTGGGCAGGCTGAGATAACCCAGTAACCCCGCTGCAACTAAAACATGGCATTTTGACAAGCTACTTCCGATTTCCAATAAGCAGGATAGTAGTCTCATCACACCGGATAATGAAAGTTATCTACGACCTGAGGACATTTACAAATATTCGTTCCGCGATGACTCTCTAACTCAGCCTACTGGCTGGTAGGCAAACATATTACACACTTGGCTAAAGAGACCAGCATGTTTTAAGTACATCCTTTAAACTGATTTATCACGGAATATTCTTTAAACTCAGTCGGTTTCCTTTAAATGCAAAACACCAAAATAGGGTAGGATTAGCGATAAATTTCGAATGCAAATAATTACCCTGAAAGTATTTTATTAAATACCTTGACTACGTGATGAAGTGCATTATCTTAAAATTTCCGAGTCACATTAAATATTTTTACACTTCTTAAAATATTTCGAATAATCGATTTTTGCTATTTACACATAAACAAGTTGTCTGGTTAGAATGATAATAAAAATAGATTAGGCAATATTCTCCTCACGAGCTCTTGTGATAGCTTGGTGAGAGAGTGCAGTCGATATTCATTCTTACAACATTTTCTCCGGAAGCTGGTTTGTCGATGGTTGCTATGGAGAAGCAGATGCGGAATGTTCCTGGTCTGCTGAGGCCGACAGAACGCACAGCTGACCTTTAAATAAAAGCTAACATATAACAATCGAGCCACACGAAACTGAAATATCACATCTTCAATTTCTATGAAAATATTTGAAAAATGAGGACAAATTATTGTAAATGAACTCAAATTCAAAAAAATTCATGTAACAGCCTCGAAAAATTCGTTTTCCTTAATAATGAAAATTCACAATGTCATGCTTTCAGTTATAACTTCTGACTTACGGAATATAACTGAATTACTACAGAACTATAAGTAGTTTTAAAAAATAATATAATCACTACTCAATGTAGAGAAGCAAAATCGAACTGCGTGAATCAAAAAAGCAGATTGTGTAAGAATGCAACTAATCATCTAACAAAATTAATACAAAAAACAATAACAGAACTTTCAAAAACATATAATATCAGAAATTAAATGCAATATACTTGCTGAAGATAAAAAAAAATACTGAAATGTAGGTTGACCACTATTCAGAAAGCCAACACAACAATTTATGGGGTAAAAAAGTGATTAAAATTGGGCGACAGCAAAATTATGAGGATGGAATCTGACACATTGATAAAGCTTCGAAGAGAGAAGACATACTAGATAGAATTTTGGAAGTATGGAAGAGAAACAACAAGGCTTTATTTAAGTTAAGGGATATTGCATCCCATATTGTTTCTTAGCCGAATATAGAAACTATATTTTGGGATGAAAAGATTAGCAGCAGTATACCACATTGGTGGAACTGAACTCCAAGAGATTGATGAGGCCAGGGACTTGGGAGTGTTGGTGGATAGGGAGATGAAGTTTAGGGGGCACACTGCAAAAGTAGCTAAATCAGCTCATCAACTCACTTGGTTGTTGAAAAATACCTTGACGAGCAGAGACAAGCAAGTTATTGTACCTCTGTACCGAGCCTTGATAAGACCTCATCTCGACTACTGTGCCCAGATTTGGTCACCTCGGTTCCTTCTTGATGGGGAGGAGGTTGAGAGGATCCAGAGGCGAGTGACTAAGATGATAACAGGTCTATGGAATGAACCATATGAGAACAGGTTGAAGATTTGTGGGTTGCAGAAACTAGTTGATAGGCGGAGGAGGGGAGATATGATCGAGACATTCAAATTGCTAAAGGGATTCTATAGGATCAATTCAGAGGATATTTTTGAGATCAGGACTGGTGGTGGGAGAACTAGGGGACACCTATGGAAGCTGGGCAAGAGTGTGGTTAGCAGGGGTGTTAGAGCTGGGTTCTTTACTTTTACAGTGGTAAATGAGTGGAATAAGCTGCCAGAGTCTGTTGTGGGTGCTATGACGGTGAACAAGTTCAAGACAAGGTATGATAGATACTGTGAGAATGTAATCGCATAGTTGTGTGGACATGATGTTTAGGGCCTCCCTCGATGAGTCTAAGGACTCCTGGAGTCGCCCGAAATAATAATAATAATAATATAAAGTTCGGCGATTCCAAGGGTAAGCAAATACCTAGATAGTGGCACCTGACCCATTTGGTAGTGCAAACTGAGGCAACTCATAGAAAGGGTGGAGTGGCCGAATTGAAGCCTTTGGCTCTTCATATAATTAGCAACAAGGCTTTATTTTTTCTTCTTAACATGGATTTTAGGCCAGGTGGCCTGTTCCGGTCTCATGCCATCTCTTTCTTGGTCATCGGATTCTTCTTTTTCCACTTATTTTATATCTGTATAATATTTTTGGTAGTCTCTGTTGTCCATTCGATTTAAACAAGGCTTTATTTAGTATAGCTATTCACGCAAGTCTAAAACTCGGAAACCCTCTGGAGACTGAAAATTAGGAAGATTTTAAAGAGCGATGTATCCAGGAATGTGCAAATTATAGACCAATAACTATATGAATTATACAAAACAGAATAAAAGTAACTTCTGAACAACATACTGGAGAATATTCCTGGTAGTATTCCTCTCCTGAATCCCATTTAGGGATTCAGGAGAAGAAGATTACTAACATTACGCACACAACCACACTACTGTGTGTGTGTGTGTGTGCACTCCCGAAGTGGCATCGAAAAAAATTATCGATGTTTTGGACTTTAAACACGCATTCGTGTCATTAAGCAGAAATAAATTATTTGAAATTTAACATCATACTACCACAAAAATTAAATTAAGGTCGTTGAAAGATTCAATGTCAACAGATAGAAGTTTTACAGAGATGCCCTCACTCTCATCGTATTTAACCTGCGCTTGGAGGAACTGATAAAAAAGTCCATCCAAGAAAAAGTGGAAATATCTGTTAATGAATAAAAAATTACATTGTAAAACAGTGATATAGCATGAGATGATTGGTATTATTCACAGATAATAATTAAAGCCTACATAAAAATAAAAAAACTTAGAGAAGTTTTCGTAAATCTTAATGAAACTAGGAAGAGACGAAGCACTTACCGTGGAAGGAAATACAATAAAGCAGGTTAAAAAAAAATTAATTATTCGGGTATTTTAAATAAACCACAGGTTAAATTATAAAGAAACTATCATCGGACAGAGAATATCCTTATGTCACACATTTTCTCAAAACCACGATCACCCAGGAAGGGCATCCTACAAACATCAGGAACAAAGCTGGACTGAATGCAGAGTAATCTAAATAATTTGGTTGCAGATAAACAGAACTGGGAAGATGTTCAAGGTAGACAGACTCAACCAGCCTTAGCGAAATTGGAGCTAATAGTGGTGAATTACGTAACTAGTATGGTGTACGGAGGAGGGGAATCGTGGTTTGAGAAAATGTCTGCCATAGGAAAATGCTAAGAAAAGCGGTTAGTTAACTGTGGATTTTTCTGTGAGTGTATGTATGTGTATGTACACACACACACACACATCAGGATGAGATAAAGAATGACAATTTTTGCTTATGAGGGAAATAAAGATGGTGCTGTCATAATGAGCTCGTAAACTACATGATGGTCCTGTGCTACGTTTGAGGTACAGTATATTGCATTCGTTGTATGGTATACGAGTGTTCAATGCGCAAATCAATAAAATGATATAATAAACCAAATATATTAAAAGTAGCAAAGTTACTAATATTGCCATTTATATGTACATAATATACCAATCATTTTTATGTAATTACCACTCACGTATGTTACATAAAATCACGTAATTTGTAAGGCTATATTACAATGGACTAAGGATTTTTTTTTCTATTTTGATTAATATTATATATATATATATATATATATATATATATATGTGTGTGTGTGTGTGTGTGTGTGTGTTAAAGATACCAAGCTATTTTAAACCTGGTTTTACTCCATTTCCCAAGTAAGCAAACAGACATACAAGTCAAGTTTGCGCCTGCAAGTGTTGCAAATCTAGCTGATTCTGCACAGAGTGCAAGACCAAGGCAACTCATGGTAAAGGTCTTGCACTCTGTGCAGAATGGTAAAGATCAGAATAAGCTCTGATCACTAATCTTAATATTTACCCTTAATGCAAAGCACATCTCCTGGAGGAGATTTATGATGCTTTGTATTAAAGGCAAGGGGCCACTACCCAGACCGGTTTCGACCTTATGAATAAGTAAAGCCGTCTCTAAAAATTCAGACGATCCCTAGGCCACTCAATTGTGGGCGAAAGACCGTTCATCTCAGCGTTGGCTCCACTAAGTGATGGCCTTCCACCCACCACCACCACCAGCGAGCAGAACCGCTCATATTCCGAAGAAAAGCATTCACCGACAAAGCCCCTCACCGGGCCGTAACGGAAAACACTTTCCCCGGAGACTCAAATTACTCCCTTAAGGCAAAAACCTTAAAAGAGCGAACTCATAATGGCGCTCACCGGTTTCGACCTTTATTGAGGTCTCATCAGTGGGAGCCAGGCTAGAAATACCAAGATTTTAGTAATACAGAGCTTATAAGTATTTTACCAGAACAAGTTACCATAAGGTGTTTTAACCTTATTAAATAAAAATCTCAGGAGGAGATATAAATGTAGAAAGTATTTTACCTTGGGTATAATAAATATTAAAGATACCAAGCTATTTTAAACCTGGTTTTACTCCATTTCCCAAATATGCAAACAGACATACAAGTCAAGTTTGCGCCTGCAAGTGTTGCAAGTCTAGCTGATCCTGAACAGAGTGTAAGACCAAGGAAACTCATGGTAAAGGTAGATTAAGCTCTGATCACTAATCTTAATATTTACCCTTAATGCAAAGCACATCTCCAGTAAAACCAGGTTTAAAATAGCTTGGTATCTTTAACATGTATTATACCCAAGGTAAAATACTTTCTATATATATATATATATAATCTGGAAACTATGCTCTACAGAAGAAACATGAAACTTTTTCAAGCCACTTCAAGCTTCAAATAAACGGAGTAGTGGTGGTCTGGTGAATTTCATCGTCTCGTTCACATCGGATGAAGAAATTCATCTGCAACCTAAAGACAATCACAATCATCCATGCCTAAGGGGATTCGAACTTGCAGCCAGTACTCGGCCAAGTAGCATTTAATAATAAATGTTGTTAATACATGTTTTCACATTATAAAGCCAAGATATTAAACAATATTATTTATCCTTTTTTGGCGAAACATGCTGAAATGGGGTGGGGGGGGGTGTAATGTAACGTTTGAGGGTGTTTATAAATTGCGTGACAGTGGGAGGGAATAACTTCGGAAAACACTAAGATAAACTAACTCTGCTAATTTAACAAAATATGAATGGTATACAATACAATTATGTATACCATTCACACATGAAAATGAATGTATATTTTCAAAACCTGCCTCTATAGGCTAAGTAAACAATAATACATTTGCAAAATAACGTAAATAAAAAAAAAATGAAAATGTCAATGATCTCGGACGAGGGCAAAGGCAGCTGATGAACGTTTACAGTGATAAAATCTACAAACTAGATGGCTGCAATTAATATATCTCACCCTTTATTCTATATCACTTGCTTGCGCTAAAAGCAATCAACGCATACAAAAAAAAAAAAAAAAAGATTAGAATAATCACTCTAAAAGTGATTTACAGTAACTTCACTTTGCAGGTTACAATTTAATTACAGCAATAACTCCTCTCAAAAAAGGGTCCAACCGTACAAGAAATATTTGCAATTAAATTTACATATAAAATTGCACTTTAAAATACATCTAACAGTCATGATTAAAGGTTGGTGGAAATAATAACTCATTAACAATTACAAAGATGCTGTGTCATAATTCGACACCGGTAAGAATGGAAAATTTACATAGTAATGTAAGGGAGGAGAAACAGAATTAATCGTTACTGTTTTATTCAACGTAATTCAACGATTCTAGAAAATGAATCTATGGATTGTAATGTAAAGACTAACTATTCGTAACCGAAATTGGCTCCCTCGAATCCGCTGTTCGATGAAGGAAATTCGATTTGCAAAGTGTAACAAGTAAAACGTTGCGACGTAGAATTTAAATATACCTAATAATTTAAAAATATACTTGTTGTGTTTATGCGTGAGTAAATAAACGCCCGACGAATATGCGCCGAATCAGACAACACGTGGAAGACGTACACGTGGATTAGCACTAAATAACAGGAACGGAATAGTTTTAATGCCAGCCGTGTCATCTCTGGCAGTGCTATATTTAGGCACCTCTTGTTCCTAAGCAATCGTTAAACACTTCAAGTCAAATGATCACTAAGTCCTTGAAATCCTTTGAAATTCAGAGGGCAGATGATAGGGAGATATTTATATTCTGAAGGTAGGTGCCTGTTTCTAGGAGGGGAGCTAATAAATCAAAAAGTGTCAGTTTTATTAAAAATGCGCTTCAATTTTCAGCATCACATAAAGTTTGTGTAGTCCACTGTTGAAGAAAAAAATCTACCCGGTTGGATATTTTTATCACACAAAAAAAAGCTTTTTCTAGATGCACCTACTGCGGGAATTAAGATCGTGAATACGAATTAGCAACCATATTTACTACAGTAAAGACATGAATAACTCGATCCACAGATATCTAGATGAAAATGTTTTTTTTTTTTCTTGTGTCATTATGTAGTAACGCGTCAAAATCCGTTGTGCAATTATATGGGCTCTGCTTCCAATTACTACCTGAAAGCTATATAATGCTTATATGACAATAATATTTTAATAAGACCAAATTAAATAAATAAAAATGACAACCTTTTCTGAACTAACGCGCTTCCTCCTATAATGCACACGCTACATTAAAATATAGCAATCAGCGATGGAAAATAAAAATTAATTCCACTCACCATTAGTTTAGCTGGCGCATTATCCGCTGTTTCTATTTTCGAGTCATTCATTTTCTCAAGTGGTAATTCCTTCTTACGGAAATGAAGCCCACTGACTGCTTTACTTCCTTTGCCACGCTCCTATAAATATTTATTGCATAAACCACAAGTTTCGAACTTTCCTCATTCCACATTAAATGATAAAATTAATGCTGCCGGCACTTAGGCCTAACTGCAGTCGCGACAATAGTGAAGAGGCTCATGGGAAATATTGGAATCGCTCCAACTCTTCACCTCAACAAAGTCCAAGATTGGAACGACTAGAGACACAGATGGGAGGGGGGGGGGGGGAGTGTTCGGCGTCTCAGGAGCTAGAAACACGATCTGGAAGTTCGTTTCGACACACGGAAGTAGGTGTCTTCAGATTTAAATATAGACGGCGCAGTAGTGGGGCAAACTGAAGAAAACTCTCATGTGAGAGTTTACGGCAGCTGCTCTATTTCGTACATTGGGTTATCCTGTTCAGGTAAATGTGGGATCGGTATGTTTTAAAATATTCACATTATAATCACTAAGTTGCAATTAACAACACCTTAATAAGATAACTATACTTAAAAAAAAACGAAATAATGGGATATCCATTTATTTTAATTTCCACAAACAATACTGATCCGTATAATAATACCATAAAATATATCTTTATAGTATTCATCTAAGGGACACGTTAATAAAGCAGTATTATTTTTTATAAAAATAAATATAATTTATTTTTAAAATTTCTCCTTCTCTGTATCAATAATTTTTTTTCCAACGGCAGTTTTTACCTCATAAAAACTGCCGTTGGAAAAAACGGTTTTTTCTCTCATACAAATCAGAATGAGCAATACAACTTAGTCACACTGAACCCACTGAACACCAACATTAATGCCTTAACTAAATGAGACTGCATTATTAGTACAGTGGGCAGGCTAATGATTTCTTTTCTATTTTTATTAGTTTATATCATTGTTGTATTTTTTACATAATCCGTAAGCCCTGCTCTAGAAACCAAACATGAAACTTTTTTTAAGCTCCAAGCTTTCAATAAACAGGATGACGGCCAAACACCTAAAAACAATCATAAATAGCCTTGCTCGTGACAGATTCGAAACCACAGCCTGTTGTTTAGAGAGCGAATAAACTAACCATGCTGGTATATAGGAGTTAAAAAACTCTCCAGGTTAATATTAATTTGTTTCCTATGTTGATGGTGAGTAATGAAACATTTATAATACTTGTATCGATGTTCAGCATTACGCAGTTTTCGCAAGGCTATAAAACAAATTAACAAATGATTTGAGTATTTTTCTGGATATAAAGACAATCACAAGAGAAAAAAAACGGAGAATAAAATTGTGTGTGTTTGTATTCCTGATAGAGTGCAATGTTAATTTTAGTAAAGCTTCGAAATACCAACTTACATTTTTTTATAGAATAAAAAAAAATGTAAGTTAGTATTTAAGTTTTTGAGTTATCTATCAAAGATTGAAGAAGAACATCAATCTCAAAGAGGAAAGAAGAACATGGAAAAGATGAGCAAATGAGATTAAGATATAAAACGTTGGATAAAAGAATCAAACAGCTATGCAGGAGACTGAAAGAAAACTGGATAAATAGGCAGTGCACCGAGATAGAAGAATTACAAAATAGGAACAAAACCAGAGAAGCATTCCTGAAAGTGAAAGAACTTAATGGAAAAGCAAAACGTACACAGTCTAATAACATCAAGGACAAAGATGGGAACATAATCATTGATAAGGAAAAGATAAATGGAAGATGGGTGAAGTACTTTTCAGATCACTATGACGATGATAATGGCAAGATGAAAGATGATTCATGAAAGATGACACCTTAAACATAGCAACGGATACCATTCTACCGACAAGAAAGGAGATACAACACATAATTAAGAATCTTCCTAATAATAAATCCCCTGGGTGCGATAGTATTTAGTGGAATTATTTCAAACTATTATTTCGACTATTTAGTGGAATCCATTCAGGGCATCTACAAAACAATAGAATTACCTGAAGTTTTTACATCTATCTGAATACCAATTCCAAAGAAAAATAATGCACAAAATTGCGAGGATTACAGAACTGTGAGCATAATATTCCATGTATCTAAAATTATTTTAACCATTGCTAACAAACAAATTGAAAGAGCCGTAATCGGTGAATTGAGTGAACAACAGAAAGACTTCAGAAGAGGAATGGGAACCATTAATGCTATCCTGGAACTAAAAATACTAATAGAATGATCACTTGAAAGAAATATGAACATATACATATGCTTCATAGACTTTCAGAAGGCCTTCGGCCGGGTAAAACATAAAATGTCCAATATATTAGATAAATTAGACATAGAAAATTATGTATTTAAGTTTATAAAAATGATTTACACCAAACAGAAAATTCAGCTGTTTAACGATGAGACTTCTGTGGTGAAAATAAAAAGAGGAGTTAGACAAGGTTGTATCCTTTCACCAAATTTATTTATTATCTATAGTGAGACAGCGATGAAAAAGATTGAAAAACAAAATTTCATGGGAATTAGTATCACTGGTATAAACTACAACAATCTTAGATATGCTGATATACCATTCTAATAGCAGAAAACAGAAACAAATTAATCAAATTACTGCAGCTACTAACCGAAGAAGGTAAAGAGTTTGGATTATATATAAATGCAAAAAAGACCAAATTTATGAAAATCTCAAAAGAAAATAGATCCGTGCCAGAAATATTCATAAACAATATGAAAATTGAACATACAACAGAATACAAATATTTAGGCATCTACTTTACTGCAGATGGAAAGCAAGATAAAGAAATAAAAATAAGAACAGCCATAACTAAATATGCCTTCTGGAAAAATAAAGATCTGCTCGGAAGTTCTGTGGGTATCGAGACAAAGAAAAGAATGATAAGAACATTAGTGTGGCCAATTTTCACATATGGAAGTTGGTTGGTTTATAGTTTATTTTGGCACAAAAACTACAAAGGTCATATTGTGCCATACTAAGGTTACAACTATACATAAGCAGTTAAAGAAAATTGTAAACAATATGCCTGTACAAAAATTAGCTTCCACAAAGCAACATCTACATAGAAACAGAATTGCTGCAGAGGGCACAGCAACACACAAGGTTAAAGGTTATAGTAGTAAAAATTATCAACAATACAAGTTAAATAAACAAAATGCGTGTACAAGCCAAAGAATGCAGTATCTACATATAACTTAAAATTATAGCAGATGTTTTTACAGGCATACATAAATAGGTAACAAATTAATTATTATACAACATGCATGCATAAAAATAAAATTTGGCAATTGGTATCTACATATAAACAAAATTACAAGAAGATTACACAAATATACAAGGTATCCTACAGCAATACATAATTAGTCAAAAAATTAGTAAATAATATGTATGCACAAACGTTAAGCTAGGCAACAGTATCTACATATAAACAAAATTGCTGCAGCATTTAAGGCAGTACATAATTAGACAACAATATAAGTTAATAAACGAAATGCATGTACAACACCAAGCCAAGGAAGAATGCAGTATCTACATGTAAGTTTACTACAATAAGATTACAACAAATGTTATTGCAGTAATACATAAAGTTAAAGATGAATTATTATATATTATGTCTGCATAAAAATTAAATTTAGCGGTGTGGTATTTACATATTAACAAAATTACAACAAGGTAACACTAGGCTACAGAAATACATGATTGGTCAGAAATTAACCTAATACAGTATATTATTAGGCAAACCTAAATTACAATCAACATATCTGAACTGATAGTTAATTAAAAATTAATGACTTTGGTACAAATTAATTTTTACTCAAAACAGATCTAAACTTACTGTATTTAATAAGCCAATCATTAATAGCTACCCTGGGCCTGATTGAGATCCTACTAATTTTTCAATATCCGATTCGTTCGAAAAATGAAGTCTCCTCTTTTACTTCTTTGCTAACAATTGCCACACGACGCTGAATCCTTTCTCGACCAAGTATGAAGAAGGAAAAACAATGAGCACTAATTTTATTTCTTGCCAAAGCTGAGGATACTTGCATTGCATGTTCGGTCAGATTCTTTTATACACACGCAGTTGAAATTGTACTCGAGCTTTAAAATCATTTTTTAAGTCAATAAATTCTTCACTCAAATTTGGATGAACAGAAGTGGCATCAGAAAGAAATGGATTTATCACCCAATCGGGTATTTAAACTCATCAAAGTCTTAGAATCTGATCATCAAGTGTTCTTTCAGTGTCAGAAGATGGAAACAACAACAATCCAAATCTGTATCTAACATTAAATCATAATTTATTATTTGTAGACTTGAAAACTACAGAAAATCTCGTCGAAAGTACTCCACATTCTTTTTTGCTTTATTTGGATGCTTTGTTCTTAAATGCTCAATCATTCTTGAAGGCTTCATTCCTTCGTTTGAGAATCCCCCCCCCCACATATTAAGCACATTGGTAACTGTTCATTATTTATAAACGGAATAACTCCATATTTTAAATCACTTGAATATTGACGACACTTTTTTTTTCATCATTTTAATGGGCTACAGTGCTACCCACTATCAACGAAGTCCGCCAAACGATACCACGGGCTAGATATAAACTGCAAACCAGGGTTGTCAGATGGGCGTTAGGAAAAGTAGCAGATAAAGCTTATAAAAGTAGCCCAAATTAATTATTTTCAATGCAGAAAATTCGGACCAAAAAATAGCCCAATTACTTAACTTTCAATGTAAAAATTCTAAAAAATAAATAGCGAATAAATTTGAACAATTTTACCAGATATACAATATTATGAACAGTGTTGCCAAACACAATATAAATAAGGACGCTAGATTAAATACGGAATTTTTTGCTTTTATTACATCAGTAGTATTATAACGCTTACCTCCCCCCTTCATCGTTCAGAGCCCCCCCTGGGGAGGGGGGGGGGGCTACCGCCCAGGTTAAGAACCACTACGCTACTCTCCCTGCCGAACAGATGGACAGGTGTGGCGAATGCCCGGAGAACGTCTCTTAGAAGAAAGCGTAACTCTGAAATTCGGAGGTGGTCCTGTTTAATGTAATGTTATGGTCCTGTTTTTAATGGTTTGGCTTCGGGCTTTGTTCGTGGCCACGAACACTGAACTCCGAGAGGTATCTGAACATTCTGGATAATGCAATGTTTCCCACTTTGTGGTGTTTCTACGGAACTGACCATTTTCTCTTTTAGCAAGACAATCTCAGTCATCTGAACATCTGTGAGATGAACTGGAGCGTCGGGTGAGATCAAGGGACGTCCGCCCCACAATCTAGAAACTCATTATATGCCTACGGGAAGAACTGTATACAATTCCCATAAGTTGCTATCGTACGCTTGTGGAAAGTATGCCTCGTATGATTGCTGCATTCATTGCAGAGAAAGGGGGGGGGGGTCTACATCTTATTAAAGTGGTCGCCATGGCTGGTTGTTCCTCCCACTATGGTGTTCGTTGACGTCTTTCCAAGCAGTTGATTTTTCAAGCGCACCTCTGAATCCTTTATGGATACCACAAAATTTTGTGTAGCTACATCCATTTTCTCATAATTGCAGGGGAATCCCATAAATAATGTTAAGATAGATGCGTGCATTTAGATGTATAAATACATACAAAACAAATCTAAATTGCATTTAAAGTAGATTATTAAGTTCATTTTTGTATACATATTAATTTATACATTAACATAATTGAATTATTAAAAAATCTTTTTAGGATGAATATTATAAATTATAAGTGTAAATAAGAAAACCAACTATTCGTTTACAATGAACGGAAAACCGAAGAGATACCAGATGCTCTACTCTTTTTCATAATTAAAAAAGTACACTATCTTTTAGAATACAGTCAATTTATTATGTATTACATGACATGCAATTAAGTGAGGTGCGATTTCTAATTTTCAGTTTTGAGTGAACTTTGGTACAGTTTTCTTGATTTTCTTTCCGAGGGAATTTTTTTTTTGTTTATTATAGAATAAAAAAAAAAAAAACCTGTCAAGCATGAAACGACACATAGCTGAATTAGGCTCTAGCATTCAGATTGCACTCTACTCCTATCGGGAAGAGGAATCTCGTTGGTGCAATTAAGTCTCTGCAAACGATCTCACATTAGTCTATATATATCAGTCGGTTTCGACGATGCCCTACAGCTGGAAAGACCCGTGACAATGTTATCAATACCAGATCATTAAAATAACATTCAAACTGCACAAGTCACGTGATATGGCATCAAGGATAATAAACGAACAAAATTACCTGCTTATTGAAGATAATCGTGCATTGCTTAATTATTAAAATTAAGCAATGCACGATTAATTAAAAACCCTTGAAAATTATAGCGCGTGTTTCTGAAAAATGAACACCTTCCACACTTCCAATGATTAAACCACCTTACCGGCCATTATGGATCAAAATACGCATCCTCATACGCTTCATATCCATCATATATTTCAATGTAATATGAATGGCATTACAATTTTAATATGCACTTCGCATCCATAGTAACTTGGACGTATATATACGTCCTGGCAGGTAGCGTGGTTAAAGGCCAAGGCTAGATAACTGATGAGAACACATCCGGTAAGGAATGCAGTGAACTGATCAGGTCTCTAACCCAATGTCCAACTCCCACCTTCTGATGGTACACTCTGTTATCAAAGATCCACCTGAGCAGTGAATGCAGCTGGCAATTTGGGATTTAGACGAGAAACTGTACTGTTTAAAACTGCAAAGAATACCGTGATTTGCTCAATAGCAAATGCTAAATAAAGATTTTCGCTCTTTTCAGAGGATAATCCATCTACGGGAAAAGCTATTATGGTGCAGAAATAAAAATCGGATAACTTGAACTGTAATGATTAATGGCAAAATGTGCGCGCGCGTATATATTTAAAAATCTACCCTATAATATAAAATGATAAGCCTTTTTTTGTAACGCTTTTGTGTCACGTTTTTTGTCAAGTTATTTGAAACGTTTTGAAACTCAGAGGCTACCTAAGTGTCGAGTCTTCAAAATTCGAGTCATCAGAATTCAAGGAGAACAGGCCTACCAGTCCGGAACTCAGAGGGTTATGCGCAGGGGGCGGAACCCCGCTTTCAAGGCTTCAAAATTCGAGTCATCAGAATTCAAGGAGAACTGGCCTACCAGTCCGGAACTCGGGGGAGGGGGCGCTGTAGGCGTGTATATATTTAAAAATCTACCCTATAATATAAAATGATAAGCCTTTTTTTGTAACGTTTTTTGTCAAGTCATTTGAAACGTTTTGAAACTCAGGGGCTACCTGAGTGTCGAGTCTTCAAAATTCGAGTCATCAGAATTCAAGGAGAACTGGCCTACCAGTCAGGAACTCAGAGGGTTATGCGCCGCATGCGGAACCCCCTTTCGAGTTTTCAAAATTCGAGTCATCTGAATTCAAAGAGAACCGGCCTACCAATCCGGAACTCGGGGAGGTTGGGCGCATACGGCGTCTTCAAAATCGAGTCTTCAAAATTCAAGGACAACCGGCCTACCAGTACGGAAAGGGGGACGCCTTATGCGACAGGGGGAGGAACCCCCCTCCACTTTCGAGTCATCAGAATTCAAGGAGAACAGGCCTACCAGTCCGGAACTCGGGGGAATTGGGCGCTGTAGGCGCCAGGGAGAGGACACCCCTGACGCTGTAATATGAATCATTTATGAATTAACTTTCGTCAGGTCTGAAGGATGGGAGACTGTAAAAAAAAAAAAAAAAAAAAAAAAGTTAGGTAGTGATCCTTAAATTGCAATTTAAGATTTCCTGAAATGATTTTCTATTTAAATGTCCATTAGAGATGTTTCTAATCCGAAGAACTCTTGAATTCTTCGAATTAGAAGATTTATACAAATATTGCTTTTTTTTCTTTTTTTTTTTTAAACGCTGACCAAACTGATCAGGAAGCCAGAAGTGGCAAAATTTTTGAAAAGGCTTACTTTTAAGTGCTACGTCCAAAGTTTAATTAGACCGGGAAATTATGCCACTGCAGTGCATTAATATAGAATTACGCATGTAGAGGCAATTTGTGACGTGGATGGTTGGGAAAATCACACATCATTTCAGATCAAAACAATTCACATTTTATGCCATGGGATTTTTTCCCATTTACGAGGGTGGTCTAAAAGTTGTCGGCCTCGACTATAGATGACAACACTATCGCACGATTTTTTTTTAAGTTGGTACATCTGTCATAAGCATCCATGAGAAACTGCAAGGCATTCTACACGTAGTTTGTTTTATACAGTGTCTGAAGCAAAAGTGTTGCCTGTATCCCTTGAAATGGATAAAATTGAGTATCGTTCGGTTATAAAATTCTTTGTAAAAGAAGGTTTAACGCCAAACGAAATTCATTCGAAGTTTATAAGCATTCTTCTCCTTCGTTTTCGACACTTAAGAAATGGATAAGTCTTGAATATGATCCACATGAAGGATTGCTGAGACTATAGGCATTTCAAAAGAACGTGAAGGATATATTTTGCATGAAGAATTGCAAATGAAAAAAGCTTTGCTCAAGATGGGTGTCGCGCTTGCTGAGTGCAGATCAAAGACACACTCGCATGAAAATCTCTGAACAGTGCTTGGAGCGTTTTAACAAAAACAAAACTGATTTTGTGCGTTGATTTATTACTCTGGATGAGACTTGGATTCACCAGTACACACCAGAATCCAAACAGCTGTCAAAACAGTGGACAGAAGCCGGTTCCATCAGCAGGAAATGTCATGGCAGCGGTGTTTTGTTTATTAATTATCTTGAAAAAGGTAAAACAATAACCAGAGAATATTATTCCGATCTTTTAACTCGACGAAAAAATTCGTGAAAAAAGACCCGGTTTGCAGAAGAAAAAAAAAAAAAACCACCTTTCATCAGGACAATGCACCTGCCCACAAAGGTATTTTTGACAATGGGAAAATTAAGGGATCTGCACTATGAATTGTTGGAACATTCACCCTATTCCTCAGATTTGGCTCCCTCTGACTTCTATCTCCTCCCAAAACTAAAACTCTTCCTCGCTGGTTAGCGTTTTTCTTCGAATCAAGAGGTGATTGCAGCTGTAGAGGGAGTATTTTGCAGATCTTACTGAGAACCACTACAGGGACGGGATAATGGCGCTGGAGCATCGCTGGAATAAATCTATTAGTCTTAAGGGAGATTATGTTGAAAAATAAAAATAATTTCGAAATTATAAATTTGTTATTTAATTGTTAGGTCGAGAACTTTTCAGACCACTCTCGTAACTATGAAGAAAAAAAAAAACATTTATACCTATTAACCCAGCGGGTTTGACGGTAAAAAGTGCCTTGTAGACACATATTTGTTTTATATTTTCAAAGCCATTTAACCATGTGGATGCAAATTTTAATCCTCAAAATATGATCCCCTAGAAAGCATCATCTAAGAAACTATCACATGAATTTCGGGATTCAAGCACCAATAAGGACTTGGAAAAATATCTGAAATGGGAAAATGTTTGAATTATACTACTTGATAGCAATGAATGAGATAATAAGAATTGCAAAAATTACAATAATAGATTCAGGTAACAGCTAGGAGTCTTTAAAATGAGAGAATAAAATGCAGGAAGAAAGATCAGCAGAGCACAGAAAATAAGAAATATTTGATAAACAAATGATAAATCACCTTCCTAGAGGGAGACCCAATAGAGATTACAAATCAGAGGTATGATGGGAGAAAGGGAGCAGTAACTGCATGAGGAGTATAAATCTTAAACCAGAAAAGTTAACTAATATAATAAGGAGGAGAAATTCGTATTATGAGATGAGACCAGCACTGCAGTTCAAAGAATTCATTTTGTCGTGTAGCCAATTAGAGGAGAAATTAATTGGAAAAATGGCTTTCGTGTTTAAGGTGGCAGGTAAACTGATCCAAATGACATGGCGGAGCTGTTTAATGATCACTTAATCAGGACATTTCATTCTGGTGAAACATATTTTATTGTTTTGGAAGCATTGAAGGATTGGAAGTAAATGAAATGGTAAGTTTAAGTATACAAACTGGATTCCAACAAAGCAATAAGGCTGAATGGTATTTGCCATGCGTTTTGAGAAAATATGAAGAACTGATTGCTCCTCTAACGTTTCTCAAGTAAAGTCTTTCAACTGAAAATTTCCTGAGAAGTAAAAATGATCGAATAGTACCACTGCATAAGGATGATGGTAAAATGAAAGCATCCAATGCAGATCACTCTTTATTTCTTTATCCCTCCCCCCCTCCCTTTTGTAGCATTTGGAAAAGCTCTTCAGTATACCCATCTGTTAAATACTTCTAAACATTATATGTTTCAATCATATCGTCCCTCTTTCTATCCAATAAAGAGGATATTCTGACTAACAACAATAATAGAATATGGATATACTCTTCACCACTATTTGGAATTTCTATATTCATCGAAATACGGCTCAAGCCATCCAAACCGAATTTTATTATTCTGAATACTGCAATGATGAATGTTATTCTTATTCATTCTGCTGTACAAGATCAACCCTATTATGTAGGGAACTCCCTTTTATTTTGATGGACGGATACGAATACAAAATACTATCACTCAAGTAAAACCTTAAGCTAAAATTAATATTAGAATAACCCATGTTTTTATAATCGAATTACTGAAAACATCACAAAAATATTTACTTCCTATTTAGTACTAAGAACTGCTTTCCAAAATAGTAAAACTTCAACACTAGCAAACAAAAACAGTTGACTGCTCTTTATGTTAATTTATAAAATCATAACTGACCTGAGAGTTATTATTATTATTATATAAGACAAGTCATATTTTAAGACGATTGTATTTTACGTTTCGTTGAATGAAATCCGGTAATTTGATTGCCAAGTGCTGCCATCTGTTATTGAAAGTGAAAAGCCGCAGCTGCCACCATCAAGTACAGTACAGCAATCCCTCGATTAGTGCGCCTAATGCGTTCTTTAAAACAGGCGCATTAATCGAAAACGCGCTAATCGAATACAATAACCTATGGGAAAAAGTATAATTCATCCTCAAATTTCTTTTTTTGAGTCTCAATTTTTTTTTTATAAAAGAATTAAGGTATGTCTCAGGGCCTTGTCAAAGGAAAACCATGAAGCCAATAAAACGTATTCAGAATATAAATTTTATTATTCTACTTCTTAACAAAGAATTGAGCTAATGTAGTTTGGCGGGCATTTTGTTTCTTTTTTTCATACAACCGACGGTATGGCCCTATTGCCTCTTTTACTCTTCTGCAAATTTTACTGCTTCTCTCTTCATCAGGATCAGCCTCTAAGCATTGCTGCTTAAAAACTTCGATAGAAACAATTTGAAAATATTTTCAAATTGTTTCTATGAAATCTCTCTTGGCTGACTATCAGGGTTAAATTGTCTTCATATTCTTCGGGATCTTCCCGCTGTACATCTAAATTTAGCAGGTCGAAATCACTCAATTCTTCAGAATGAGATTTAATTAACTCTTGGACGTTATCATTGAAGAGAGAAAGAATGAAGGATGTACGAATTGGTCGCTAACACGCGAAATCACGTGCTTGATAGATAAAATTTCCCAACTGTTATACAAGCAACATAATTACCACTTTAAAAACAATGATCATAAAAGAGAAGTTAATTTTCCGACGTGTAATAATAAATAACTCATCCCAGAAGACGGATTGATTACCCTATTATTGAAATGGATTTTCCTTTTTGTGACATGCGCAGAAGTGTCTCGAATCTGTGGGCGACATAAATAAATAGCAGACGACATAAATTTTGGCGGTAAAAATTTATGTCGTCTTAAAACATTTATAAAATGTTTTAAATCGGTAACTAAATTATTTCATTCTGGTGAGTGATTTTTTAAAATAGTTAGGCATAAATATGTATAGATAGAAAAATTTTTAAAATCTGTAACATTTATTTTTAAGATGTATATAGGCGCACTAATTGAATTTGGGTATCGAAAAAAAATGACGCACTAATCTGGGGGAGGCATTAATCGAGGGATTATTGTACTAGATTTTCGTAATTCTTGGCATAAGAGAGTAAAATAAGAAATATTTACTTTCTTATTACTAAGTAGTTGATCACTCGGTAAATATTATTGTCCTGCAAATTTATTTTTCCAAAGACTGATTTTGATCTAGATTATTTACGTCATAATCAGGGACTCGGTTGAATTTTATGACAGAATGCATGGCTACGTGAGTTAATTTTCCTGACAGGAAGTTGAATCCCCCCCCCCCTACTATTACTGATATACAAGAATAATCGCCACAACTTCAATACAATGAAAAAGTTTGTTTCTTCTTCTTCCCTTTCGCCTTAGCTCTTGGACCTATTACGAAAAAAATTTGCTAAAATTATTAATTAATTATAATGATACAGCGGCCGTGAGTCCAAAGGAATAGTACGGCACCATTTTATGAAACAAACATGAAGCTATTGGTTATAATGTTTGTCTGTCAATTGCGTGTGTTCTCTTGGCCGGTTTGCCTGTTCTGAGGGATGAAAAACCCGAGTTTCCGGCAGGGAAAAAAAAAATCCTCTACCTCAGTATGAGAACGGCCAACTCACCTTCAGTCGAAAAAGACCAGATAAAGAACCCGGGTCTTTCCGACCAAAGGGCTTCGTTTATACCGACTGAGGCTCTATAGAGCACTAATCTTTCAGTGGTAAGGTATTCGTTTCCAGCTTTAATGAATAGGACTATTCCCAATCCTCCGTAAGCAAATGACACATATGACATTTATCAGAATGTATCATTTTCAATGTTCGATACAGACAGACTGATTCATCAGCAACTAATCTGTTATGATAAAGCTCAGAAAGGCTGAAAGTCCCTATCGCCGTAACAGAGAAAAGACTTAAGAGTGAGATAACCAGAAGTCATTATAAACCCACAAATAAGCAAGGCGTTGGTCTCGCAGGGGCAGATGAAAGTCTTTAAGTGATTAAATCATCTAAAGACTTTCACAAAATATGCAAAATATATCCTTCACGTTCTTTTGAAATGCCTGTAGTCTCAGCAATTTCACGCACTTTGACTCGCCGGTTATCCAATACAATATCGTGCACTTGATCAATGATTTCTGATGTTGTTACACTTTTTGGACGTCCTTCACGTGGATCATCTTCAAGGCTGGTACGGCCACGTTTAAACTCGGCAGTCCACTTCTTAAGTGTCGAAAACGAAGGAGAGCATGCCCATAAACTTTTACGAACTTTGAATGAATTTCTTTTAGCGTTAAACCTTCTTTTAGAAAGAATTTTATAACCGAACGATACTTAATTTTATCCATTTAAAGAGATACAGACAACACTTTTGCTTCAGACACTGTATAAAACAAACTACTTGATAGAATGAATTGCAGCTTCACATGGATGCTTATGACAGATGTATCAACTTAGAAAAAAAAATCGTGCTGATAGTGTTGCCATCTATGGTTAGGCCGAGAACTTTTCAGACCACCCTCGTATATGTGCTTAAAATAACGCAGGCAGAACAATTTTCCTGAACAGATGGGAAAATTGTTAATGGTAAAACCAGCGGCTCCGCTGCATCGATATAAAACAATGATTGCCTTATGTTTTTAGAGATCTAAAATAAATTTAAAAAAATATGACACCGAAGATGGTACAATAGTCATGAATTATTCCTCGAAAGACAAAAATGGAATGTCAGCAATAGAAGAAAGGAAAGATTGCTTCTGGCATTTTTTTTACTTGGGTTTTGAAGATCCTCGCTGCTTGGTGAGCACTACGTAAATATTGTTGAATAGCATAACGAAATGTCAGTCTGGTTGGCTGAGAAGACATCGCTCCTCTTCTCTAACCAATATATTGTCGGTGTCTATAGCAAGGTTTTTCCTGATTATCTAACTTTTATCACTGACCATACTTTTACTTAAAAATGATTCACATAAAGAAAAATTATTGAATAGGCAGATAAGAAAGGAATTGCGACAGATGGGGTGTCCAGTTTCCAAATTTTTACAGCGTCCGTCTTGGGTACCATCATTATTAGTTCATCTTTCATAACTGATAATAAAATTTAATTGTGAGCTGCACATTTAGGGTGGAGAAAATACATGTTTCCCAGCAAACATCCATTACTTTGTTTTATTCACAAAAACAGGCTCCATCAAATCCGAAACTAATTTTAAACTTCTCTTCCAAACACTGAAATTAAGTTTGGAGGAGCAGTTTCTACCTAATATCTTCAAATTGCAGAATTTTCTTTTTCGTGTTTTGTAAATGCTGCCACTTAACCTAAATATATATTTAATTTGTATAACTATATACTGCTATCAATCTCATTATATGATCATACATCATCTGAAGTAGGACTAATACTATGAGCTGTTCAAAGAATAGCAGCTGAAACAAAATACCAGAACAAGTCAAACAATGAAATAGCACTAAACAATGAAAGAACCTTGAAACGTTCATATTTTTGTGCAATGATGGTATAAGCCAGTGATGGTGAACCTATGACACGCGTGAGGGTTTCAGGTGACACACCTTGGATGTTGAAAAATATTGGTATTCTGATGAAAAGACTAATTTCAATAATTTCAGTTTATTAAATGAATTGTATAATATGAATTCATAGATTGTATATCAATGTCCTATTAAATAAATAGCTTAATATGATATGTATAAATCACCATCTATGATTAAGTAGTTAAATTTTATGCATGTATGCAAGTGGCACATCAACAACGTCAATATTTAAAAAAAAAAAGATGTTTGACACACCTGGGTAAAAAGGTTCGCCATCACTAGTATAAATATAAGCCATCACTCGTAAGTTTGGTAGCAACAAACCTTCCGTTATCTTTTCTTGGAGTTTTCATTTCGAACAATTATCAAATAGAGAGAACAAAACAAAAACTTTATACAAAACTTATCACTGATACTTGACGAATGCACGCTGCCTTCACTAGTAACAGAATACATGCATTCATATTTATAAAAAATTCCTACCTTCATTCAATATCATGTTCACATTCACAGCTTCTGAGGAACAGTAAAACAAACGCAGACTTACCTAAAGCAAAGAGAATATTAAAATCCAGTTAGTAAAAGAGAGAAAAAAAATCACTCAGAGTTTTATCTATTTACTGATTTATTCAATGAAAGATTAAGAATTTGTAATAGCCGCAGCATAAGTACACGGGATATGCATTTTAAAATTTTTCTTACTGCAAATTTTACAGGGATCAATGAAAAACTTGGTTTTATAAAATTAAGCGAAGTGCAGTACTTTATTATTAATATGGAGGGGTTTCTTTCCATTTCCCCCCGTCTTTGGGGGGTTGAGCACTCTTAATGAGGAATAAGTTATATATATATTATGACTGTAAATGGGTGTGTGTTCACGAGGCCGGTTTGCCTGTCCTGGGAAATGAAAAACTCGTTTTTCATTTCAAAACCCTCTACTTCCATATGAGACTGGCTAACTCACCTTAATCGAAAGAGACCAGATAAAGGTTCCTAATGGCATAAACCGGAATCGAACCCCGATCTTTCCGACCAAAGAGCTTCATCTATAGCGACTGAGCTGCGGAGGCTCTTCCTGCACTTAATAAAAGTATACTCGTTATTAACAGTAGTGAATAATTATTCTAATATATATAGACTAGAGACCACAGATATGAGAGTTCTGAGAAAAATTCATGGAAGTAAACCGATGGTATCAATGGCAGAATCAGAAGATACTAGAAAGCAACTTGACATTATTAGCATTCAAAAATGTGTCAGCAGAGCTAATTTAAGGTGATGACAACTTAAATAAGATGGGTAAAGGAAGGTTAACAAAACAGTTCTTTGATGCTAAGATGGAAGAAAAAGCACCAGAGGAAGACCAAGGTCTGGGTGGATTGATTCAGTCATAAGTGCCTTAGAAGCACGAAATGTTAGATATGACAATATTGGAGTGCTCACAAGTAATAGACTAATTTGGTGGAAAATTTTTGATAGGAGATTAATAATAATGTAAACTTAATCATGTAGTGCTGTCATAGTAACTTGAACACTCCTTGGGGATACATATCAGGAAATCGATGATATATACTGCTTGGAAAGAAGTCAACTGACACCCTAGGTCAGCCACTAGGACATTAATAATGATAATATATCTATATTTACCATTTATATATCTATCTCTGTATTCAGCCATATTATTATTCATTTCTACTTGCATCCCATCATCATCATGTTTATACTTGTTTTCTTAATATATAACGTATATCACATCACTGCTATCGGTAACATTAAAATCTTTTTTTTTTTATTGCGTAAAAATAAAAATATTTAATAGCTTATTATCGAATATTCTGTCGGTCTTCAATGTACTGTTAACTGCATTAAACCACCTAGATCTTGAGATGTTTCCTGACATCAAAAACTGTTTTGCTAACCTTTCCTATTGCATTCTGTTTAAGTGACCGTACCACTTGAGATCAGCTCTGTTCACATATTCCTGAATGCGTGAGCAGAGCTTCTTAATATCCAATTTTTCATATGATTCTCTCATCGATGGCATATGTTCATTTGCCTAATTTTTTCTCATATCTGTGGTCTCCAGACTTTGATCAAGTGTATTATTTCTAATCCAGCTCTCACATTCATAAGTTATAATTGGTTTGAACACTGTTCTACATATAGTTTGTTTTGACTAGTTTCTCTCTTTTTCCATATAAATTTACTCGGCATACTACCATATACCAGCGTTGCTAGCTTCTGTTGCCTATTTCCATATTTAATTTGTCATTTTCACTAAAATGTGTGCCTAAAAGCTGTGCTGTTTTACTTATTATACAGGTTCTCCATTCAGGACGCAAGTGATGGTTTTCAATGTTTCTACCTATTTTCATTTTCTTTTTATATCCTATTTCTCACTGAGTAACACCCAGTAGGAAATTCCTCTAATTCGCAGATTGTTTTATTATTGTTGTTATTATTATCAAAACTTCCAAGGAATCAAAGGACTCATCGCCGGAGGATCCACTGTCACGAACAGTTTATCAAATCGCGCCTTAAATATATTACCGTCTCCGCACTCACCAGACTCTTGGCAATACGTTGCAATCACTAACCACTCTCCATGCAAAAAGACCTGCTTCTCACCTCTCACACTCCCCTCATACAGCTTCCCAGGATGACCGCTTGTTCTCTTCCTGTCTTCACCCATTCTATCCAAAACCTCCTCCACATTAACCCGGTAATAACTCTTTTATAACCTATATGAACATATGAACAACAACAAGAAAACGACCCTTTGAAACGGTTCTTAGCTCTGAATATCGATTTCAAGACAATATAGCGAATCATTGGACAAACTTGGGTTTCGTCGATGTTATAATCGACAAAAATTAGGCTCTGATGTCAGTATATCTGGTAATTGTATGTTCTATGGACAGTTGGCCTTTTATGCCGGATGATAAAACCAAGTTTCCGAACCATCTGGGTATGAGACAATTCATATTCAGATGCAAAAGACACATAAAGATTCTTCGTTTCCCAAAGGAACAGGAATTTCGTTTAATGATATTAATCTGTCTCTCACAAGATCATTTAATTTGCTTTGTATGAACTGCTGTAGTTCAGTTTCAGGTTACTGAGAATTCAGAGCTTATAGTAACCATATTTCGAATTGGATAAAACCACCATTAATTTTGGTGGCTATTAAGCCAGTGGGATATGGAATCTTCTCCATGGATTTTTAGTTAACACCATGATGCGCACGGTTTATTCCGATACCAAATTTCATTCGAATATATGCAAAATGCGAATTTTCGATTCTGATGTTATGTTGTCTCTTTTTTCTCTATGAAGCTGCAATATGCAACAAAATGTGTCCAGACTATAATCCAAGCTCTTGATAAATGTATGTTTATCTGAAAAATAAACAGACAAAACGAAACAAAAACATGCTCAAATAGAAAACAATTCCCAGACTGACACGAACTGGCAATTATTCCGACCACTCACTCACTCACTCACACACACACAACGATTCAATGGGCACTATATAAGAATAAGTTCATTCTTACTAATTAAAACTAATAGCAATAAACTCGACGAATATATACCAATTCGTAAACACACTTCTCATTCAAACGTTTGTTCATTTTATTTTTTTATTAAGAACATTGTAAATTTATTTCATATTACATGATTCTCAACTTTGCCACCACAAAAAATAGTATTTTCATTATTTTATTCGTGGATATATAAACTGGGAACACGGGGGTGGGGGGAGAACACATTGTCATTCTCTGAGAAATACTTGTAATTACTAAATGAGAGAGAAATATTTCCAGACTTCGTTAACTAGGTGGGAAACTGTGTTACTCATCCCATTTTTTTTTTTTTTTTGAACTGAGAGAAATTTTTTGAAAAAAAAAAAAAAAACTTTTCATGCAAGATATTCCTTAGACTCATGTCTCTCTCTTCTTATCTCAGATAACCCCAATTCCAAAATATTTTCCTAGGAACTTAATTTATCGATCGATGATTGCAAGGCAACACGCAATAACTACCGAATCCCGCAACAGTAGCGTACACAGAAGTACAGTACTTGTTTCAAATCTTGTATGTTACATGTACCAGCTCATCACAGAAACTTCATTCTAACACACCAACATTTGTTTGCAGCTTAATTTAATTAACCAACTTTACATATCACCAAGATGTAATTTTAAAATGGAACTTTATTGCCCAATAGCAACTTTTATTCCAACAATTTCAGAATTCACAATTCAAATAATCTTTGGATCGTGAAAAGAAGTTTGCATTTGTTTACTTCCACGTCACATTATTTTATGGCTATAATGCTACAGCTGTGAGCACTGAGTTTATGACTGTTTTATAACAAAATCGTAAATCATATTTAACATATCTTAAAATTTTAACAAGTACTGGTGGGAAAATTGCAATATAATAGGCAAGTAAATCCCAGTATTTCTAAGTAAGAATTTAGAAAATAAAAATTCGTAAATAAATATCCTACTTTGAGATTTGGAAATGTAATATTTCAAACTTTGATGGTAAAAACTCATTTTCAACTGAAATTTATGAAAAAAATGTATATCAAAGACTGAAATTTTAATTCGATCAGTGACGAAAAGGAAATAAAACACTAGTAAATAAATATTCCAAAGGCGAATCCCAACAAAGTGAACAAAACAAAAGCTTATCTCTAATATATACTGTACTTGTCTTTTAAATACTCCATGGTAGACGTCAGATCACAAACAAAACTTAGAGATTTATTCATAAACTGTCATTCAATTGGCTTCCATAAAATATTGCCCCAAGCAAAATAATGAAGTGGGAAAAACAAAAGGCTTATACTAAAGACAATTAGTAGTTCCGCCACTAGGTGGCAGTGCAATATGCACATATTATTTGCAAAATGTTTCCCGAGTGACAGGTGCGTTTAATGGCAATCCCATGACCGCTTCTCCTTTGAAACACTTTGCCAGAAGAAGATAAAGATGATAATTTACTAGAACGGCCTAATTTTCAAAAAATAAAGCAAAAGCCGATTTAAGGAATATAATTACAGTTCTAAGACGCGCTGCACAGACTATAAAACTAACAGCGTCTAATAAACGATCGACATTAAAGGCCGCATTATCGATCTAACAGTTACATGCTAACAAAAATGCTTCAATGAGTAATTTGACGTAGAAGTTAAACCTTTTTAATGAATAATGTAAAGTAAGCTATGCAAGTTCATTCATGTTATACTGACAACAAGAGTAAAAAATTAGCAAAAAAAATCATCAATTCGTGATAATTTGCATGGACACTTTATATAAGACAAATGTCACTTCTGACATTTATATGATCGACTTACAAAATGAGGAAATTGTTTTTCGTAAATATTAAATTTCGTATTAAAGAAACATTTCATATATATATATATATATATATATATATATATATATATATATATATATACCAAGCTATTTTGAACCTGGTTTTACTCCATTTCCCAAGTAAGCAAACAGACAAACAAGTCAAGTTTGCGTCTGCAAGTGTTGCAAGTCTAAACTTGCAGACTTGCAACACTTGCAGGCGCAAACTTGACTTGTTTGTCTGTTTGCTTACTTGGGAAATGGAGTAAAACTAGGTTTAAAATAGCTTGGTATATTTAACATTTATTATATCCAAGGTAAAATACTTTCTACATACACATATATTATTATATATATATACTGTATATATATATATATATAATGAACTGTTGAGAGTGAGATAATAAAACAATCAACTTTTTTACAAATCTATTATGCAACAAAATGTTCTTGCTGAATAAATATTTTAACGACGCCATTAATCATCAAAGAAAAAAATCTTCTCATGCTTTTAACTTAATAATATGAAAAACCCAATGTAAGTTAAGAACATAACGTGATAATTACTTCACGGATCCCTTATTTATCCGAAAAATGTTGTGTCATTAATCACCATCAATAGCGACACAAAACGCAGAATATACTTTTATCGCATGAATTTCATTATCTTCAGACCACCTGACACTTCATCCAGCTCGAAGTTTAAGACGTGATATGAGTTTTGGTAGCTAGCAAGACAACTGTATTATTATACAGTTGTCTCGCTAGCTATTAATTAGATGCCGAAGAAATTTCTTTTACTGCATATCCCTAGAGATCTCTCTCTTCAATCTTCTGCGTGAAATAATTGGGTAGCGCTGGTTAATAGAGCCATAATAATTGAATTTTGCCTTTGAGTTCTGTAAACAGTTATGACTGAAAGGAAGGTATGAAAAAAATAAAAATAAATAAGCCTTACTTCTCATTTTGATTTTGTAAACGCTTTCAATCATTACAGCAGCATGTAAAAGAATAGGTATCAGTTACGTAATTAAAAGCATACAACCTTGATGCACTAACAAAGAACTAAAAATACACCACACAGCAATCTCAAGTAAGTGGATGCATGTTTAAAATATGAAAAACAGATGAGAGCAACATATTCAGCATAATGAACAAGTTTCAAATCTTATCATCGATTAAAAATGGACCAACTCGTTTGTAGACATTTAATATATACAGAAATTGCTGTATATGAAGGTGCAAACTTCACTAAAATTATAGTCCAAGTTCCCCAGGGCTCTATTTCCAATGATGAAAAGGTCCTTTATTAAACAGCAAATGAAGGTTTCGTTACTTTAATTTCCTGAAGCACTCATCAAAATGGATCGATAACAGTTTAATTATCACCTAACCATAAAATTTTACACGCTCTTTCGGAAGACGAATTTTACTATACTGAAGATTATAATAAACTATGTTTCTCAGTGGAGTAGGAACGCTATGGCATTAGGGAAGCGGTTCTCAACCCTGTGCCCGTGGAGATATTTGCATGCCCGCTGTCAATTATTAAATAAGGAAAAAATAAAATTAAAACTGGAAAATATGTTTTCTCCTAGTAATTATATTTATTGAAATTGTAAAAAATATTAACATTTATGTTATATTAAGAACATTTTGTAATTCCTCTGTCTTTGAGTGCGACTGTTACCAGCGCCAATTTTATGCGTTATGTTTTATATATTTACTCAACTGGCAACCGTGCATTTGTGAGATGTGTCACCACTTCACCGATGTTGAGGGCACGGTTTGACCATACACTGTTTTCTCGTGTTTAAAAATTTTGCCCCAAAATGAGTAATCCAAATAAAAAACAACGAACCTATAAATTTAACCACGATTGGGAAGAAGGCTATTGCTTTATCCAGAGTAAAGAGAAATGTTTTTGCTTATTGTGCGATGGTTTTATTTTGTCGTATAATAAATACTACATGTGTATTTATCCTACTTTCATAGTTAATTTCTTAAATGTTATCATTTGATATGACAGGCAAGTATAAATTTTCATAGAAAAAAATATTGGTTCCCCACTCTCTTCCCGATCTCTAATGCGCCCGCGACCACAACCAGGTTGAGAACTCCTGCATTAGGACAATTGCCAAGGGCGCCATTGACATGATATTTAACAGATCGTAATTGTTAGACTAGAGAGAGAGAGAGGGAGGGAGGGAGGGAGGGAGAGAGAGAATAAATATTTCATACTGTTATTCATCGCCAAATTATAAGGCCAACTCGAAACTTTTCCCTTTCCTTTTGGCTATCAACTCAAGTCATCGTAAGCTAATGGGAAAATAACTTATTTTCATTATTATTGAATAAAGTGCTGTTTATGAACGTGACCATCTAAGACCCAATGTGAAACAAACTAGTATTTTATGGTGATAATATAACTATAGTTTATTCCTACACGTCCACAAGTGTTTCACGATTTATTTGTTTGTTTATTGCACATGTGCTATTTCTGCATATAGTTATTGAAGGATGAAAAATATAGTTAAAAAGTAAGCATGGCTAGCATGTAGCTAATATGATATATATATATATATAGAAATACACTAATTTGTTCTTTTTCTTTTGGGATATATAAGAAGACATAAAATTAATTCATTTTTGTGCTAGGTGTTTATCAGAACTTTCCACACACCCCGCTCGCGTATATATACTGTATATATAGGCGGATTTCAGACAGAATGCAGTAAAAAGCAAACGTATGGTATTACATATGACATAAATATTAAACCAGTCTTGATGAAAGTTAAATGACCGGTATATTTTACCATATGGAGACTTTTAAACTAGATTCGTGTGCATTATATCATGATACTTCAGAAGAGTGAAAAAACGTTATGATGGCTGGGTTTAGCAACATGCGAGCTAATAGTATTCGCAGTATAAAATATTTCAAATGGACTATGTATTATGACAAGCGATATGAAACGAAGAATGTCCGGTATATGCATGTGCAAGGTTTGTGATGAAAGATGACAAGGCCTGATGTAGGATCATGATATCTTCTTGTTACGTTGACTAGAGTTTAACATTCCGATTATCATTGAATGCCTTGATGAAGAAATTGTAATCAATGCAGAAATTTCTGTAATCGCTATGTTCTGCAATTGTTAATCCGAATCGGGCTATTTAATGAAAATCATGCACACAGCTTAGCAAAAGTTTAGGTAGGAATTCCTAGTTCCCAAAGACCTGACATTCAAAGATTTCATAAACAGGTTGGCTAAAAGCAGAGACAGTGACCAGCTTACTGACGAGACGAGACGAGACATATATCAATTCGTAGTATAGAGAAAAGAATTCAAATATCTTAGTGTTATCGTTCCACAAAATGGTCATTAAAAATAGTATAGAACATCCTAAAAGAGATTCCTAGACAAATAGATCAAGCACCTCCATGTAATTGGAAGAACGAAGGTACGTTACTCCCTTCAGTTGAAAAAGGCATAAATTCGATTCTTGTTGTGACGAGAGGAACCTTTTGTTTTCTTTCTTTTTCCTTCTCTCAATTGAAGGTAAGTTAGCCTATCTCAAACTGAGGTAACAGGCATTTTTCTCCTGGAAACTCGGGTTTTTAATCTCGCGTACAGGCAAATCGGCCTTGAGAACACACACACAACTTGCAGACAAAAAATACTAGTGGTGGTGGTGAGCAGTAGATGGCATTGTGTGATGATAGTAATGGTTCTGTGTAGTTGGTGGATTAAATGGTGGAGACGGAGAGTTGTAGAGTAGAATGCCCTCCCTCGATGAGTCCTTGGGGGTGTCACGTAATAACAATAATAATAATAATAATAATAATAATAGATGAACAAAACGGAGTATAGATGAGCGGCATCTCCCTCACATATGATCCGTCACGTAAAGATCTCAAAGATATTACTACCTCAGTTACAAACAGAAGACATAGTTTTCTCTTCGGTACACAAGATCTCAGGTCTCCACCCACCCTTTGTAAAAACCTTCCCAAAATCACCATTCCAAAAACCAACGTATACAACTGTTCATGTAGAATTTTCCAAGCGGGATAAACATGCCGGCCAGGAAAGATACGCATGTCGGAAAACATTGAGGAATGGGGAGACAAAACATATCACGACTAGGAGCACATATCAGACAAATTATCTGATAATATGGCAGCGTACAGAAATGGCATATATTCATCGCACTTTCTTCGTCTGAGTATTCAAAATCATCAGAAACGTTTAAAAAATCCTAATCAGTGTAACAAGAAACAAGGTGTGATTCTACATCAGGTCTGGTCGTCTTTCATCAAGAACCTGGAGTACGCATCACAGGCTAGTCATCATAATACAACATACATCGTGCGAGCAACTTTATTTCTCTATTTCAAATATTTCTGTATTACGGATACGGATATTACGCTAACTTGCCTAGTGCAGAACCCAATCAGTTTAACAGTAGAACAGAAGCACTCTGTAACATCTGTCCATTCGTTTTCAGCTTCATGTAACAGTTCATTTATTTTCTTGTCCCCCCCCCCCATTCTCCTGAAGAAGTATACTATTTATGCACATCAAACTAGCAGAGAACCTACGAAAAACATATCGAACGTGAAACTGAAGAAAAACTACTAGGATAAGAGGAATGAATTGTGAATTGGCAGGATCTAATATTTAATGGCTCTGACAAACGGTTCAGAAACGAAATCATAATAACATAATGAAAATAATCACTAATTGTTAAGTTTCGTTGCGAAAAGGGATGCGATAACGTGCCATAAAGCAAACAATGTTCAAAACACTCAGAATAACATGGAACTATATATACACAGAATAATAATTATTATTTTATACAGAATAATAATACTGTATGATTATTTGGGAGCCTCAGTTTGAAGTACTTCAGAATAACTCCATTATTATAGGAAGACATTTAAATAAGTATTTAAATGTTCTCCTAAAATTACTTATAAATATTAAGAAAATAACAACGGAAACATTTTTCTAGAAACATAAGGAAAAAAAAAAAAAAAACTCGTGGATCAAGCATTTTAGGGAATTCTGCTGCAAGTTTTCATTCAACCATGTATAGTTGTAGTATGGCACAGTATGACCTGTGTTGTATTTGTGCCAAATAAACTATAAATCTAAACCTCATTCAACCACGTGTGCGATTAGGAGTGCGATTGGGTACATCGTTACAACAGCAATTTTCATCTACTCGTACATTATTAGTATGAATGAATGAAACCTTTGTGCTGGACTATAAAAAACAAAGGAGGGGAAAAAATAAAGAAACGGATTCAAACTGCCGAAATGAAAGTTCTCAGAAAAACAGATGTATATACCAAGTGGGACCATAAAGAAAATGAAGAAATTTTACAATACCTGAATATAAAGCCAACTGACTACTATAAGTGAATATAAAGAAAAATGGATAGAATATCTAAATCGAATGGACAATAGAAGACTGCCATAAATACTATATGGATATAAAACAAATGGAAGAAAAACGAGACCTATAATACATGATAGGGTGAAGAGAAAAAAACCTTTGTGCACAATAAACTGTACATGAAGTGATATTTAATAATTATGGCAAAAAAATTGCATACTTCTTATTAAAGTAAAAAAGATTTAAACGATGGCTAGCCATTGCGAATATGGATATTCACCGGCTTTCACTTTATTAGGTACAGAGGAAAAGAAGTTAAAAGAATGGAGTGCTACAACTATAATGGAGATTCTAAGAAAATCAAGATATCTTTAGAATCATCACTTCACTTCACATTAGTGTCTTCAATATTATGTATTCCCGTGGGAAAGTGCTAGAGACAACGAAAAAACTGCTTATCATAGGTAAACTGAATCGATGCAATATCCCCATAACACAGGAGTTAAGAATGGATAAGGGCCTGGAGTTTGTTCAATGAAATGAATGGAATTAATTTTTTGTTTGTTTTTAAGGCAAAATGGAAATAGGTTATTAACTGCAAGAAGGAAATGATTCTTCAGATTCAAACAACGAAACAAAATTCACAATGTGTCAAACTACGTGTGAGGAGAGGAAGACTGCAAGCGCTGACAAAGAGTAGTCGCAATAATTTCCAGCGCATTTCTTGCAATGACTGCGGATGAGGGTGAATATCCTCACCTATAACGTGTTTCCTATTTAAATTCTTAAGTGAAGAAGGCGATTTCACTAGACCAAGCAGGGGGGGGGGGGGTGTTTTTCCTCAAAGTTCACTACAGCGAAACTTGTGCCATAATGGACTGTTTCTTTGCTCTCCTACAGATTCATCAGTGAGCACTTGGAATTTTGTACTAAGTAGGCAAAACATTTCCTACTTGCTACAAAATCGGTGCAAATATTTTGAAAAAAGTTTACAAATACTTGCAAGCTTACACAAGAAGACAAACCTTTTAGTACGATTTAAAGTAAAGAGCCAATAGGCCTCATTTCGGCGATGTAAAACATTATTTAAATTAAGGGGATATTAAATCCCACATTGTGTTAAAACCGAATAAAAAACTCAAAGATCGGAATCAAAGAGTTTCATGCTGAATATAGTAACTATATACGTATTGGTGACTACTAGTGTAAGCTAAAGCACGTAGTTCAAGTACGTAGTACAAACTAGGGCAACTCGTTGCAAAGGTGGAGAAAGTTCCGATCGCTATTCTTAGTACTTCCCATAATGTAAAATCAATCTCCTAGGAGATGTATGATGTTATACATTATGGTGGGAGGTCACTACCCAGACCGGTTTCGATCTTTATTGAGATCTCATCAGTGAATAGCTAGACCAAAGTATAATACTAAGGGTATAGCGAAAAGAACTTATATACTCTGCTATACGAGTTGTCAAAAAGGTGCACCCATAAATTATTTAAAGTAAAGAGCCAATAGGCCTCATTTCGGCGATGTAAAACATTATTTAAATTAAGGGGATATTAAATCTCACATTGTTTTAAAACCGAATAAAAAAACTCAAAGATCGGAATTAAAGAGTTTTTTTTTTGACAACTCGTATAGCAGAGTACATAAGTTCTTTTCGCTATACCCTTAGTATGTACTTTGGTCTAGCTACTCACTGATGAGATCTCAATAAAGATCGAAACCGGTCTGGGTAGTGACCTCCCACCATAATGTATAACATCATACATCTCCTAGGAGATGGGTTTTACATTATGGGAAATACTAAGACTAACGATCAGAACTTTCTCCACCTTTGCAACGAGTTGCCCTAGTGCTAGTAGTCGGCGATACGTTTATAGTTACTATATTCGGCATGAACCTCTTTGATTCCGATCTTTGAGTTTTTTATTCGGTTTTAAAACAATGTGGGATTTAATATTCCCTTACCTTTTAGTACGAGTTTCTATGGTATTATTACACTACTTAAAATACATTAACTCTTTCGAGGGGCACGCACACACACAAATTATATATATGTAAATATATATATATATATATATATTATTCATTTTTCATAGTCCCCCATTAAGGATTTCATTGGCCTGGCAACTATTTTAAGCTGCTGGTTCTTAGACAACGACCGAAAACCCAGTCAGTTTTAAAAATTTCGAGTTTCGAAGGCACTTTTTTTTTTTTAAAAAAAATAAGTGCCAGTACAAAGTTGAATCATTTTAGATTCTCGTCTTTATTATTTTCCTTCCACCAACTGTGAATCTACTTATTAAAAATATATAAATTAAACGAGTGAGGTGCTTTGTTAGATCCTAAGCTTTCTATATCTAACTGTATAGAACACGCCCGGAGCAAACAAGCAGTTTATAGGAATTCCTCAATAATAGATATGCTAAATATACTGTACATAATAAGTAATACAGATATACGAGGGGGAGGATCTAGCTGCTGGTTCTGATAAACATCTGGAACAAAAATTAATTTTATGTCTCCTTATATATCCTAAAAGAAAAAAAAAATTACAATTTGATGAAACATGGGGGTTAAAGGGTTTTAAGATATGTTCCTCTTTGTGGTTATATCAGTTGCTTTAATATCATTTTTGTTCTAGGTTTATCAGAACTTTCCATATCCCCCCCCCCCGTAAGTAGTGCAGATATCACAGCAGCATGAGTATGATATTTGGGTGCCTTTTTGATTATGATATAATGAACAATCAGAAGTAAAACCCTTAATAAGGGCCCCTCGCCATTGTTGGTTTTAAGGAATATTACCATGGCAAATTCATACCGAAGGCTTGTATTCACTCGGTCATTTCAAAAGTTCTGCACACTGCACATGTGTTGCCAGTAGGAAAATATAATAGTTTCCACCAGGAAGTTAATTTGTAAGACAGACAGTAAAAAAACGTCGTGTGCTCATTTTCTGATTCTGGTGTTCTTCTTCCGCAAAATACGATCTCAAGCTGGAGGTAGAATTTAACTCAGATTAGAATCACACATTTTGCATGAAAATGAGAAGCATGTTTCATGTGAAGTACTTGATCTTGTGGAAAAGTATGGATGACAAGTGCTTCCCAACTCATCATCAGTACAATTCTGACATAAGCCTTCCAGATTTCTGTTTCTTAAGTTAAAAGAATTATTCCATGGAAGTGCTTCGCTACGACTGACTAACTTTCAGCTGAAGTGATCCGGCCAAATACATCAAGAAAACAAAGTTTGCTGTCAGGAATACAAGACTTATTCAGACGTTAAGGAGCACTGATAAGCATAATGGTGGTTATATTGAAGGCTCGTAAATGTATTTTGTTTCGTAAAAGATATGGTTTAACAACAGGAATACAGCGTGCGAAACTTTTGAAACAACTTGTGTTTTTTTTTTCTCTTTGCATATGTTATAAATAAATACATAAAAATAATACGAACATATTTAACGTGCTAAATAACAATCATTATATGTAATATTTTAATTAATCCCATTGATGAAATCATTCCATATATTTCCAATCATTGGTTAAAAATCATCAGTATATTTATTCTCTCTCTCTTTTGAACGAACTTTTTTTTTAAAAATTATAACCTCTAACACAGACTGATTCAGCAAGCTGCAACAAACTCCTGTGTCATTAACTAATAGACATCAATTACATCTTTACGTCTGCTATTAGAGAAATTCAACAAACTGCACTTACCGAACCAATTTTTATAGATATTGAAAATAAAAAAAAGGACAAAAAATCGCTCCCCGCATTTAGTGAATCCCCTC
This sequence comes from Typopeltis vanoorti, assembly GCF_054136105.1. Lineage (NCBI taxonomy): Eukaryota > Metazoa > Arthropoda > Arachnida > Uropygi > Thelyphonidae > Typopeltis > Typopeltis vanoorti. Next base: position 5,455,908 of record NC_143567.1, on the reverse strand, counting down.
AGAATACCTTAGATTCTCATGGCATCAATTAAAAATCTGAGTGAGTAATGGCCTGATCAAAGACTTGTATAACTAAATCACACCTTCCTACAGGTGAAACTTCTTTTAATTAAACCTACAATGTGCTTAACTTTTCGATTAATATTCCAAATATCAAAATCATTATATTCATTAACTTTTTCTAAAACCTGTTCATTTAACTTATATCAATCCAGGACCACTAAGCAACGTATAGCTTCTCGCAGACTAGCCCATCTTTGCGCGATTTCACAAACAGGTAGGACCGTTGTTAGGGAATATGCTGCTTTTAAGTAAGCACTATTTTGCCGGCCCCAAATTTTTTAAAATATGTAAAATTAAAAATAAACAAGCGATGTTTTTATGGTTCAGATACGATTTTGCTGTTTTTGTCCCACCCCACCCCACCAAACTTGCCTCCTAGACATTGCTTGCTTATTAGGTTACGACGGCCCTGCACACAGGGCTCTGGAGAAACCGGCGGCACAAATGCTTACCTTCCCAGCTGGAGAAATGCTAACTAGATCACTGGGTGATAAATTACTTTCATATCGCCCGGTAAAACACCACAGCTTTGCTTACTGGAGGCTGAAGTGGCAGTTTCCATGTTTGAATCCCAAAGCAAAGTTTCAAGATTTTGGCCTCCTTTTCTTCTTACAAGCCGTGTGGGTGACATTCATTCTCCTCTGCATGCTAAACAACTGTAGGGACTTTACCCAGAATTGGGGAAAGCAGTAGAACACTTCTGCAGGTCTGTCGATAAAACGGTACCGAACTCGTGGCAACACATGAGGAGACCTTCTGATTAGCTAGTAAATAATCCTCATTTATTCTGTCAGTTCGCGCCTGGAGGGAGTCCGAATACTGTATAGGAAACTGTCGAGGCCACGAAGCGGACAAGAAACCTCTCTCTCTCTCTCTCTGTTGGGGGGAGGGAGATAAATCATTTATCCTAATTACTTGTCATGTCCTTACTCTTTAACTCTTTAACATCAAATAACCATGAAAGTCAACATAAGAAAATTTAGTAACATTGCAAATCACAAAAATTACTCAGTCAACTTAAAAAAAATCAAATTGAGGAGGGGGGGGCGGGAAGTATCCTTACTTAAATGACATACAGGCTTTGTAACCTTAGTTAGCTCATTCAAGATTGTTTCTGAGTTTTAAAAAGATTTATATTGCAGCCCTTGCTCTGCGTCAAGCAGCTAGATGTTGGAGGCCTTATATTTGGCGGCACTGTCGCCAGGGTAAGATCTGTCCTACTTTTTAAAAGTAATCAATTTCACTTAAAGAATACTTATGATGAAACACTTTTGACTTCTATCGTCTCCTAAACCAAGGACTGCGGGCTGACCAATGTTACGCTGTGTCGTAAAAATCAATCTGATTATATTTGTCGAAAATATATGCCGTAACCAAGCACAGGCATATGAAATACGTATTTATTAAATAGATTTCTCAAAATGCTGTTTTAAGTCTGTTCCACAGTGAAAAGGCTGGAAGCTTGCAGCATATTTTAGTACCGTGAGTGGGAAAAGAGATTAGATAATCGAGAAACTATTCCAGAAATCAAACGTGCTATTTCTCTAAGCCTCCAACTGGATGTCTGCTGTCTCACACCGGACAATGAAAATCATGTAATGTCCGGTGTGTGAGACAGCACTAGTATCCAGTTGGAGGCTTAGAGAAATAGAACATTTGATTTCTGGAATAGTTTTTCGATTATCTAAGCTCTTGTCCTACTCACGGTACTAAAATATGTATTTATTTTATATAAATAATAAACTCTCCTAGTCAAAAATACATTAAAAAAAAAACGATTAACATTCCAGACGTCCATAAACATTTGTGTCGAAGCAGGATGCACACCCATATTCTGTGGGTTAGACAGCCCAGAAGCTATCTACCCGCTAAAAATCGGATAAGTCGATTCGAAATCACAGCAAATTGCATTTGCACAGCTTCATTCAAATACTTTTATGTTAATAAAATAATAATAAACAGAACGCTGTGGAGGGGTGTATCATTTTCTTAGAATAAAAATGAAGCAAAACTTTTTTATTCTAGAAAGAAGCAAACTATTTCGTGTGTGTGTGTGTGTGTGTGTGTGTGTGTGTGTGTGCGCGCGCGCGCGCGCGATACTCAGTATCGCACAAAACATTTACTTACGAACAGATGAAAATCTTATTTTTAGTCCGTAGGAAGTACAGCACAAAGAAATTGCACAAATGATTTTAACACAATTATGTGCACTACTTACATAAAGTATGGAATATTCATTTTAGAAAATAAACGCTTAAGAAAGCATTAATCATTATTAAAAAGTTGAATTTCTTTTACGCTTTCGTTTTTCTTTTTGTCAGTAACAAAGTTCTTCAAGTAAACGTTACCGTTTTGGATTCTGGCCGAAGTAGCTAAGGTCATAATTCAAACTTGTAAAACGTCAAGAGGAGGAGGAGGAAACGAAGACAAACGTGACTGATTAATTGAAGATATTTTAATTGAGCGTACTTTTCCCATATTATTAATAAAAAAAAACCGGTTTCTAAAAACAGGTATTTCGATGGTCATCTTCACAGATCGCCCACCAGCAAAGAAAATATACAGTACTGTCAATTTTATGTACTTATTTCATATAAATAAATAATGAACTCTCCCAGTTAAATATATTGTTGCAAATTGCAAATATATATTTGCAACAATTAACATTTTTTTTCTTTTTGCTAGCGGACAATGTTTTACAAAATCACATACAGTAGCCGAAGACAAACTCCTTGGAACGTGATGAGCGTTCCGAGGTAGATAACATAGGTAGTAGTTGGAGAATTAAAGGAGTAGGGGAGAGCGAAATGTATGTAGCAGAGTAGAGAGCAGTTCACTCCCGTAATGCGTCCTTGGAGGTGTCACGTTGTTGTCGTGTGGGGTTCTCCCCAATTTTTCTTATCCGTCCCTTAGGACCAGCTGAGGTTATGTCCTCCATTGAGGGACTTCTATGTATTTTTGACTGTAGATTCATGTGTGTTCACGGGCCGGTTTGCCTGTTCTAAAGGACGAAAAACCCGAATTTCCGGGAGAAAGAAACCTCTACCTCCGTATGACACCAGCTAATTCACCTTTAGTGGAAAGAGACCAGATAAAGGTTCCTCACATCATGAACGGGAATCGAACCCAGGTCTTTCCGTCCAAAGGGCTTCCTCTATACCGACTGAGCTACGGAGGCTCAGGTATCACGTTGTAATAGTAATAATAGCAAGTTACTTAGCTGTGACATACCACTTATTCTAACATATTAAGGGGAAGATGAAGTTTTCAATTTAAATTTAATACTTCAAGGGAGAATGGGACTATTTATAATACTCTCAAGCTGTTCCTCCCTTCTCACCACTAGCAATCCAGCCTGCAAATTTGACAGTTATTCGATATTTCGTTTCCTTACAAAACATAGCGGTTACTGGTTTAAAGGAAAGCTTTGTTTTGTAAGGAAACGAAATATCGAATAACTGTTTTTATTCTATTTATTTATTTATTCTTTTATTTATGTTATTCTTTAAAAGAATTCCTGTAAAATCTAATTCGCATTCCTTCTTTGATTCACGGCTCTTCTCGCAATTTTATTGCAATTCTTAATTTCAGTCCCAGGACTGGATAAAATTGCGAGAAGAGCCGTGAATCAAAGAAGGAATGCGAATTAGATTTTACAGGAATTCTTTTAAAGAATACTAAAAAAATTTTTTATTTAAGTGAATTAAATAAAATAATTTATTAAGCTGCCGATATTTTGCTGGATTTGAAATACAAAAAAACATCTCACAATACACTAGGCACTAACACCTAAGTAGTTGTGAAAGCAATACAAAACTGAAACGGACAAAAGAACTGAAGCCTTATCATGAAGTTCTCTAGGTTGGATAAAAATAAATTTTCAGCTGTTTAGGTTTAAGGTGAACTTAAAATTATAACCTTCCAAATTTTTGGTAAATTAATGCGGCCATACTTGAGGTTTAGAAGTATTTCGCTGCTACTACCTCCAAATAGTCTTTCAGACATGTAACAACTTCTATAGTACCACAGTCGTTTTATCTATTTTTAATCCCCAAAAAATTAGGCATTTAATTAGCTTGGATATTACGTCTCTGTTTTCCCAATCCGATGCAATGGGTCCTCTCTCTTCCCCCATTTCTTTCCTTTAGTCAATACCTATATAGAACACTTAGAGACCACAGTACCAAACAGCGGCATGAAGATTGATATTTGGTCTAAGTCAGGGGTCGGCAAAGTAGTCGATATCGACTCCTGGGGATCGATATGGCTATCCAGGGGGTTGGTAAATGTCTAGGGGGTTTAAATTTTTAATGTTCTTTATAAATTTCTTTAAGTATTTTCTTTAAATTTCTTATCGAAAAGCAGATAAAGTAAAAGGGAGAAGGAATTATTATTTTTAAATTGAAAAAGTTATTATTGATAACATTTTTTAAACATGATGGGGGTCGATGAGCGATCAAGGATTCCATGAAAGGGGTCAATGGTCTAAAAAGTTTGCCGACCACTGGTCTAGATCATAAATAGCTCGGACGCCGGCTACTTGGCAGAACATATTGCGTACCAGAATCGAATGTTTGTAAGTAATAAATGTTTGATTTTTTTCTTTGTTTGATTCTTATTCCACTTATCAAAGACCTGAAGCAGCTTGAAGAGATGCATGTTTGGTCTCAAGAGTGAGGTTTCTTGATTATCTAATGCTCATCCTAACTATGGTAATTACCGAATTACCGTAGTTAGGTCTCCTGATTACCGAGTTACAACTGTCGCAAGTGGGATTCGCATACTAATAATAATAATAAAAGACAACAGCCTCATTAGTGCCCTGCACTAATGTGTCTAGCACATTAGTTTTCTGTCTTTCGAATGGTTCATTATTTTTTGTTTACAGAAAGTTGACACATGCAGGAGAATATACGAGTATATATAAACAGCACCATAACCAACTAATAATGCAACAGTATATCCTTAACCTACAACTCTGTAAACTAGATAAAATACTTCATTTCTCCATCCTTTGACATAAAACATCACAGCAAAATCATTCCATCTTGTATCTCAGATATGTAATAAAAAACAGTCAAAGAATAAGTATCATCTTAGCCGACTTTCAAGTAACAGTCCACATCCCTTATCCATTCTCCTAACAGCAGACTATGAAGTGTTCTGGACTGCAACTTATCCTATTATAGACTCAATGGAAGATTTGTTGAACATCCTCCTTAAAGAACATAAGAAATACATTCGCTACCGATCCCAAATCTAAATAAATCATTCCAAACTATAAAAATCAGTGGATATTAAATCCAACATTATTTCAAAGCCGAATACAGAAACTATAAAAGTTTCGTATGAAATTTGACCAGAGAGCTTATGGGAATACACTCGCCGGTATTTACGAGTTGCCCTAGTCGGACTTATAGGAGACATGGCCGTTATGTTCATATATTCGCCTCCTATTGGTCCATTTTGATAAAGTTTCACTGGCTTGACAGCTGTTTCAAACTAGTTGATTTTCGTCAGAGACCAGGCAATAAACTTGAAGAGAGCAATTGGTCTCCTATTGGTCCCTGAGAGTTTTTTCTCAGGGACCAATAGGAGGCGAATATATGGACGCTGTCACAGAAGGCTATGTCTCCTATGTCCGGCTAGGGAAACTCGTACACTGGCGAGTGTATTCCTGTAAGCTCTCTGGTCAAATTTCATACGAAACTTTTATAGTGTCTTTATTCGGCTTTGAAATAATGCTGGATTTAATATACACTTGATTTTTTTATAAATTTTGCATCGCCAAAGTGAAGCCTTTTGGCTCTTTATTTTAGTAAATTCTAAATGCTATTTAGTTTTCAGCCCTTAAGTATAAAAATTTTATTTTCTTTTGTCCCCAAATGAACTGAAGCTTACTGATATGCCGACTTATTGAAATATAGATTCAACTATTAATGAATTAGAAACGCAAACTTTTCATATGAAAGAACTTGAATAGTTTGCACATGATTACTAAGAATTCTCCATTTTAAAACGAAGGAGCTCAAATCGTTTTGTAACTCTCTCTCACAAACACGTGTGTGTGTGTGTGTGTAATACTAATAAAGGAAGCAAGCTTGCTTGCTTCCTTCATTAGTATTACAATCCGCGTTTTGTTCACAGCAAATAACTCTCATCCCCCAGAGAAACATTCAACTCTTTGCTCCAGCAGCACGTGTAGATGAGCAACATTGCTTATAACTGACACCTACAAAATGCTATATTACTACTGGAGTAGCTGGTAGGAATAAACCTAAGGTAACTACTATAAGGTGAGCATATTACGTCTATTAATTATGTGTTGGCCGTCCAGTTTGCAGGATGAAAAACACTGCTACTTCCATATTCTTGAAACTAACTTTCAGCTGAAAAGTCCTGATAACGGAATTCAAACTGTTTGTTTGTTTGTTTTTCCTGGCTGAAGGACAAATGTCGCGTTGTCTTCTAGCGATAGAAGCCTTTGATATTTTCAAATGGTTCAACGCACATACTTCCATGTATCATCTAATGCTGTTTCGTTAACCGACACATTAATGAATTATTAGAATGTCCTTCAATGAGAAGTTTCTTTCCATTTCTATCATGCCAGGCCACTGCAATCACTACAATGACACAACTTCTCCTTATAATACTCTCTAGTAGTTAAAAGTCTAGGAATTTTGATATTTGTTTCTTGCTTTGGATAACATATTATCTGAAAAGTAATGTTCACCAAACACAAAAAGGAAAAGGGTTGATAATGGATCATCTTCATATAATATGAATGTGTAAATAAATAAAATTGACTACACAATGTATGTGATCAGAAAATTCTGATCACATACCAGCTGTGTAACATCAGGTGTCGATTAGTTAATTTTTTTTTAACAAAAAAGCATCCAGGTTTTCTTTTTTCCTATGGTAACATGTGAAATCGTTCCTTTAGTTCGTGAACTATCGAACATGTCTAAAAGGAAGAAATCTTTCAAAACTAGTCTGTATATTCGATGGCCATAGAACCATGGCATTAATTTGTAGATTTAATCTAAAATGATATCAAGTAAGTCACGAGAGAAAATCAAGAAGTTTTTACCAACATTTATATTTGGCATATCGTTTTGGTATGAACATCTCGGAATGGAAATTAAAATCCTTCACTTTCTTTTTCAACATAACCACCAAACCTGCTGAAATTTGTCGCATAGTTCAACATGTTTGATGCCTCTTTTAATGTCGTAAAATGTAGCCTACAAAACTATGTTGCTTAAACTTTTTTTTTTTTTTTAAGTATACAGGACTTACGATAAATATGGCTTCAAGTACAGATTAGGATCAAAAAATCGCACAATTCGTCATTATTCCTATCAGTAGACACATACAGGAGGAATACCATGTTTGGAGGCCATAACAGCCTGGGCACAGTTGCATCATGTTGAAAACACACAAATATAGAGAGACTGATAGATTGTGTGTATGTGTGAGAGAGAGATTTTCATGATTTTGAAATATTCGTAAGGTACAATATGCTAAAAGAAGCTGCAAATAGTTTTCATTTTGTCCGTATAAAGAGTTTTATAATTGTGTTGTGCCAAAAAAAAAAAAAAAACATATCAGTAGAACGAACCACGGGTGAGTATCTGAAGTTATCTTCCTTAGCGGAAAACATTCAGAGTGGGAATAAGCCCAAATCTGACATGTAATTGCAATAGTAAGCAGAAATTACCAAAAGCACTAGATGCAAGGTGTGAACAGAAAGTTTAAATTCGGGTAATTTCCAAAGTCAATATATTAACTGCAGAACAAATCTGTAAAACAGCTTCACTGTGCATCTAAATATGAAAAATAAAACAAACGTCCAGAAGAAAGTGAAATACTAGAAATACTAATTTGGTAATCTTGGTTTGACAGGCATTTTGAAGAAGCAGCGTGCTTCTTCAAACACGTCTTGAGATCGTGGCAGATTTTTCTTTCTTTTTATTCAGAAGTTTCTTTTCCATTTAGTGTAGCATAATGTGAAGATAAAGAACTGAAATATCAGGAGGAGAACATGGCTAAAAACATATTTGTAGTTCAATGTCCTAACACATGGGACGCCCTTCCGAGAAAAGAATTTTTTTTCATGTAGGTCGAGAATTTTTATGAGCATAATAAAAAAAAAATTCGGCTAAATGTTACGGAATGATTGCAATAGAACTCCAGTACAGCTTTGTACAATATAGTTGTAGTTAATTTTTTTTTTAATCAAAGAGAAAACTGATATAATTATTTTCTTTTCAGCATTTGAGCTTTAATCGTGTTCCTGCCTACCAACCTCCCTTTCTTCGTTTCCTAAAGACATCCACATTTGATTTCTTTTTATTTCCAAGGATTCCGCGTAATCGCTATTATGAGATTCTCAGTTATCTTTCTATCTTTACTCCTTTGACAAAAGGTTTGCGAAAGGAATTTAAAAGACTTGAGCCACCTCGGATGCTAAGTATTGATAAACTAAATAGATAAATAAACTAAAATTAAGAAATAATTAAGAAAATTAAGATAGTGCTTCGTTTCTCGAATTTAGTGATTCGTAATGAGGAACATTTCAGCATGGTGTGATGAGACTAGTTTTTTTTTTTTTTTTAATATTTCTGAAAATACAGGAGTAATGTAATGTTCACTAAGGATTTGTCCGCGCGATTAGCCTAATGGCTTTGCGCTTCGCAACCATATGCCTGGGGAAGGAGTGTCGTAGGTTCGATTCCCGTCAACGACGTGAGGAACTCAAGGATCTTCCTCAGCCACAGCCAAGTTAGCCGGTCTTGGGCGTGGACAGCAGGTTTTTTTTCCGTCAGTTTATCTGGTGTTTTTCATCCCGCAAGCAGCCAAACCGGTCCGAGGACACACATTAGTCAGGAATACTGACCCAGCCATAGGTCTGATTCGTCAGTCTATGCCGGTTCCGCAGCCCGGATAAAAATTTGGGGGGGACTAGATGGTACCGTGAACTCCCGTATAAAGGGGGAACGCTGTATCATCACACGGAATTTATTTACTAAAGATTTGTTGATACAATTCAAGAAATTAATTGTATCAAAACGAAATTAAAAAAAAAGAGTAAAATAGATTAAGTGATATTCATTTCCTTCTTCAAGTGCATGACAAAATTCTATGAAGGTACGAATAAAAACAACACATACGGTAGAGAATACCAAAAGAATCTAATGTATTTCGTTGATGAAATACTGAATATGCGACATGATAAATAAAAACCAGAAAATAACAAATATTACGAAGGGGAATGGTTCTGCTGGTTTTTATAAAAAAACCTACAGAGGAAAAGAAGTAAGATGAACGTTTCTTATACTGGTGGGAAAAGTAAATACTAAAAATATAAAAGCAAGTGAACATATAATAATGAAAGCAAACGGGCAATAGAAAACGATGGAAATGAAAACTGAAGGGAATGTCAAAAGTATTTAAAATATATAGTGAAAGAAAGAGCAGACGCAAAAAGTTGGCTATCAAATTGCAAAGCAAGAGAAGGAAACCACAGCTAATGGTAAGTTTTCAATCGTATTTTTGGAAAATTCCAAATCAAAGTAGCCCAGCCCGTGGTCAACGAGAGAGTAGGAAAGGAGATACAAATTACCGAGACCCAGCAGTTTGCAAGGTAGTATCATTACTAGCCAGTCCGCCCTTGCTTGGGGGAGGGGGCAATTTTTTCACAAGTTCCGAGCATCCCTTCGTCAGCTCTAGCCTTCCTACAATTCGGTATGATTAACGTGATGAGAGTGCATTAATAAGACCTTTTTTAGTGATATGAAATTATGCTCTGGAGTAAAGTTCAAGGGGAAAAAAATTACAGTAAAATAATCGGGAAAATTTCCAAACTAGAAAATATTAATAAACAATTTCTTGGTACAGAGAGTTATTCTACTGGATATTATTTATCCAGTAGAATATACTGGATAAATAATATTAACATTTAGTAATGTTATTTTCTCGCGGTTGATAAAACTTAAGTAAGGATACATATCATTCATGATTATTTACATATAAACGAAAGCAGCCAAATCTTTAAGAAATTAGTTATATTACAAAATTATAAAATAAAAAGCTAATTTTAAGTCTAGTTTCAGTAAAGTTTTAAATTTTAAAACTTCAAAAACGACACTGTAAGAATTAAAAAGACAAGTATCCTACGTACTTGGATAATTTATGTATAGTCATTTATTTATCTTTTTTAAATTAAACCAGATTACATATCCATTCATATTAGAAAAACAGCCAATATCAATGTGTATGTCTAATACGAAATATGGAACAGCTGTGTGTGTGTGTGTGGTGTGTGTGTGTGGTGTGTGGGCATGCATATGTCCAAACAAGATACCATCATCATCATCATCAAATTCCTGACATGTAACCTCAAGGGGTGTATAGGACATGATAGTACTACATGAAAAATGTACATTATTACTGACTTCCTATCTATAATTTTCCTTCAAATCAATGTTACCTATCAAGACTCCAGCATTGTCAGATCTTATATTTCTGTCTTCTGAGACACTTTTTACCATATCAATCAACCTATATCTTGGTCTTCCTCTGGGTCTTTTTCCTGCCAACCTGGCAGAGAACACTTGTTTTCCTGCCAAGTTGGCAGGAAAAAGATATTCAGAAAAGGATAAAGATATCCAAGCAAGATATTTCAACTATAAAGAATACAAAAAATATAAATAAATAAAATAAAATAAATCGCTTAGGAAATGATTCTTACGAAAAATACGAAACTGCTAAAGGGCATTTCGTAAAGCAGAACGTATTTCATCATATCTTTCTTAGGTTTTGCATTTGGTTCAATATCTATTTTTAGTGAGAAAAAACACTTTATGGTGACTAAAGAATCTACTAGATATAACAATCGGTTTTAGCAAAATATAATCAAAGAAAATATGCGGACGTTAGAACAATAATCACATAACTAATATAATAAATGCCCATTAAAATGGAAAGAAGCAACTTGAGAAAGGTATTCCATAAAAAGCAATGGCTATAATATAGATGCCGATGTATGTATGCTAGGAAACTAGCATGTAAGTATGCAGAATGTGTGTGCACGAAGTGCAAAGTCACGAGCTCAGGGTAGGATTCCAACCAAAAAGGTACTGGTTGGAGAGTGAATATGCTAACCACTCGATCGACTGCACTACGTCCATCAAAAGATATTGTAATTTTGATAAATGAGAGAGACACTATGAATAACTGTCATGCCGAAAGAAAATACAACCGCTGTTTAAACGTCAAACACTATCACGGTTCATCTTACACACTGTTACATCTGCTAATATCAGTATTGACTTTGTGATGTGAGGAAGACCCCGACTGCAATGGAAAGACAACATCAAAGATTGGAGGGGCAAGAATTTTACAGAAGCAACAGATAGAGGGGCATGGAAGCGTATTGTTCATCAGCTGCAACCCTCTTAAAGAGGAGGCCACAGGATTACATTATATATGATTCTTATGAAGGATTTTTTTTTTTTTCGGTTGCAAAAGTCTTAAAAATCATTTAATGTATGTTAGAATATTTTGTCCTTTTCTCGGTCGAGAGAAGCAAATTCTGATTAGGACAAAGTAACTGACAATACCGTATCAAATTCATGGAATTTCAAGATATTTTAAATGTTAACATATTTACTCTCTGAATAAGTAAAAAAAAAAGTTACTTTTATTCTTAGTATTATTTATAACGAGGCGTTAAATCAATATTTTCGATCTTCTTTTCCCCATAACTTCGCATTCCCTGCCAAGCACGCGGCTAAATGGGCTGGCTTTAAGTTTCATGGCTGCGAGCCCCGCCAGATATTTTCCGATTTGGACTCACAGCTTAGTTAATTGAACGATCCGTTTTCGTTTCGCGTATAAATGCAATTGTGTTTACAAGTTGTTAAGCCGTTTAGAAACTAGGGCTAAAGTTACAAATACGAGTCTTTCCACCATTCCAGCTAGTTTCCAGGTTGGGTTCTGATCAGGGAGAAGAATTATATATAATCATTTCTCTAATTCTCTAAATTAGACATACATTATAACCTCCGCTTAAGATTTTTTGCCCTGTACAGAGTAAAACAGAACGAAAATTTGGGGTTTTGAAGAAGTTCGTTTATGTGCTAAGCGCTTTCTACTGTATATTACAAAGCTTCCCTTAAAACAAAACAAAAAAAAAAAAAAAAAAGCGCTAAGGTATAGTTCGCCCACCGATTAGAGATTCTTCGACACTTCTGCGCATGTCAGAAAACGGAGAATCCATTCCGATAATAGGGTAATCAGTCCGTATTGTGGGATGAGTTGTTTATTATTACCGGTCGGAAAATTAACTTCTCTTTTATGATTATTGTAGTTAAAACTATGTTGCTTATATAACAGTTGGAAAATTTTACCTATAAAGCACGTGATTTCGCGTGTTGGCGAACAATTCGTACGTCCTTCATTTCTTTCTCCCCTTCAGCATGAATCGACTCTTCTTGGCAACACGCCAAGCAGAGACCTACAAACGGTGGGCGAACTATAAAGCCTGATACATTCTCTAGTCAATATGCATATACAATATGTATGGATCTCTTATTCAAATTATATAAATCGCAATCGACATGCACAAAAAAGCTGCTCATTATAGCCTATAGATATTTAAACAATTCTTCGCATGACTTAGGGAATAAAAACAAACTTATTTGTAAATCACACATTTGCGAACATATTATACGTCATGATACCGAAGATTAACTATAAGGAAAAAGTCAGCACACTACACGACTGGTCAGGATTTTCCAAGAAGTATGCAAAATAATGTAAATACCACATTTTCAGAATTGTACAGCTTTAATAACAATTAAATATTAAAACGCATTAAAGGTTTGCTAAGAACCGAATTAAAACTGTAATGGCCTAAATAACTGTTCTAATTTACAATCAAGATTGCAGATATATTCAGAGATGTGGGAGGGACGAATGAAATGAATCAAACTCCTGCCTGGATGTAATTCCTGTGAATATAATTTATCCTAGCTGCTTTCGCATAATGGGCAATAAATTGAAAATCGATGATAACTCCATCACTAAGATCATAACAGCTACTTCACTCATCTTACTCTTATTAATCCCATTATCTTTCCGGTTCCCTCTGGAGAATTCAAATATACTGAAAATTACCAAGACCACAATGGCCATTTCCAGGCACCGATGTTCCATTACTCGATATACGTTCATCTAAAGAAAATAACATCTCCGCTAAAGAATGCGTATGTGTGCATGAGCGCGCGCTTATGCGGAAACGGAATATTTCGTAGGACTATAAAAAAAAAAGTATAACTTTATGCTAAAGTAACATTTTAAATAACAAAAAACGGCGATATGCAAAATATCCACATTTTTTCTGGTCATTGGAAAGGACGTATGAGACACGCAGAAACGAAGAAGAAAAGAAAATATAAAGGCATAGTTTCCAAGCGATGCTGCTGCTGCTGCTGCAGCGAGCTAAAATCGATGAATTCCAGAACCCATGAGACAGAAAACTGCTAAGGATATAACATAACAGTAAGGGAACGAAATCTTGATATCAATAAACTTCTCTGAAAAGAAGGTTCTTGCACAAAAGTATCATGCGGTTCTTTTGTGTTACTTAAATATCACGTCAAGCTTGGAAACGATTAATGAAGCTATTCAACATTATGGATGTGAAGAACGCGAGATTTTAGCTAATAATGCCTCCAGCCTAAACAAAGCTGAAAAGTACCAGTTCAGTTATATGTTCCAACATTTAAATAGGAGAATGGACAATTCAATAAGACCGAAATTATTCTGCTAAAGCTTCGGCTTCATATGACCAGCTTCTCACTAGAAGAAATATCAGAGTAATTACAAAAACATGCTTGAAATATTCAAGTCGGGTAACAAATAGTATCTTCTGTACACTAATCTTACGAAAATGTAAGTAGAAATTTCAATTAATATATAAAGTTTCGCATTTTTTAAGGTGCGTTTTGAAATTTACGTAATCACCTGTCATTCCGGAACTTTGATTGGATCGATATTAATCAAATTTAGTATTAACCATTTGCAAAAGAAAGCAATATACCAATAAAATACATGAACAAAAAGAAGGCTTGGCGATGGACTTGTTAATCTCGCCACGTGTCAGTATTAGAAGGATACTACCTAAAACCAATAACGTGGACACGCATGTTTACAACATTTTCCACGCATGGCAGGACCGAAGGAACAACTCACCAAGGAACAATTTACTTTTAACTTAGTTTATATTCTAGAAGCGTTTTAGGTTTAAAACAGAAGACAACAGAAAGCTGGCTTTTATTATTATTATTATTATTATTATTATTATTATTATTATTATTATTATTTTATGTATTTGATTGAAGCTCTAGCTAGAACAAACTTATATATGCAGTATAATGAAAAAATCAAACACTGGAAGAGAGCTACATGACGTAACATCATCTGCACTCTGAGAAACAGCATATGACATATTAAGAGACGATGAGAAGAAATATCAAGAGCTTCAATACCCAATTTAAAATTTTTACAATAATATGAACTGTTATTAACATCTTACAAGAAGAACCCAGAAAATCATCAAGCAGACAAGAAAATCGCAACTGCAGAGGTACGGTCACCTTTACCTTAGATAAAAAAGTAAATGACAGGACAAAAAAGATCATGAAACAACACAAAAGTTTACTCCTCAAGACAAAGTACTGTATACATCATTCTATGATCACTGAAGCTACTACCTCATCCGCTTAAAGATGCCAGGAATTTACAAAATATATAGTATTATACTTGAGGAAACTTGTGAACTAGGTGGACTGCTCGGAAGAAAGCCAAATGGGTGAAAACAAAGGTGAAAAAGAACAAAGATTAGAGATGTACAGACAAAGAGCACCAAGATTTGTCCTTACAAATCTGGTTTAGTCCTCCACACGCCCAAGAAAAAGCATAAGATTATTTGGCAACAAACCAAAATGTAAGTAATTTTTTATAAAAAAAGTTACATAAGAAAGTTGAAAGAATTATCGGAATTGATATTCGACATTTTCCACTACAAAGATGTGGTGTATATGAAATTATGGTATTTTACCGATAGCTATCTATAACTCCCCTCCCTTTAAATAACGTAATTAATGCACGGTTTATTTAATATACCATATTTCATTGTATTTTTTAAGTAATCCTAATTTTGAGGAAGCATGTATATCTTGCGAAACTATCGATACAATTTCATATAAATATAATTTTTTTAATGCCATAATTAGCTAGAATTTTAATGACAATTACATAAAATGTATGTCTATGCATAATGCACTACAACAATTCTAAATTAAACTATTGTGATAATGAATGTCAGTATACAAGAATGCGATTAAAAGAACACTGTTTCATGACTATCTACAATTCTTGAAAAAGCTTTTGTTAAGGCCAGGGCCGTTTACAAGTTATTTTCAATGGAACAGCGTGTTAGCCATCTGATATGAAGGTAGTAGGGATTTTGTAATCCCCAAATCAGTCAGACAACGCATACATGTAATTTATATAAAATATATAGGGCTCATAGCCTTAGCTGTGTCAGCCATAATTTCAAAAGACGTTGTTTTCTATTTTCTAATCCGGACATATTATACATTGCATGGAAAGGAGTCAACGGACATCCCATGGGCAAGGTGAATCGCGCCATGTAACTAGTCACGTATTTGTAGCTGGTATAAATTGGAGGAATACCATGCTCCAAGTCAGCGCAGCTGTGTCCGGAATTTAATAAACGCATACGCATGTCGCCAAACGCACTAAAAATTGTTCCAAGTTAAACTTTGTGATAATCTTACTATACAAGAATGCAATTACAAAAGACACTTTTTTTTTTTTCGGATTGTCTGCGATCACTTCTATACTATGATATTATTGCATTCATTGTTGTCGGTGGCATTCTATGTCTCTCTTAGGCTGCAGGCAGATCTTACTTGTGTACTGTGATGTGAAACAGAATTATTTTACAGCACGCAAAAGCTTAAGTAGAGGATCAATTCCGATTAAGCTTAATGAATGTTTTCATATTAATGTAGCTCCTTTCAAAATACGTCCCGTCTCCCCCCACCAACCGTAAGGGGTAACTGTCGATCCCTCTCCCCTCTCAATTCACTTAATGAAACTTTCAGTGGCGTAAGAGGACAGTCCTGTTTTTTCTTTCCTTTCATTAACAAATCCTCTAATTCTTTTTTTCCCGAACTTCAAACGTTCGTTCTGTTTTCTTAAAATGTGGAATATGACATTACCAAGTACGAGATACATACTCGTACTTGGTAATGTAATACTTTATGTAAGAGATACATACTCGTATATGAAATACGTTGGTAACGTAATATACCATATTGTGATAAAAAAAAAAAAAATCTCCAAGAGCTCCTACATTCTTAAGAGATCTCTGGAGGATCGAAGAACTGCCATTATTTGGTTAAAACGATATCACAAATTTGGATATCACTAATATCATCTTCAAAGATCTTAAACTCAAGATTTTTTTCTATATGTCTTTAATGTGAATAGCTCAATCGGTTTTTGGAAATTCCCTCTGACTGAAAAGACCTGAATTCCAAGCCTATCGAGGACGCGAAAACCTTTATTAGAACTTTTCAAGTGTTCGCTGTTAGCCGGTTTCATACAGTAGTAGAATTTTTTTTTTTTTTTTTTTTTACCTCCCGGAAACTCTAGTTTTTCATTGAACAAAACAGGCACACAGATCAGAAGAACACGCGCAATATATACAGACATGAGACTACGGAAATAAGGATTAACCATTCTATTCCGTCAGATCTGGTTTCGAAAGCTTGCATAATACGGTGTGGGTCTACGCGTAAGCGTAAATCACAAGAGAATGTCTCTTTTTATATCTATTCATAAACGCATATCTTTACTAAGCTTGAGTTTTTATTCTAATTCTACTGGATTTGGAGCATGTCCTATATTTTAGAGGTTCGACTGTTTCCATTTTGACTATCGAAATATAAGAAATAAACAAGAAAAAAATAAATAAGTTATACATTTGGAATGTTTCCTTCAAAAATATTACAGGACAATTTTATTAATGCCAAGAAAGGATTGGATTCCCACTCAGCGGATACATGTGATATATTCAAGTATCTTTTCCTCATAGATGTGGAAATTGTCTGTAACGTGGAAAGTATTTGTAAGATTTCGACTATTATTTTGGAAAACATTTTTCTCATTTATTGGATATTACAGAAAGGCCCGACAAGTTCATTTCTAAAATGATTTTGGAAACAATTATACATCCTCTATGCTAATACAAAAATCAAGACTATCCAGATTGAATTTAAAAAAGTTTATTAGGAACGGAATACAGCATCTGGGAAGACGACTTCAGCGATTCTAGCATGGATTGTTGAATGTTACTTTAAGAAGGGAGATATAATTGAACTTGGAACTAGTGAGGTAATCGGTGATTCAGAAGCTGACGTTGTAGAGCTACTGAATAAAGAAGGAATTAACTGCAAAAGAATTTGAAGAGCCAATGCAGCGGAAGAGAAAGTGGCCGAGTAGGAAGACAACTTAACTTCTACGTACAGCTGCCGGCAAAACATACGTTAGCAAATTTATTTAAAAATATAAAAATTTGACTCCGATAGTAGAAAGTAACTTTTATGAAAATAAAATATCTTGGGAGTGGGGGGGGGGGGAGATGAAGTGCGAATGAATAATTAACAATTTTCCGGCAACATCTAAGTTCTGACTGTATTTTGTAAAAAAAAAAAAAAAAATATATATATATATATATATATATATATATATATATATATATATATATATATATATATAATAATAATAATAATTCAGAGAATTTTAATTTATTCTAATCATTCAGCTCAGTTGCTTGATAAAAAATTTGCAGATAATAAATAGTTAAGTCACACGGAATAATCTGCGCCTCGCCATAGAACACCCACTTTTTTGGAAAAGCCACTTTTTCGAATGTTTCTGAGATTCTGCCAATTTAAGAAAATCACTATACAAACAAAACTGTTAACAAAAAAAAAAAAAAAAAAAAATTCGAGAATGCTGCCACTAGCCAGTACAAAGGTTTCACCGATTGCTATTCATTAGTATTTTTAACCTATCGGATCATTTCTTAATTGTTATCTCATTCTTAGCTGTTTTCATTTTGAAATGCTCAAAGTGGAGGTAATATTATGAAACTGTAATATCATACTGATATAGTGCCTGATAATCAAAAGTCTTCAGACTAATTTCTTTCATGACGACCAACGCTATGTAAACAGACAAACATCGCTATAACATATAAAATTAACTTTACTATATATTTCTTCTTCTTTTAGTCCTTTCTCAGCTTTTAAGACTTACCAAGTATTCTTCGTTTTCGTGAACTTAATTTAGTAGAATAATATGGTTGTCTTATGCCCATTGGAATACAGTTAGTCATCCCATTAACGTTCAAATAATACCTCACCCCTGCAATGAGACAATATGTGATTGCTGTCTTAAAGACTTCCGGAAGGAATATAATATCTTGCAGATAAGACACGGAATGAGTGATAGCAAAGTGCATAAATGGTATTTTTAAAAAAGCTACGGAAAATATGTGTTTATACATCCACAGGGTTTGACAAAAACAAAGCGTTATAAGAGACAGGTGGTAAGATAGTGCTACTAACTAAAGAGTTGTGAAGTTGACAATGAAATGAAGAAGAAATCTTCTTCATAATTCAATTCGCATAAGAAATCTGCGAAGAAGAACAACTGTTTGCTAGAAAGAAGTTGATGCAGAAAAAACTTGTGCAAGCTAAACTGGACGTAATGTACAAATTTTTAAAGAGGCCCTCTCCGCCTGTCAACATCATCCTCTGAAGATGAACCTAGACCTTTCACAAGTTATGCATCTAGTGAATTGGTGAACCATCCATCCTCAAAACATTGTGTTGCCATTTCTGAGAAAGAATTTGTTGATTACATAGCTTCGCCTGACTCGTCGGTGAATCTTCCAATCAATAAAGCAGCAGCTTTGAAAACTCTCGCTCCATTTATTTCCATCTGATTATTTTACTGGCAATTGCACAGAAGTACTGTACACTTACTGTATTAATTATGTTTTATTATCTATTCCAGTACAATACTGTAAACAGAAACTTTGTTATAATTTGTATATTGTGTTATTTCACTATAAACAAAGAATAAAGTTAGTTAAAAATATAAACAAAAATTGACCTACTGTACGCATTTTAGCATTCAGGCATATTAATTGTTAACACATCCTTATGGTTCATAAAGTAATTTCGACTTACGATGGGATCGAAGGAATGGAACTCAATCTGTAAACTGCATGTGTTCTGACTGATTTACATGTGTGAAGAGTGAAAAAGAGGGATTTCCAGTAGGGGTAATATCTAGCCAGCTCGGTACGAGATCAGCTATCAGATTATGAAGCCACCTAGGAAAGGCTGTAAACATATCATACGCTGGGTAGCATGGATCTGCTACTAACAGTGGAGGCTCGTGGCTTAAAATCGTGAGGGTGCAGCAAGTTCGAAATATATATACACAAACACACACACACACACACACACACTGTAAGTACAGTGTATACGTGTTTGGATAAAATATCAAAATTATGGTAAACATTAAAAAAAAAATAAACATGAAAAAATATTGTTTATTATCGATAAAATTATACAGTTTAATATAATTCAAAATTACTTAAAAATAAAATCCATTCTTTTAATTGAAATTAAAGGAATGGATTTACAATTTTTGGACATTACAATTAAAGGATTTAATTGTAATGTCCAAATATTTAAAGAGACTGAGTAAACACTACTACTGGCGCAAACTGTATATAAACAACGGTGGAACTGCGCAACGGACTGCCGCATTACGCAAATAGCTCGCATCTCACTATGACGTGCATATGTTTGCGCGAGTAGCAATATGACACTGTGGTAAACACAGTGCTGCTGCGCCCTCCTTATTATTTTTATACAAAATAAGAGAATTGTATAGGATTGTTGATAAAATTAAATATTACAAGCAAATATAAATAAATTAATAAATATATTTATATATCGAGAAAAACTGGGGGTGCTGCAGTTTTGTAGTGCCTATGCACGAGCCGCCCCTGGCTACGAATCACATAATCTAGAAACAGTCTTCTAGAGAAACACGTACTTTTCTAGTCGTACACGAAGGTGGCAGGGCCATTCCGGAAGATTGTTTTCCGTCCCGGAAAACCAGCCAGAACAAAAGCAATTAACAGATAAACACTGATCTCACAGAATAATTCCCCATGAGATTATGGAAAGTGAACGTAACTGTATATTGAATTTTCAGACAATATATTTCAAAGTAGCATTTAGTTTCAAACTAGTATTCCATTTCTGTCGACCTAACCTTCATACCCTTCCTCTTATTAAAGAAGCATTCATCTTCTCTACTCAAAGATCAAGGATTAACACTCCAAATTGCTGATTTCTTGCTATCTTTTAGTAAATTTCACATACTGACGTACCTCCATGAATACAGCAATAAGAAATTTAAAGAATTTAAACGTCATCTTAATGTGCAGGGAAGAAAGGTTCGTACGCTTTGATTTCCAATCAGAACAAATGGACCTTTATCCCCTTAAGAAAATTCAACGTCAGCCATTAATATACACTGGTGATATACGGAAGATTGGGATATAAGAAAAATATACACGGAAGACAAGAAGTACTTTGCAAAATATTAAGGAAATAGAATAATGAAGAAAAAGATACAGTACAATATGTTGTTGCTGTTGTGGTTATAGCCTTTCGTCTGTTTAGAGGCAGCTATATTTACGCCACCATCTAGGGAAATGATTATGAGCAAGGTGGTTTCCCGTTGCCTTCCTTGCCGTACTATATCGCATGACTGTACCCCGTGTGTTCCGGGGCCGGTTTGCCTACTTGCGTGATGAAAAACTCCAGATAAACTGGTAGAAAAAACCCTGCGCCCAAGACTGGCTAACTTGGTTATGGCTGAGGACGATCCTTAAGCTCTTCACGTCGCCGACGGGAATCGAACCCAGGACACTACTTCCCCAGGCATATGGTTGCGAAGCGCATAGTCACTAGGCTAACCGCGTGGACCAGTACAATATAATACAAAGGAAACAATAGATAAAACATAATAATTTAGAGTATGATCAAAATGTGTTACAGAAAATAACAAAACAATGATCACTATAGATATAAAACTGGTCAGATTGGAAAAACTAAGGCATTCAAGGCAGAAAAAAAAAAATGAAACAACTGGGTTATATATCATAAATACATAAAAGAAGTATGGGGGGGGAAGAGTTATTTATTTGGGTTATTTAGAATTCAGCTATAAGGCTAGGCGTTATATCTGTTAATTGCGCATGTTTTTCTTGCAAATGTGTCTGTTTGTGAGATGAAAAGCCAGAGTTTCAGCACCCGTATGGTACCCAGCTAACCCACTGTCATTTGAAAAACTGTTATAAAGGTTCTTCGCGTCAGTATGACAGAGAATATTTATATCTTAAGATTAATAAATAATTGTTGGAGAATATGCGAAGTACTATCAGGAAAATTAAAAGGAATGTTATATCTATATTTAAAAAAGAAGATAGAGATTACTGTGGAAATTATAGCGGAATAAACTTATTACACAAAGGTTACAAAATATATAGTAAATTTCTAAATAAAAGACTCAGAAATAATGCAAACAATTTACTTTCAAACACAAAGCGTTTTTAAGAAAGATTATATAGACATATTGAAAAAAATAACTAAAATTTAATTTAAAGACGAATTTAGTCTTTACAGATTATGAGCAAGGTTTTGATGAAAAAAGCACACAAAAATTATGAAGCAGGAAAGAGAACATCTTCAGATTATCTATAACAAAGTTCATATAAAGATATAAAAATAAAGTTAGATGAAAAATTTACAAAAAGAGACTGAAATTAATCGAGATGTAAGAGACAGGAATGCAGTCCCTCTCCAACTCTATGGAATATGTCATATTATAAAAATACGGAAAGAAACAATGAAACATGGAAACCCGTTAATAAGAACGGTTGTTAATATAACGTTGTATGCAGATCACTTTCAGTTCTAAACTAATTTTTGAAGGAACCTTGTCATAAACCAACAGTACAACTTAAAGATTTCTCAAAAGAAAACAAAATTCAATGCATTAAAACGCAAAGCATGTCATTTAAAAAACAGCTAAAGAAGATAAAATAACCGAGAGTGTAACACAATTTAATTATTTGGATTGCATAATAACATCTGAAAGACAAAGTTATAGAAGAAAAATAAATAAATTTCATACAACTACGGAATAATAAAATAGATACGACCACATACATGGAGATAAAGATGAGAAACCTAGTTTAAATTGTATAAAGTAATAGCCACTCCCATTCTAAGGTTCAGAAATATGGACTGTTAAAAAGAAAGATCAAAATAAAATAAGCAGAAGAAATGAGATCTTTAAGAACAATTAAAGGATATAAAAAATCATTTAAAAAATGAAATATCAGGAGAGTTAGATATTTTATAGTTTAAATGAAAAGATCAAGGAATGCCGAGAGAAATGAAAAGAGCATTTCTATAAAATCTGTTTTTATTTGTTAAAATAAACTCTGTTTTACAACAGAGTTTATTTGCATCATAAGTTAAATACCTATCATTCATCCGCAGGTTATTGCCTCAGATTTCTCACCTTAATCACAGAACACTGTTTCTTACGTCGTATAATGCAGGTTATTACTTTTCCGGCTTATGGGCGTCATTTTGGAATCTTAATTTTATAAGCAGGGAACTATTTACTATCCCCCCCCAATAAAAAAACCCAACTAACTATTTATAGAATGGTACAAAATCACAAATTTTACAAACCTGAAATCTATGGATTTCGGATTTGTAAAATCAAAGTATCATTGCACATTAGTCCTAAAATCCAGCGTGAGAGAGAGAGTCAACTGTACTCGTATAAAAGAACCTGATTCATTAATAATAATAATAATAATAAGTATTATTTTGTGTATGTATAAAAGAAACTGCTAATACCGTTCTCACATTTTCAATTTATAAACTGAATATAAATAAATGCGACTTCAAGCACCTGTGACATGATATACATAGCTGTGGTAGCTGACATATGACACACACAAGAATTAAAAAGTAATATAGGCATTGAAATTAACTACGCTGTACTAATTTTTTCGAAACCGTCAATGATGCCATACTTTGGGGCCAATAAACAGCACAGATTCTAAGGAAACGTTATGCGCTACGATAATAGCAGTGATTTTATCATTTATGGATGCAGTAATAATTGTAATGATTACATTCAACATCCAAGCAGATAGCAAAAGATGTGCCAAATAAATAATTCATGCTCAGCATTATGCAACAAATATATACAAGCAGCAAATACAACACAAAGCTAATGCAAATATAATTCACGCACATCCGATCATTATTCAACAGCACCAATAGCTAGCATACGGAGTTTGAGCAATTATCCCGATTTCAGTAGCTCGTGCAGATTGGAATCTAATTACAGGCACCTGCAACAGTGAAAATTCAAATGAATGACTTTTGCTTGTTTTACGATTGAGTTAAACACTTTGCTCACGTGTTTCCGCCCAGTTTTAAGCTGGCTGGTCTCTAGTCGAGACACTAAGGTTTGCTTTCAAGATACCCATTTCCCTAACTAATCGCTGCGTGCTCACACACACAATTTACAGACATTTAGATATACAGGAATAGGTTGTGGTTACTTCCACGGCTTACCTGTGGTTGGATAGGAAAGGGCATCCTGCGGTCAGTTTCAGTCACAGTCGGCAGACCCCGTGGAAGTATGGGAGTTAACTGCCGGAAAGAAGAATAAGAAATACAAGACGAGTTCTTGACTCTGAGGTAAAAAAAATTTACTTTGCATATAGATTGTCATTTTATGTCACATGTCCGACAGCTGCGAAACGCTATCGACTTATAAATAATACCATTAAAATAACAAACTAGCCACCTGTAGTTCCGGGTGAGAAGCAGAAATTTACAAATGTTAACTTCAAATAATACCTACATACATTGTTTTACTTTCCACTGCACTCCGAGATGATCTGATTTGGCTAAATCCAAGAAAATGGTTCAGTAGGAGCGTATTTGTCCCTTGGGAACACAACACATGAAAAATACACCACTGGAGACAAATATAATATTATTATTAAATAATGATAACAAGTCAGATGACTGGACAGTATGCTGAGATGCGAAAGCCGTTGCAATAGTGCAGCACTAACGAAAGCTGGTTCGATACTACTTAAGAATTCAAACGCCCCCCCTTCCAAAAAAAAAAAAAAAAAGGGAATATCTAGAGCATTATGGATTACGGAGGAAGAAGCTTGTGGATTAAATATTTATTTATCTTAGATTAATGCAGGCTAGATCCATTAATCCATTTCAGAAACTGCACTTAATTAACTTCGGTATTTAACTCATTGCCTTTTCTTTTATATATAACCTTGCTTGGTAACTAATTAGGTATTAGATAACTTATTAGGTTAGGTAATGCTTTTTATTTTTATTATAATACAAAATTTCAACATAAAAAATCCTGGATATTTTGAATTTGTGTGTTTTAAATCCCTATGCCTCCATAGCTCAGTTGGTATAGACGAGCCTTTGTTGAAAAGAGTCCGGTTCGAATCCCGTCTACGACGTAAACAACCTTTATCGGGTGTTTTCAAACAAACGCTGAGTTACCCGGTCTCAAACAGTGATGGAGATTTTTTACCTCCCGAAAACTCAGATTTTTTCGTCTCTCAAAACAGGCAAATCGGCCCTGTGAGCACAGAGACTTACAGGCATAAATACTTACCCTTAGGGGATGCAGCAGAGAAATGGAAAGTCGGCTATACGAATTGCCTAAAACCCTTAGTCAGGGTGTTCATCATATTAGACGGACGAGAAATGGATGGAATGGATTTATATGTACTGTATATATACGTATTTGTTTTACTCACTTCTTGTCTCAAAGATTTTATCCTCAATTCGGTCCATGTAATTTCCAATACCGGAGGCTCTCAGCTTCTTTCTAAGTTGCATACAAATAACTCAATATAATTAAAGCTATATATATATATATCGTATAGTTTTCTGGTCGTATCGTATCTGGTCGTATCGTATCCTGGTCGTATAGTTTTCATATGGGTTTTCCCTCCAGGAAACTCGGGTTTTCTTTCCGCAACCACGAAAAGTGGACAATAGAACGCACGCAATTTATAGACAAAAAATACTTATAGACACAGGGCTAACCACCTTATTCTCGAAATACGAGGAGGCTTGAAAGGTTGTGAGCTTATGTGCCTGTCAGAGCCACTGACGATGAGTTGTATAGTTTAATTTTCATTTCCAATTTGAATTTTTGAACTCGAAAGTTTCTAAATTTTCATCACGAAAATAAATTTTCCTGATAAAATTTTCGTGATTAAATGAATTTATAAGACTGAAATAAATATCACAGTTAATGACAAAAAACCATTTACCAAACAATTTAATTTTAGTACAAAAGTGCTGAAATTGTTAATATTTATTCTAATTAAAAACTGATACATTTTTACTGCGAGTATTCATATCAAAATATGAAACTAGAAAGAAGTCAAGGAATACCTCATGGACAAGGTACATCGTGCCATGTAACCAGTCACGTGTTTGTAGACGGTATAAATTGGAGGAATATGATGCGCCCAACTCAGTGCGACTGTGTCTGGGTGAAATGGCTACGAGAAGGGAAAAGGATGGAGTTTGAAAGAGGGGTTGTGATTGGATGTCATGTTGCAGGCTTATCTGTTCGGCAAAATGTTGACAAACTGGGCCATCTCAGGTCAACAATCATTGATACCATACTGACAAAGAAGTGCAAAGGAGCCGACTGCAAGTGCTACCCGCAGTGGACGACCCGTCACACTCACCGAAAGTGACTCTAGAGCACTATGAAGAATAATACATATGTAAAATAATCCGCCATTAGTCGCCCGACATGCTGAATGCGGAATTCCGGGCATCGACTGGAACGCGAATCTGCACTAAAATATTCAGAACAGAGGCTCACATCGGTTTCCATGGTAGGACAGCAATATACAAATCCCGCGTCACCCGAACCAACATGCAGCGTCGTCTTCAGTAGTGCAAAGAGCGTGTATACGATAGGACGCGGAAGCTTGGAAAGCTGTGTTATGGAGCGACGAATCACACTACACTCTGTACCAAGCAGATGGACGGTGAGGGTGTGGCGGATGTCTCGTAAACGTCTCTTACCAGAATGCCTAACCCCAAATATAAAATTTACAGGTGTCGACATGATGATATCGTCCTGTTTTTTCTCGTTTGGCCTCGGACCGCTATGGTGCCACGACCATTTAACTCTAAGAAGTATCTGAACATTCTAGACAATGCAATGCTTCCTACTTTGTGACATTTCTACAGAAATGACCATCGTCTCTTTCAGCAAGCCAATGCACCATGTCATAAGGCTGCTGCTGTAACCGCTTGGTTTGTGGACATGAACGTCACCACACTTCACTGGACTCAACCCTATTGAGCATCTGTGGAATGAACTGGCGCGTCGTGTAAGGTCAAGGGATGTCTTCCCCACAACAGTCCTGGACCTCATTACATGCCTACGGGAAAAATTGTCCAAAATTCCCATTGATCGCTATTGTACGCTTGTGGAAAGTATGTCTAGTAGGACTGCTGCAGTCATCGCAGCGAATGGGAGTCCTACATCTTATTAAAGTGGGCGTCATGGTTGCTTGTTCCTCACACTATGGTGTCCGTTGACTTCTTTACAAGCAGTGTATGAAATTTAGTTTTAGAATATCTAGTTTAAACAATCAATGTGATACTAGAAAGATATGACTAAAAATCGTTAAGAAACACACAGCAAAGAATTTTAAGTCATTTATAGTCAGTAGCGCGTAAGCTGCCAAATTTAAAGTCACAGGCATATGGATAATACATTAAAAATCGAAGCCATTTCCCCTCTCTCTCTTTTTAATACCCCATCTAATATAAAGTATGAAAAAAAAATCTGAAAACGATGGTCTTTGTGCTAGTTTAAAGAAATGCAATTTTGTTTAATTTGCTTTGGCTATGCAAACCTTTGAATTAATTTTAAATAAGCAAAGTTTTTCGGACAGTGTATTCTTATTTTCAATTAACATTTTCTGTAATATGAATTATTTTGAAATACAATGATCTACAGTAAATTATGACGATTTGCATTTTGAAATTGATTATCACATCACGGAATTACTATGCCAATAGACTGAATTGGTATAATAAATTCAATTTATGTCAGTAGATGTGGAAGAAATGAAAAGTAAATAAATAAAAAAAAACAATACTCTTTAGTCTTCTTGTGACTTTAACGGTTACCCTTATATATATATATATATATATAATCGTTTGTTGCTCAAGATTTATATATATATATATATATATATATATATATATATATATAAATCTTGAGCAACAAACGATTTTAAGTAATTATTAATTATACGGAATTAGCTGATTTTACAATTCTTTTCTTTCTTTAAAATGGAACGCATGATCGTCATTATGTGACATCGTTCGACCTACAGAAAATCCTCCATTTATATGAATTGAAGAGTGTTTAGACGAAGAAACAAGTAAGAAATATCTCTCAAAATCATAACTTTCTTCTAAAGCACGCAATATTTTTGAAGGAAATTTGACGATCGTGATCAGCAACCGAAGAACTTCAAAAGTGCATATCTATTATTTTATTTGAAATATATTTGGAAATATGACGATTAGAAAATTGCAAACTTGCATAGTTCTATTATAACTAGTTATATGCACAGCAAGTACGATCTTGCTTGTTGTTCTGTTTGCGATGTTCTTTTAAACTGATATTTCAAAAAGGGCATACCATACCGTTTGACATTATTACACAATTCCTGTAGTCAAAGGTTCACCGAGGAGACGATTCCGATTATAAATAGTGGTTATTACAACATGCCTATATTTGGAGTTCAGAAATTCTTCCCGTATGATCTACTGTATTGCAACATATATTTAATCTTAAATTACTCTTAACATTTATAACACACCGAAGCAAAATATTTCACTCACTCATTACCACTTTTTTACTCTCCTATTTCCACTCCCTTGCGTAACTTCTAAGGATGTTGTCTTAGAAGTTGCGCAAGGATAGATACAGGAGATATTTCTCTACTGTTTGAAAAATCTCTCCTCTCTATCCAATAAATAGTTTAAATGTCTCAATCGTATCCCCTTCCACTCCATATTTTATCTAAATTCAGCAGACTGCAGTCTTCTACATTCCTGAAGTCACTGCCAGTGACTTCTGCACCTTCAAAGTTTCTTCATCCCGTAGTCTAGATTGGAGTCTGATAAGACTTATATGAGGGAACCCACTTTTGTTGATCAATGTCCCTCTTAGCACTGTCGCAATCCTTTGCGTTGTCTTTACTTTTTACTACTTTCGCAATAAGATCCTTGAATTTCTGACCAATATCACCACAAGATCCCATGCCTCCACCAATACAGTTCTACAAAAAAGAATGCAATTTTTATTTATGAATCCCCAAAGTTCAAAACCTTACACTTAGAGAATTTAAAATTTTGCATCCTCATTCATTAGCTTACCTTCTTCGCATCATCGGAAGGGTTACCACATCGGCACTATCGAATAATCTTCCCTAGTTCATATCATCCTCAAACCACTGAATATCTACCGTCCAGTGTCGATATCGTTGACATAAAGGTAGAAGAGTAATGGTTCCGGTAGATACTGGGCCCTCTTGGGTGAACCAATCCATGCCATGTAAGAAACTAAATTAAAATATCGTAATGGACGAAATAGAAAGCAAATCTTGATTGCTAAAAGGTGAATATAGGTTAGGTGGTCTTCTATAAGTTACATGAACCGAGCAAGTAATTCTGTATGATAACTAGAAGATATGAAACTGCTCACACTTAAAGTCTGTGTTCTACTCTTAGCGGCTGGATCGCCACTTTCCACTCTGGTGGTTCATTACGTGATGATAGATCGTTTTCTCTCTTAAGATTTCCACCCAAATGCTGGAGTACTCCGGCGGTCTGCATTTGCTTCCATGCTTTTCATCCTATACGTTAATCACCCCACTAACCACAAATCTATGCAGTACTCCAGGACCTCTTCGTCATTTGACAAACCTTATAGTGCTCAAATGTTCGATAATCAATGACTTAAACACTCTTCATTCTCCAGTAGGATGAATACAACCTAGTGAATTTTCGTGAACACTGCTCAACTGAAATGGCCACAATCATTCCTTCAATTTTCTCTGTGCATGAGAAAACGCAATTGGCCGGTGTTGCTAGTCCGTTTATATACAGTTTCACATCAGTATGTTCCTTCTTTCTTTGCAACTAGGTGCCCAATGTTACCGCTTCTCGTGTGTAGGTGGGGAATGATATCTTTAATATATATATATGCACCGAAAACCGGATTTAAACCCTGCTGAATTAATGCACGCGAAAACAAAAGTAAAAATGCAAACCAATCTGAACGCGTATATCATTCGAAATAAGTTTGGAAGTTTAAACGTGCAAAAAAACTAAAATTTCTGAAGCAACTTAAAATCGAAAAAGAAAGAAAGCTGTGTGTGGGAGAGTTGGAATATGATTCTAAATATTCAAAAACAATAAACATTTTCAAATTTTATATAATTAATATTATGATATGTCAATGATTAACAAATAGAGGTTATTATTGTAAATAAAAGTTCAAAATCGATATAAAGAAATATGGCATCGGAAGCTAATGCAATTAAGTTTTTTTTTTCTTATGTAGAATGCACCTGTAAATTCAACTGATTTGATAATTTTTATACGTATATTTTCATTTTGTGTTCAAAAATAAAATGCATTTGAGCAATAGTTATAAGTGTTCAGTATGTTCGGTATAAATATATTGCGAAATGAAAGTGTTCCGTGACTAAAAAAGTTGAGGGAAAAGCTGTTCTCAACAATCATAATCAAAATTCTACTAGTATGAAAAAATGAACAAAATCTCTCCTCCCGCCTCTAATTATCTTATGTTCAGGATTCCCCCCCCCACACACACACACATACAATACTGCCTTATCTGCTTGACACGCCTAATTTAGCACGGAAATTAATCACACTAACAAGGAATGGAATCTCTACTCTGATTTCAATTCAACATATATTTCATGTCGACAGCAATTGAAATAAAATTAATTCATTTGAAAACCGTTATATCATCATCTACCAAACCGCATAAGAAAAGTCAAAGCAACATAATGACTTTCAGATGTGGCAATTTATAAGTCAATGATTTTGGGAATAACATACTACATTTGATTCTAGTAAGGTTTAAGGAACATTAATTGTCGTAATCACGTTTATGTTAGTGGGTGTGTGTGCGCGCGCCTACGATCTTAATTTCTGCTAGCAGTTAACAATACTAAAAAAGATTATCACTCGCGGTTGGGGCGTTTATTACATCCACTGATTCAATTCAGAAATCTCTCGTAAAAATAACCAATGTAATCGTTAATAATAATAATAATAAAAAGATAGATAATACCAGATCAGCTAGGTTTATCTCTAAAAATGCTGTAAAAAATACTGGTTGGGGGTTAAGTATATTTGAATAAAAGTAAAGACGTGCAAAATTTTTCCTTACAGTCGGCAGCGATAATGTCCATTATGTGGCAAGACCCTGAGGCTTTATAACTAAACGTGAGCGATTAAGTCCCAAACTAAGAAGATTATTTTCTCTTAGTAACACGATTGCTCGGTATCGCATAATATGGAGAATGGTAAGGGAAAACACACAACTGATAAACTTAATACAGAACAGTAATTACAATCAATTCCAATTCTAAAAACTAAACTGTAATAAAAATCGGCTGAGCAAATTTTATTACAATTTAGTTTTTCGAATCCTTATTAAAATTTGTGCGTCCAATTCTGAGACCATTTTTGTGGCAACGCCTGCAAAACGATTCAAAATGATGCAAGTAATAACTTTACTGTGGTTGGCTGAATGAAATTTAATTGTTTTTTTCTCTCCCTAACAAGAACTGTTGTTGCTCCCAATTTTGGTTGAAAATGAATATCTCAGCCAAAACGTAACGAAGCGAAACAAAACCATATATTACAAATAACAATAATAAACTGCGACACTGAAGTACAAACTTGGCTCTACGCTCAACTGCAGTACTAATGATTGACGTAATGATAAGAAACTGCCATTTCAAAACATTTCTTTTTACGACTCGCATCTCGAAAAGCGTTAATACATTATAATTACATAATTTAATGATTAAAGTTTTCATTTTATTTTTCATGGTTTTATTTCGTGATGTTTTCATCAAATTTGCTCCAAATAATAATAATAATAATAAAAGGGTAACGACTGACAAATGCTTTGTGCATAGTTGTGCGCACACAACTATGCACAACTTTGCGCTATTGCTATACTTTTATTGTGAAACTGACTTAGTTTTATATTTTATTTTATTTATAACCAAGATAAGCCCTATAAACTCAAAGGCTATCCTGCTATCTCGAGCAGGCTTTTGCAAACAACCATGTCCAAGGTGTGATTCGAATCAACAACCTGTTGTTTGGAGAGCGGGTATGCTATCCACAAAAATGACGACACAGTTCACTAACTTAAAAGGCAATTTAGTATAAGAGCAGCACATGGTCGGAGCAAGTGCAGAAAAAGACGAGCGTTGGACGGTTCAGAGACCACGACAATTTCGCACAAAGCGATTGAAACACTATGTTTACGATACTTTTATGGTTGTCATATTAATTTTATCCCACTCCTTTTTGTGAATGCAAATGTATTTTTGGCGTTACTGACGCAAAAACAATACGTTGCTATTTTATGTAATACACTACAAATAAGGCGTGAAAACAGATTATATTGCAAAACTGTACTTTTTTTTATTTCTAACATTTTATTTTCTAATTATTTCAAGCAAATTTAAGTAATCCACTACTAATCATATTATTAGTGTGTATTCAGATTTTTCGAATATAGAAACAATAAAATTTATGGTTTGAAGGAGCACCGTTATGTAACACCCACACATTTTTATTCTGTATGGAAAGACATTTATTATTCAAGTTTCATACCTTCTCATTTGTTATAATAGTCAATTAATTATATGGCAAGGCAGTCATGTTAATGTAGCACTAAAGCAACGAAGCACTAGTATAAATAATTAATGCCAAACAACTTACCAAAAACTATCTCAACCATAATTCACATCAACTGCAGTGCTTATTTGGTAAATTAATTATCCGATATATTTTCAAAGTTTTAGATAGCAGTTTGCAAAAACAGATTAATACTACTGATTTAATAAAGAGCAAGAGGCTGTCCAATACTCCACTGCAACTGACAAAATGCAACGACTCTTTAAAAAAATAAAAATAATAATAATAAAATAAAAACTACAGTACATCAATACCTCGATTAGTGCGTCATTTTTTTTTTCTATATCCAAATTCGATTAGTGCGCCTCTAAAATTCGATTGGTGTACCTATATACATCTTAAAAATAAAATGTTACAGATTTTTAAAATTTTCTATCTATACTGTTTTTATGGCTAACTATTTTAAAAAATCACTCACCAGGATGAAATAATTTAGTTACCGATTTAAAACATTTTACAAAGTTATTTTTTAATGGCATACTACACTATTTCCATGTACTGTACACTATGTTCCAAATTTACCGCCAAACTTTATGTCGTCTGATAATTATACAGCATTTTGATGATCATATCTCCTGCCTCCTTTGCAATTGTTTTCCTTACTTTTTTTATTTTTAGTACTCTCACAATCTTTCATCATGAATAAAAGAATTAGTGAGCAAAAAAGTGGAAGTGTGAAAATGATTCGAGAAGTAATCTCACTGGAAGAATAACTTGAAATAATAAAGCAAAATGAACAAGGCGAGTCCAGAGCAAAGATAGACAAGAACACAAAATTGGGTGAA
Source organism: Typopeltis vanoorti (assembly GCF_054136105.1). Taxonomy (NCBI): domain Eukaryota; kingdom Metazoa; phylum Arthropoda; class Arachnida; order Uropygi; family Thelyphonidae; genus Typopeltis; species Typopeltis vanoorti. Next base: position 5,422,694 of record NC_143567.1, on the reverse strand, counting down.
TCAACTATAAGAGCAATTTTAAGCAAAGCTGCTGAATACAAAGAGAAAGGTAAGGCTGCTTCAAGTTCATGCACCATTCTTCGCACCATGCTTGCGCTCGAAATCGAAGTATTATAATGTTTGAATTAGAGAGACTTCTTTCTACATGGATCGAAGATTGTAACCAAAAACGGATCCCGCTAGCAGAACTGACCTCATTAAATCAAAAGCATTAAGTCTCTTTGCAACCTTGAAAGAAAGTGCTATCAGTGATGGAAAGGAAGAAGGAGAATTCCACGCTAGTACTGGGTGATTTCAGCATTTCAAAAAGAATAGCCTACATCAGGGCTGTCCAAAGCACTACCCGCGGGCCGTATTCGGCCCGCGGTGCGATTTTGTGCTGCCCGTACAAATTTTATCACTAATTAATTATCAATTATACATACATACATCTTCAAGGCCCACCTTTCCTAATTGGGTTGTAGGGGCAACAGCTGCAAGAGGAACTTCCAATGGTCACAATCCTCTGCCACCAAGTTCTGGTGGGATTCCCAAACGTGTCCACCCAAGGTTTTGGATATAATCTATCCAGCGAGTCCTTAGCCTCCCACCCTCTGGCTTGGCAAAGAGGACCTGCTGAGGGAGCCTCTCTTGTGGCATTCTGACCAGGTGCCCGTACCAACGTAACTGTGATCTCTAAACACGGAGAAGCAGAGGTTGAGTATTGAGGGTTTCCCGAATTGCAGAGCTTCTGACTCTGTGGAGTCTTGTCAGCCCCGCAACCCCTCGAAGGAACCTCATTTCAGCCGCTTGAATTCGTGTCCGCATTCTTTCGGTCATTACCCAACTCTCATGGCCATAGGTGAGGATGGGGACATAGACTGTATTGAAGACAGCCAGCTTTGCCTTCTGGCTTAACTCCCGCTTCAATACTACCGAACAGCCAAGCTCCCGCAATATTGAGCTTGCTAAGACAATTCGAGTATCTAGCTCTACGTCCCATTTTCCATCATTCGTGAATATGGACCCAAGGTATTTAAACTTCTCCACCTGTCTCATTGGGACTCCACTTACATGTAGAGTGCACTGGGATGGTTGTCTTGAGACCACAAATGTTTCAGTTTTGGCCACACTGATCTTCATTCCGGCGTCTGCACAAACAGCTACAAACCTATCCAGGGTCCGCTGGAGGTCATCTGTGGAAGAGCTAAACAGAACCAGGTCATCTGCAAAAAGCAGACGTCCAATGCTTCATCTTCCAATTCTGACACACTCACTGCCTCGGCTGTGCCTATCAATCAAGTCCATAAATATTACGAAAAGGAGGATTGACAGAACACACCCTTGGCGGAGGCCAACGGAGACTGTGAAAGGTTCAGACTTTGTGCTGTTTACCCTGACACAAAACTCTGGGCATTCATACAGGGACTTGATGGCAGCTAATAGTTGGCCATCCACTCCATACTCCTGTACTACTTGCCAAATCTTATCCCGATGAACCCGGTCATATGCCTTCTCCAAGTCCACAAAACATGCGTAGACATTCTTGGTATATTCCCAAGATTTCTCAAAGACTTGCCTTAAAGTGAAGATTTGGTCAGTTGTGCTTCTACCAGGACGAAAGCCATATTGTTCTTCCTGGAACTTTCACTCAACTATGCTCCTGCACCGTCTTTCCAAGCACCTAGCATACACTTTCCCAGGCAGGCTGGGCAGAGAGATGCCACGATAGTTACTGCAATCCTTCTGGTCTCCCTTCTTGAAGACTGGTATTATCATGCCTGTCTGCCATTGCTTTGGTGCTCGCCCAGATATCCAAGCAGCCTGACACACTCGAGTCAGCCAGATAACACCGTTTCGATTTAAGGCTTTTAGCATTTCGGGCCGTATTTCATCATCGCCAGCAGCCTTGCCCGATTTTAGCGATATTATTGCTAAATGGATCTCTTCTGCTGTGAGACTAGTCATTGCCCCGATCTGAGCCTCTTGGATGTCCACAACTGCTGGGTCACCCGGGTTAAGAAGGCTCAAAGTATTCCCTCCATCTGTGGAGGATATCCTTCTCGGTTGTTAAAAGTACACCCTTGCTGTGCACGATTTCCTCCCTCGAAGGCGGCGGATGGTCTGGCAGAATACTTTGTTTGCATTTGCAAAGGATGAGTCTAATCTTCCTCCAAAGGATTCCCAAGCCCTCATTATCAGGTGATGCGCAAACGCATCTCAGGTGACCTAACCCTAAGCCATGTTAGGTAGGACTCCTTTTTTGCTCGGACAGTTTTTTGGACTTCTTGGTTCCACCAAGGTGTCCTTTTCTCACTGCCCGTTGCCATGCCGAGCCTCTTTCTGCCACAGCATGAGAGTGCAGAGGCAGTGAGAGCTGTTCTGAACAGCTTCCACTCCTCCTCAACATCTGCAGTATGCTTGGGAATCTCTTTGAACCTGGAGGAAATGTCATCTGCAAAATTCTTCCTCACAGTCTCATTTTCCAATGCCTCCCATTTCATGCAGTATAGCTGCTTAGGCCTACCAGCGTTGATGGTAGCATCTGGTTTCTGAAGCCGTAGAGTGCACACAACAAAGTGGTGGTCAGTTGACAGTTCTGCCCCTCTTCTCACACGAACGTCCAACACTGAGGAAAACAGGTCTGCTGAAACTATAAAGAAGTCAATCAGAGACCTTTGTTCTAGTGTATCCCTGTACCAGGTATACTTATGGACTTCTCGGTGCTGGAAGAAGGTATTCATTATGGACAAGCTGTTAGTACAGCAGAAGTGCAATAATTTCAACCCATTCGCGTTCAGGTCAGGGGCGCCGTGCCTCCCAACCACACCCCTCCATGTCTGGTCATCTGTTCCAACATGTGCATTGAAGTCACCCATTAGCAGGACTGATTCCATGTCTGCCACCCTGTCAAAAGCAGCATCCACTTCCTCTAGGAAGGCAGAGTATTCTGACTCCAGATTAGGTGCATAGGCTTGCACCACAGCCAAATCATGGTTTTTCATCTGAAGCCTTAACACACATACCCGTCCCCCCAATGGGATCCACTCAGCAACACAGTCTGACAGCTGGGGGCTTGTGAGTATCCCGACACCCACCTGAGCAGACATTGTCCGGCTCACACCAGAGTAGTAGAGCTTCCACCCCTTATCCAGGTCGACAGTTCCAGAGCCTCTCCTCTTGGTCGAAGAAAGCCCAACTAAGTCTAGCCGGTAGCGCTTGGCTTCCTCAACCAGTTCCAACTCTTTCCCTGTCAGAGAGATGTTCCAGTTGCCTAAAGCCTATAGTCTGGTGCCGTTGTCGTTGCCCTTTCCGTCCTTTTGATGAACCATTTCTTTGCGCTGCCCCTAAACACCTCTCCAAACGGGCCCATTGATGGAGTTTCAACTAGCAGAGTGCTGAGGAGTGATGTCTAAGGGAGACTGTAACATATTTTTCGAACGGGTCCCTCTGCCTAAAAGCCGAACGCGTCCCTTGGTAACCCGCGCGACGGACGATGCGGTATGAACATTTTTTGATGGCCTGATCATGTTACAGTGTTTGATAATGTCCTGGTAGCACAAGACGAAATGACACAGCAAAATAGGTAAGATTCCCCTCGAATACTCTAATAGCATTCGGGGGAAGGAGCAAGAAGAGAAGAAAGAAAGAAGCAAGGGAGGAAGAGGAGGGACCAGTTTACAGATAATATAACAGATGTATATTACATGAAGTAAGGCATGGTCCATCATCAGGTACCTCGGGTTTGCCACGCCCGTACTCACTAAAGTGAGCCCCTGAGGTAATTATCAATAATTAATTTTTATCACTAATCGGTAATCTGGACGTTGATGATTTTATTTGGTGTTTTTATATCACTATATACTCACGTGTTTTGCAAATATCAGATGTGCCAAAGAAGCGTGCTTATACTTTTTTGTTCCACGCGCGTGCTCCGGGCGTTCACGGGGAACGTGAGCGCGCGATTAGTGCGCAATGTGTTGTTCGTTTGTTCAGCTTTCGAGGTTGTGCTGCTGCTGCTTACCAAATTACTAGATACTCATTTTGATGTGGCCCTCGGATTACCAAAGTTTGGACAGCCCTGGCCTATTCTAATCACAGGCGAAGCTCCAAGTACAGATAAGGAGGTGGCCGCAAATTATCCAAAGATTTTTCAGAAAATTATAGAAGAGGGCTATTTGTGACCAACAAATATATAATGTCGATGAAACCGGGCTTTTTTGGAAGCGAATGCCTTCCAAGACTTTTCTAGCCAAATCAGAGAAATCTCAGCATAGTTATAAAGTCACAAAGTCGAATGAAATTACTGCTAGCAATATGCGAGCCGTTTGAAAGCACATTCTTCCACATGGTGCAAATGTTTTAGAGGCTTTCAAATGAATCTAAGTCAATTAAATCTCATTCTGAGAAATTGAGCGATTCTGACCTGCTAAATTTAGATACACAGCGGGAAAATCCTGAAGATCATGAAGAAAATTTAATCACTGATAAGTCCAAAGAGATTTCACAGAAACAATTTCAGAATATTTTTTGTACAATCGAAGTTTTTAAGCCGCAATGCTTAGAGGCTCCTAATGAAGAGAGAAGCAGTAAAATTTGCTGGAGTAGTAGAAGAGGCAATAGGGCCATACCGTCAGTTATATGAAAAAACGAAACAGAATGCCAGCTAAACTACGTTAGTTAAATTCTTTTTTAAGAAGTAGAATAATAAATTTATATTCTGAATGTATTTTATTGTGTTTCAGCTTCATGGTTTTCCTTTAACTAGGCCCTGAGATATACCCTAATTCTTTTATTAAAAAAAAATGCGTTTTAAAGAACGCATTAGGCGCATTAATCGAAGGTTTGCTGTACTTGTTTGTGAAAGGGCAATATCAACATATACATGTATATATTAGTGTAAATCAGGGTTTCTCAAACTTTTCATACGACGGAACACTTCACAAATCCTGAAATTTTAACGGAACAACTTGGTTAGAGTCGAGTATCATCGGTCTCGTATTCAATGTATTCTAAGCGTATTCTAAGTGCACACTATCGCCGCAGCAGGCTGTATCGCATCACAAAAATGCGACAGCGCACACCACAGGCGTGCCGGGCCGCACTGCATCGCATTGACCTTGCTTGTGACCGCACGTTTCGTAGAATAGATACCTCCGTACTTCACTCGCGCTCGGAGGTATCGACAACGGCGGGCAGCTGAGTCAAGGGCAGCGCGCGCTAGCCTTAATAGCACAATCCACAAGCAAAGTGAGTAGCGCTTGATTTTCAAGCATGTTTGAATTTTGTCGCAGCATTTAAAACCATTCCAGGCTCATATTAATTGATAATTTTTCACCGAACACTTATTCACTTTCTGCGGAACATATTTTGGGAAACGCTCGTATAAAACAATCTTGGAGACACTCTGCGAGTTATATTAGTAATGCCGCTTTGGAAAGTATCGTATATTCCCTGCGAATATGGATGATCAGGTGGGATACCAATCAAAACGCATCAAAGATGGGATTTTTCCTATTATATTTGCTCTCGCTAAACAGCAACTCTTCAAAATGCATTATGTACGCCAGCACATTAATGACGAGCTGTAGTAAATTGCCATAATCGTTATTCAAATCATGCTTGCTTTGGGTTCGTTCAAAAAAACAATCCCACACAAAAGAGGTCACAAGATTTGTAATAGAACAGTACCACACGTAGGCAAGTAATAGGTAGGGAAAAAAAAGTAGATGGCATGAAAGGAGAGGATGAAATGATCGTTCGGTAATTTTAGAGCTGCTTGTTCTTGCAGGAAAAGGAGGAATAATGTCAGTTCGTCGGAGTAGAGTCCATGAAATACCTACAAAGCAAGCAAAATATACAGTATGGCTATTAAAAAATAATAATACGTACGAATATCTACAACACGTTATGGAGTAAATGGTTTTTTCAACAAAGAAATAGTATGTTTACACCTGATATGTACATCCACAACTATCGGTGTTATCTTGGCCGAATAAAGCATTAACGACGGTGGATTACGTGCTCCTTGGTATGGGTACCTTGTCTTTCAAGACAGATTTCGTAACACATGCGAAGGTTCTCTGTCATCTTAGAGAACAAAGGTTGGAACATCTGCTGAACATATCGTGTAATTTTATCCCTTAGTTCATCAAGGTTTGAAGACGAGCCTTCAACATACCCCAAACGAAGACAAAGTGATAGGAGATTAGGAGAACGTGAAGGATACGAGAATTCTATGAACCTCGAAATGAGCGTCCCGGGGAAGTGTTCTGATAGACTCTAGAACCACGTGATGTGTGACAGGTTGCTCCGTCTTGTTGGAATACCTGTACACGACACCCTATGCAAATCCTAGGTGAACGGAACCAACATATTCTCGATGAAGGGTTCGTTATTCAATGTCACGGTTACACCACCGTTTTCAATGAAGTAGGTCTCAATTATGCCAAGGCCAGAAACCGCACACCAATACGGTGACCTTCTCGCTGTGAAAAGGTTTCTCTTGGGGAAAAAAAACATGGAACCAGTAGGTTTATCTGTTTACATGACCGCCTAGATGGAAAAGGGCTTCGTCTGAGAACCAGACATTATGGAGGAAGGACAGATCTTTATAGACCAGCACGCATGCACAGGATTCCTGCCATGCAGCGTAATATGTTGCTGTTGAACCAACCTAAATGGCATACGAAAAGGCACCCAGCTCTTAATGATTCTCTGTGGTGACAGCCTCGGTATCCCAAGTTTTACCACTTTTGGGCGTTGACTGCGTTTCGGAGACTGTAACACTTGCTCCAGCACACGCCAGAGATTCTCGTTTGTATTAACAGTTTGTGACCTCCCCGAATGCACTTTGAATTGCTGCACATTCCCGTAAGTCGCAACCTCTCGATTAAGGCAATGATGCCACTACTGATTTGGACACGCTTACGGAAATGACGAACAAACTGCTCACAAACATGTCGTAGGCTTGGACCATTTGCTCTACCAAGTCCGTATGAACGAAAATAATGCTCAACAATAAATGTTTTTTCTTTCGACGTCAACACCATTGCTACAGCTAAATGTAATGGCGTAAGCCAGGGTTCGCAAACTGGCGACCCGCGAAGGCTTCGTATCCGGCCCGCGTCCTTAATGATTTCTTTTCTAAAAATCAATGTTTCTAACATCCTGCGGAAATTAAAACAGAAAAAATTCAAACTTCTAAATGTTTTATGACAGCTTTAAACAAAAGTAAAACATTACTATAATTCTTTGTACCATGTTTCTATCATCAAAAAAAGAAATATAACGAAGTTGGCATACCAAATTTTTATAAATACCTCGTAATCAGTAAATATCCCAAATATAAAATTTTTTATGTAAAAATGTTGTGAATCTTTGGAAGCACCTATGTACAGGGTGTTCGGGATAAATTTGACAGTTTCGTAAGGAAAAAGAAAATCTTCTTTGTATCTATTAAATTTAATGAATTGACAAAAAAACATTACAGGCAGAGTTAATTACAATACTATCAACAAGATTTACTCAAAATAACCACCATTAGCATCGATCACAGCTTCAATTCTGCTTCGGAACCTCGAACAAGCTGATGCTACAGTCTCCCTGGGAAGGGCCGCAAAAACTGCTTTAATTTTATCCATTAACTGGGCTTTTGTATTACTGGAAGTGCGATTGGTGTCTTTTTCAACTGCGCCCCATACAAAATAATCCATGGGGTTAAGGTCTGGGGAGTTTGGAGGCCAAACATTTGGACTGGTGAAGTCGTAGAAATTTTCAGACAACCATTTTTGACTTTTCCCAGAGGTGTGGCAAGGGGCCGAATCCTGCTGCCATACATACGGCCTACCATTGGCTACCCTTGTTATCCAGGGCTTGACTACAGTTAGCAACTCCACGAACAAAGCCCGAATTCCAATGCCAGGGTTCTTCAACACCTGTTCCTGCAGATTTGCGAGGAATTCTGCTGTACGAACGCAATCAGATCGTCTGCTAGGGATCTTTCTTCTTGCTACATCCTCGTAGTCACCATTGCAAGTCTTTAGTTCATGCCCGATTGTTTTTACTGTATTCAGGGAGCATTGGGCAGCAGTCGTAATATCCTTATTTTGATGGCGGGCACGAATCATCATGATACAAGTTATTCTCTTCCATGATTCAGGTGGGTTCCAGCTATCCATCCTTTCTGACATCTTGTATATGAATGAAGAAGGGTCCAAACTTTTAAATGAAGAGAAGTGTGTGTTAATACATGTAACTTACGGAAAAATATAATTAATTATAAATATGTCAAATTTATCCCGAACACCCTGTATATGAGCAATTATTATCAATTATGAAACTTAATAAGTCAAAGTTCCGCTCACGGATAAAGGATGCTAGATTAAACACAAAACGAAAAAGCAGATATGGGCATGTTTAAGTTAAGGGATATTACATCCCATATCGTTTTTTAGCCGAATAAGAAACTCATGCTAGTACAGAGAAAAAGATGTCAGATTTCAGGATCAAAATCAAATTAAAAAAAGGACTCATAGATAAAAATCTTTATTTTTGTAAGTCAAAATTATGTATTTAAATAATTTTCTTAAAGTATGAATAAAATTTTATTGAACTTATATTTTCTAAACTTATATTTTTAAATTTTAAAAAGTTATAAATTTAAATTGTGCTGTAACTGTTTACGTAAGTCATAAAGGCCCGACAGCAAAAGGACCTTTGTTAGAGCCTTTCTTTTTTTTTTTAGTTTATGTTTTGGTTCACAGAATAATATTGAATATGGCCCGCGTCTGATATACATCTAATTAACTGGCCCTTTGCTGCGTTTGAGTTTGAGACCCCTGGCGTAGACTCTACACGTGCTCTTTTATCAATGTGTATGTAGTCAAACGGCATATCTCATAGCGCGTGTATTGAAGGGGTATCAAAGTTCAGTATTATTATTATTATTATTATATTTATTTATTTTTTTTTTTTTTTTTGCGCCATACCATAGAAAAAATGACGAGAGAAAAGGTTGGAATTTTGTGTGAGAGAGAAAGTTATCTATTAAGCAAACTATCCTCTTTTGGATAGCATCGAGCATTAAGATTTTTGGTTCATTATCCCAAATATGAGAACAGCATTCTATGGTTGAACGGATTTGGGATTTATAAGGATTATGCAGCGAGTAATATTTTGAACGAAAGGGGAGACGAAAGTTTCGTTTTTCTTTTCGAGAGGATACAGATGTGATGTCTTTATGCTAGAATAGGGAAGATGTGAAAATCAATCCAAAAATAGAAAACTGATGTTGACTGGAGGTAGAAATATTATTGAAACTAAGGTGTGAAATAAGGCCTTTCTCTTTAAATATACGAGGATTATGCTTTGTTATCACCTAAAATTGACTAGGTTATCTTCACTCCACTTGAGAATCGGTCAGGTCATGAGATCAATGTTTAAGCCACTGTTATTAATTATAAAAGATCTTCACGCTTGTATAAATTTAAACACCACAAGGTTTCTCGCAAGAAGAAGAGGAACATGGTGGACTATCAGCAGCAAAACTATGAACAGGATTTGTTGTTAGTGAAGATCATTAATGTATAAAAGGAAGACTGTGGATGAAAGCACAGATCCCTGTGGTATCCCAGTAGCAATAGAGAATCTGTTGATAGGAAACCACCCATCATGATATGCAATGACCAGAGAGGAAACTGACTATCCAGTCACAAAGGATGGAGGCAAACCGTAAGTGGTAGCTTGGTAAGAAGGTTTCCATATCATACTTGATCAAATGCCTTGGAAGTATCAATAACGAAGAAGAATTATTTCCATTCTGCGGGTTCCATTAGTTTTAATAAAACTCATTAACGGTCAGAAATGAAAGAGTACTTTGTACGATATTAGTGGTATAATATTTATTAACGGTACATTCTGGTAATTACCTCCGAAAGGTTAGAGAGTTTCCAGAAATGATTACAATACTGCATAAGCTCTTTTTTTTTTTTTGTTTTCTTGGCATATTTTACGTACGTGGAGTTATTCTGAACTACGACGCAGGACATAACACCAAATTAAGAAATTCCTGATGCAAAAAGTATTTTCTGATTTGTGATTTGACCACAACAACCATATTTTGTTGAAGAGCGGCCCTGGTAAGATTTATCAAAATAATACATGTAAACGATCCTATGACAAGTTTCGTTAGAATATACCAAGGACGCTTCCAGGGTTGCTTACGATGTTATGAGCTTCTCTTAAATTCCTAAAATGTACTGTTATTTGAGATTCCCACACGAAAGGTTGGAAGCCTATAGTACATTTTATACTGTGAGTTGACTAAGGATTTCGTGAGTTGATTAAGGAGATGACCAAGGCGGAGTCGAACCAGCGACCAGTATGTTGGAGAACAACATGCTAACCACTCGACTAACCAGACCGATAATTATTATTAACGTCCTTGGTATATTCTAATGGAGCTTGTTATAGGATCCTTCACAAGTACTATTTTGATAAATCTTACGAAGGGTCGCTTTTCAACAAAATAGGTTCTTTTAGTAAAGTCATGAAAAGCTATAAATGTTGAGCAGCAGTTGCAACGAGTTTAGTGCTGAATGAGGGAATTACTGATGTTATTTAAGATGAGCATTTCCCATGGAAATATTTGTAGAATATACATATTGCAGAAACCAAACGTCTGTGCGAAAGTGGGGGAGTAAGTTGGTAAGAGGTGGGTCATTAATAAGTCTAACTGCTCTCTTCTGTATTGAGTCGAGTTTTGAGGGAGCTTTTTAGGGGCACCACCCCATATGTGAGAGCAGAATTCAATAGCTGGGCGGATTTGTGATTTGTACAATGTTAACAGCTGTTCAGGGGTGAAGTAACGTCTTGTGCGAAAGAGAAATCCTAGTTTGTTTTTTGAAGCTGAGGATGTAATGGTTGTGATGTGTTTATGCCAGGAAAGCTTTGATGTCAGAGTAATTTCAAATAGAGAAATCTCAAATTGTCTGGAAATTTGAGTATCGTCAAAAAGAATACTGGGAAAAAAATGGTTCTTTTTATGAGAAATAGGACAGAACTGGTTTTTATGAGCACTGAAATTAATGAGGTTATCTGAACCCCATTGGAGGATGGATCGGAGATCAGAATTGAGGGCAGTAGTGGTTGATGTTCTGTAGGTTGAGGTGAGTTGTGTAGAGTAAGGTTTATCAAATGAAAGAGAGGAGTGCAATGTGCTGTCGTCTGCAAAACTGTGTATTGGGTTGGAGGTCGACTAAAGTAGGTCATTGATATATAGAAGGAAGAGGGTCGGTGAGAGAACTGAGCCTTGAGGGATCCCAGCATTAGTTGAATGGTCAGAGGAAACGGAACCGTCCACCATCACATACACAGTGTGCATCGAGATAGAAAGCTGCAATCCAACTTCGGAAGTCCTGAGACAGACCAAATGATGGTAGCTTGCTTACTTTCCAATGCATGCATTGGAAGCAAAGCGTGAAGCCAGAAGATTGGAATGGCAATCCATTCCAATCATGCACCGCTCTATGAGAGAAATATCTAGATCTCTCTCTCTCTCTTACACACACACACACACACACTTCTTAGCGGCCTTCATTCTTAGCTTTCAAGGATGCCGCATAAACTGCATAAAATAAAAAATTCCATCAACTGAAATCCTGTATGCCGCTTTCAGAAGTTTGTAAGTCTCAATCATATCGCCCCTCTTTCTTGATCTTATGGGATTTGATTACGTGTTAGATTAGATAATAATAACAAATTATTTATATACAAAAAAGCAAAAAAATTTTCTAGTACCTCCCAAAAATAAATCTCTGCATCCTCCTCAAATACATTCATGAATGTATTCAGCTGTATGGTAGTTATGCGGCTGATGATGACTGCGTAATCACCTGCGACACCAATTTTATCATATTAGCATTTGCACCCAAAAATACACTACCAGATTTATGGGCTAGACGTTCGGCAATGCTCAGGTAAATTTACGCATAACATATTGGGGGAGAGGTAGTATGTCGTCAACACGTGGCCTTAATGACACTGCTGAAGACTGCGCACTAAAATTTCGTTGACAATGCATTAATCATTTTCATCCGTGAGCAAGACTACAAAAGGTGGCTTTCTAGCGCTTCTCTTTTTTTCCAACACGCACAGAAAAAGAAATTTTCGGCTTCTTTTTATGCATTTAATGATGTTATATGTAAAAGACTAGAAACCTTTTTAAGCTTGTTTTTGCGTGATTCATCTGCTACTGGAATTAAAGGACATACAATGCAGTTCGCTCAGCAGACCGACAGACATTTCTACTGAAATACTACAGTGAACTAGTCGAACTTTGCAAGACGCCGTTGCTAATAAGACAATAGTATTCAGTTCAGCAGCAATACTAAGAGCAGCTTTTACTTGAAAATAAAATTCTGCTATCTATGTATCGTTAACTTCCTTCCTGTTTTACGCTTATGCGCAGACCATGAAGGATTTCGAAACAAGATCTGACGGAACAGAATGGTTAATCCTTGTTCCCGTAGTATCCTATGTCTATATACAGAATAATATGAACGTCTATAAATTCGAACAATGTAAAACAGTCGGAATATCGAAGGATAGAAATCTCAGGAGATAGCCAAAACATATCAGCGAGTAGTATATATCGAAAAAGGATCGACATTATTTTGTACAGTGAAACAGAAACGAAGGGATTATGATAGGCACCACTGTCATTTATGATTCAATTACCGATGAGTTGGAGTAAGAATTCAAATTTCACTAATTTTCTTGAAAATTAGCACAGATATATCTTATTAAGTTATTTTTTATTTTAATTTTATGGAAGAAGCTGCATATTTAAACTAATGTTTACGAGTATTATTGTTTTGATTTTATTAGGGAAAGATATCACAGAACGGGTGGGGGGGGGAGTTAAAGCAGTGAAGGTAAGTACTTATTAAATAGAAAGTTATTTAGTTATAATTTTAGAGCCAAGGTTTTTTATAACTCATTATTCTAAATAAGAGAAATGCAGTTCTGTTATTACAAAAACGGCTGTTTAGCCTTAACCTATGGTGATACTCAGTCACGTACCTGCTGTACAAAAAAATTCAATTATGTACACTAATCACTATCTGATTCCTTCTAATTTGATGTGAAAGATTTTTAATATTAACAAAATCTAGTTACTTTGACAGCATCATCCCATACATTTCCTCTAGTTAACCCACTTCTAATTAGAGTGGATGCTAATAGAATGTTTCCAGTCGTCTGGAAACATACCATTAGCATCTACTTCTTCGGAGTACTGCGTTTCCAGGATAAATCCCTTCAGATGTGCCATTACGATGATTGGGAATAGTTCAACCTGATCCAGATGAACGTAACTGCCGTAAATTGCTGGTGTATCCTTCAAACGTAAGCGATATGTTTCTTATTTGGTAGGGTACGAAGGATTAATCAAAACATTTGTCTTTTTTTTTTATTTATTTATTTTAAAAAGACATTCTGTAAGGTTATTGACACTAGAGCAGTGTTCGCATAATATTACCAGCTATCTATGATGCCCCACTTAAAATCTTGACATTTCGCAAAGACCCTTAAAAAGTTCCATACGAAATATGTAAAATTATTAGAAACGTCACTGATTTTCATGCGATTATTATTTTGAATAGCAGCATCCAAGAATGCAGTACTATCCAGAGTGAATGTCAGGTCAACTACACCTTTCTGCATTGGCAACATCAAGCGTCTGAACTGTTCCCACCACAGTGACAAACAGTTCTCCCAATATGCTGAGGCATTTGCCAATAAATGTCACTTGGTATACCGTTACAGGATCGGGAAAAAAAAAGAAAGAAAAGAAAAAATAAACTTCGTCTTTTTTCTGGCATGGACACGTAAAGGATTACGAGAGAGAGAGAATCCATGTATGTTTGGAATGCCGTAATAACCAGTGCAGTCGTCCGTCAGAAAATTATCAAAAAAACACATCGGAAGTTCATTTTCTATCTGTATATTCTGAAATATTCCTAACATTACAACAAGTCAAATAATGTTAGAAAAACGTTTTAATTTACCTTCGCATGAAGATCTCCAGTACATCTGGCAGTATCGCAAATCAAATGAATGCCTTGCTGAAAAAGTTCGACAATCTGAAACAGGATTAAAAAGCGTTTCTGAAGATTAAGTTAGCCATGCTGACACAATAACGGCTTGACGAAAGCTGCTGAACGGCTGAAGACGGTGAATGTAATAGAGTCGAAAGCATAAAAAGATCGTCTCATTGCCAATATTATTAATTATTAGTTCAAATTGTTTTGATGAAAAGCATGTCAGAAATAACAGTGTAAATTGGATAATCCCCAATTTATGCAACAAGAAAATGCTTTTGATAAAACCATAAAATCTGCAACTGTATTTTCTAGTTGATTTTATTAATTTCGATATTTTATTTTATTTTTTTTTAATGAATGGACTGATTTACTACTTTATTATTTTTCATAGTTTTTATGTGCGATTCATAAAACGAACAAGCATATGCCAGATTTGTTTTGTGAATCCCTCCGTACACGTCATTTCTCGATTATGACTGGACGGAGTATATTGAACAGCCGGCAGGAGCAAAATTTCGAAATCAAATATAACAGTAACTCTGTTCTGGATGTATGGAATTTAATGAAATTTGGAATCTACGAGGTTCCAAGAATATGCTTACGCTATTCAACCGGATCATTTTATTGACAAACTTTGACCAAAAGATTTCGAACAGATAATCACTAACCAACATTAAATTCCATTGGCATTTGCAGGATGGAATTTAATGAAACTAGAGGTCAGGATCTCTATTAAGACATGAGTCATTTACTTTTGGTTTCCTTCACCATTTGTAGTGAGAAAATAAGGCAAAACTAAATTAATTTTAAAATAGGAAAGTAAAGAAATCACTGCAATCCTTTAAAAACTGCGTTTCATAACAATATTTTTATATAATGGTGCCATTTTATTACAAATTAAACTAGAATCACTGTTGGCAATATATAACTGTATACATAATTTTTGTATGTATACAGATATATACATACAAAATGTGTGTGTGTGTGTGTGTGTGTGTGTGTGTGTGTGTGTGTGTGTGTGTGTGTGTGTGTGTGTGTGTTTTCATGACGAACCATTCTTGAACATATCTGGATGTTGAACGAAAATTACTGTACTACGCAGCATGAGAGTTATCACGAAAACGACGGGCATGTTGACAATCGAAAAATGCAATTCTGCAACAATTTCAAACTGTACTGTTCAAGAATTAAAAGATCTTACTAGAGGCAATCTATATTTGGTCATACGGATGAGCACTGTATCATTCTTTCTATTTTATGTTTAGGTCAAACCGAGAACGTCTGAAATTGTTGGCAAACATCTTTTAGGAAATACATATTGACATGTACAGGATCCTATAAAATCTCCTTTCTACTGGACTGGAGAAACAGAAAACAAAAACGTCATACAAGTATAATAAAATGCAGTAATTTTCACTGCTGACAGTACTAGATTCAAAACTGGCTAGTGATTTTTTTTTTTCTATTATGATTCCCTTTTTATTATCTCAAATTGTTTTGTAAATAAATAAAAATTCCTTCCTACTTTAATGTAATTTAATGCAAGTTTTGGAATTATAATTAAAACTTGTCGAGGCGTTTGTTTCAAGTAGATCATTTTATGACAAAATGAGAAATCAGTATATAATCAATTTGATTTCGGACAATGTTATGTTGGTTATCTTGAGGAGATTTCCAAGTGTACAGTCTTCTGGGTGGAAGTTTAAACCAGGTATTTGCTATTGTTAGATCTTCTTCCTGACAGAACTGGACTAGGCGATCTCCTCTGTCATTTCTGGTGCCTAAGCCATGTTCGCCAACAATTTCTCCATCACCCCCTCTTCCTACTTTTGCATTGAAGTCACCCATCACTATGTTTATATCATATTTCTTTGTTAGGTTTTTAATCTCTTTTAGGTGTTCATAAAACTCTTCAACATCTTCTTCACTTTTGTCAGCTGTGGGTGCATAAGCTTGGATGATATTTATGTTAACGGGGTTTCCCTTAAGTTGTAACAGCATTATCCTTTCAGAAAATGGAATCCAATTTAGTACTGATTTATTGATTTCTTCATCTACTATTACAGCTACACCATGTCGATGTTTGTTCTCATCATTCCCAGAGTAATACATTGTTGTATTATCTTGTTGACACTTTCCAGATCCTGGCCATCTCGTCTCGCAAATTCCCAAAATCCGGAGGCCCAGCCTTGTGGCATTTCTTAATTTGCCAGCTTCATACAGAATTCTGACATTCCGAGTTGCAATTTTAAAAGTGGACACCATTTTGAGCCCGGAGATTCTTCGCACCCCTGTCCCATTTAAGGGACGCCGGGAACTTGGGGCCAATTGTAAGGGTTTGCTCGCCATGGTGGTTGTCCTGGAGATAAGGTAGAGCAGTAGTTTCTCCGTTTGCTTTCTGCTCCGCAGTATTACAGACGTACACAATATAATCATATTGCCATCTGCAAATCTCTGATCACAAGCTTTTCCGTCATCATTTGGCTTCAACCTTGTGTCAGTACTGACAATGCTGCTTCCCAATGTCAGGGGCAGTGACCCCAGCAGGTACTTATTTAATGGCGGCACTACTCGCCATGTCACCGAGTTGTCATTGGGCTTTGTGAGGTTTTAAGTGAGATAGAGTTGCCACTTCTGTTCCCCCACGCCCTGATAGCTCAGTCGCTGTTGGTCCACGGCTGCTTATTCGCCAGATTGCTCTGCTTATATCGCAGCTAGCCTCCATATCTGAAGGCTGTTCCCCGATCCGCCACCTGGGGACGCAATGGGGAATAATATTAAAATGTTATAAAATATTATTAATCACAATACTAATGACCAATAAAATCCTAATTGATAACGGCATTATGAAGCTGGTTTTTTGTAAATTTCCATTAGTTTTCTGTGATTTTCAAAGTAGTACTCTATACCAGCAGTTCTTAAACTGTGGGTCGCAGCAAACACTGATAAACACTGAGTAGATTAAATACATTATATGACTATTGAAATTACAGTTGATCCTTAAACAACGCAGGTTTGAACTCCGCGGATCCACTTATACGCAGATTTTTTTCAATAAATATATATCTATATACATCTATATAGATATATATACAATCGGGTCTCTTTTTATGCGTATCTTTTTTTTATGCGGTTTTGAAGTTATGCGGTGCATATTTCATGCAAATTCGGAGTTTCCCCGTTGTACATAATGAACAGCGTGTTGCAGCACATTCTGACGTAACGTGAGTAACGTTTAAGTAGGAGTGTCCATGACAGTTTAAAAATAAATTGCTTTTCTTTGGAAATGAAAATTGAATTATAGATCGCTAAGCAAAAGGAGAGAGATCTACGGCGAGTGGTAAACATTTTAATTTAGGCGAATCTACTATAAGAGTAATTAAAAATAATGAAGTCGCAATAAGAAAGTCTGTCATTTCTGGCGCTAAACTAAGTGCCAAACTATCATCGTACTCAAGAGATGCTTTATTAGAAAAAACGAAACGGGCGCTGGTAATTTGGATTGAAGAATTAACTCAAAGGAGAATTCCTATAGGTGGTTATTTAATTAAACAGAAAGCTCTTTGGTTTTA
Source organism: Typopeltis vanoorti (assembly GCF_054136105.1). Classification (NCBI taxonomy): domain Eukaryota; kingdom Metazoa; phylum Arthropoda; class Arachnida; order Uropygi; family Thelyphonidae; genus Typopeltis; species Typopeltis vanoorti. Next base: position 5,405,038 of record NC_143567.1, on the reverse strand, counting down.
TGAACATATGAAGCTATTGGAGCCATCTACTTCTTTCTCAGGCTGATAAAGAATTTTCGGCTAGCAAAGGACGGCTGACCGGGTTTCTAAAAAGGAATGCACTTCATAACGTGAAGATTACAGGCGAGGTTGCAGCAGCAGATGAAGAAACAGCCAAACATTTTCAAGAGAAGTTAGCCAAAATTATTGAAGATGGTGGATATTGTCCCGATCAAGTGTTTAACGCTGACGAAACAGGACTGTTTTGGAAGAAAACGCCTAGTCGAACTTACATCGCAAAGTCTGAAAAAAACGCAAGTGGGTTTAAAGCAAGCAAAGATCGAATAACGTTGTTACTTTGTAGCAATGCATCAGGTGATCGAATCGATCTCTAAGACCACTTGCTCTAAAAGGCAGAGATCTAAAACAGCTGCAGGTACATTGGATGGCTAATACAAAGGCCTGGGTAACAACTATTGTATTTACTAAATGGTTCAATAATTGCTTTGTACCAGAAGTGGAAACATATATGAAGCAAAAAGCTCTCGATTTTAAATTTTTATTAATTGTTGACAATGCACCAAGTCATCCGCATTTAGAACATCCAAATGTGCAGGTAGTGTTTTCCACCCAATGCAACAAGCATTCTTCAGTCATTAGATCAAGCATAATTGCTACTTTTAAAAAATATTACGTTAAACACACTTTTCAATTTATATTGGATAAACTAGAAAATGAATCATTAACAATAACTGACATTTAGGAAAAAATTTCTAGTTTCTGTTTAAATCATGTTGCATCTGCTATCGCTGAAATAAATAAATATCGCACAAACTTTAAATGCCTGCTGGAAAACAGCTTGGCACTGGATGTGTTGCAACCATTCAACCATCTACATTATCAGCTGAAATCATTATTTTGGCACATGAAATTGCTGGAGAAGGTTTTGATACATTTAGCCAGAATGATGTAGACGAATTGCTTGTGGATAATGCCTTAAGTAACGATGATATCATTGGATATCGATTAACTTTAGATATCGTCGAAGATACAGAAAACGACAGTGAAGGGGAATAAAAACCTGTCCCCCTCACTGCAAATATAATTCGAGAAGGTCTTGAACTGTGCAATAAATTGGAAAATCATTTTCTTGTTAATGACACAAATTCTGAACGAGCCTTCAAATTCCAACGTGAGCTGAAGAACTGTATGTCTGGATATCACGAGCTGTACAAAAAATTAGTAAAATCATCATCGCAAAGCTTAATCATGAGTACATTGTCAGAAGAAAAAAATCAGCACAGAACGAGGGTGAAGCTAATTCTGTTTGTGAAGAACCATTGCCTTTACCATACAGATCTGATGCACTGACTATCTCTTCTGGTGATGAAAGTGATTTCGCATCAGTTTGCAAACGTTGCCAAATATTGTCTAATAGCGACGATAATTCTGATGAAAAATGTAAAAAAAAATTGTTACTTTTCAATAAAATTAAATGAATAAAGCTTTAAAAAAAACTTAGGCATTCTTATTTTCCTGAATTTTTATATATTTTTATGCAATTTTAGGTTTATTTTAATTCGTTTCTTCGGTTTTATGGGGTTTTAGAAAATTATGAAACGTATCCCTAATTTTTCAACGTAAATTAAGTCTTTTTTGTGCGATTTTTTATAAGCGGTTTTCTGTGGAAGGTATCTACTGCATAAAAAGAGACCCAACTGTATATGATATATCTCAGGAAGAAACACAGAAAGTTCGGATTGTACAACTAGTCCGAAGCTCCATGTAGAGGTCTTCTCCAATTATCTAGTTTCGACTAACTTTTGGACGAAAATAAAGGAAGTTCGACCCTTAGTTATTAGTGGTAGCTGAGCCTGAAGCTATCAGTGATGTCAGAGACATCAGGAGGGAGGGGAGAACAGCTGCTGTCATCTGGTGATCCTATACTAACAAGTTTATATTATTATCTGAAGTAGATTGGATTTTAAAATAGATTTTCTTGAGTCGTACGGTTAAAAGCCAGAGTTTCTTTTTTTTTTCTTTTTTTTTGGGGGGGGGGGAGATAACTATTTGCCTATGCCAAAGGTCGACTACCTCGGAGACAGTTGGAATTTTTTCCCAACACAAAAAGAGTCAAGAAAAGGATCCTCTAGTCTTATTTATCTAAATAAATAAAACCTGTTTCTTTATTTATATAAACAACAACAACATATAAAGGACGCAGGCATAAAATTAACAGACGTACTCAAATAATCTAACATTAATACTAACTACATTTTTCATTTCCATCCTTTAAATATTGATATTCAAGCTTATTTTACTAAATCCTGATGTTTTTAATATTCTGATTCACACACAGCGTTAATGGTTTCTCGAGTTCCCAAAACTATATAGATAGTTTTGGGAACAAAACTATATCTACCCTATATATATAAAATGATAAGCCTTTTTATGTCACGTTTTTTGAAACGTTCTGAAACTCAGGGGCTACCCTGAGCATCGAGTCATCAGAATTCAAGGAGAACCGACCTACCAGTCAGGAACTCGGGGAGTTGGGCGCCGTAGGCGCCAAGGGGGGATACGCCCACCTAGTCTATATATACATTTTTTTTTATTATCAAACAATAATAAAAAAATGTATTTATTAAACACTGTTTCCTCTTTTACCTCTGGAACGAGAAAAATAGAGAGTAATGTTTTTATAATGTTAATAATAATATAATTTCCTATGCTATGAAATACAAAACCTGTTGACCAGAAAAGAAACGAAGACATATCCATGGGTTTGGTATTACTTGTAATGACGAGGAAAATTTTATTTCCTCGATTTCTTAGATTTGATAAAATATTATAAGAAAGGATAATAAATATCCTATTTATATTTTATTGAGAGCGGCTAATACATTCCACACCTTTGAGTTTTTCTCGCTCTGCGATAGGAATCGAACTAGAGTCTCTATCCATAGAGCATCGTTGGTACTATCTGTGCTGCAGACTCAAACATTATGGTATATTTCGTCAGTTATAGAGTGTAATCTGTGTAATACTTCATTAACACTCGTAAAGTTTTATGTTTAAGAGAAAAAATGCAGTATATATTATGTCATCACTTTCCCCTTGTAAATATTCTGGAGGATAACGTTAATTTATGTTTGATCTAGTCTGGTAGCAATCCTGTTGGGAAAAAATATTACCAAATTTCATTGGAATAAATTTTATTTGCTTAATATTACGAAAATTGATTTTAATATATCTTGCTTTAATCCGCAGAAACGTACAGCATTTACATCGAATAAAATTGATTCCTCCTATCCTCTTCTCTCTCCCTCCTTCCCTCCGTGGATCTGTACTTAAAAAACTGGAATATATTATGTCGCTTTCTGTTACTTCCAAAAATAACTCCAAAGACTGAATTGAATGTTACTGTTTAAATAATTCAATAATGATCTCACAAGATGCTATTCTGCCCGGTAGTTCTATAAAACTGATTGCTGTCATTATAAGATTTTACTTCGATATAATTTTTCCACTGCGAGAAACTCCTTTCATAAAATTCTGCATTCGTAAGTTAGTTTTTATTGATTTTTTTTTTATGATTCATGTGTGGCAGGTGCAATAAATACATAAAATTCATTCTCCGAATCTTAATTTTCAAAAGTTATATAGCATTCTGCAAAAATGCTAGGAAACTTTTCATCAGATATTCGCTGATACATTCGTTCGCATATATACACTATATTATTTTCCAATATGTGTCCTAAACAAGATTAATATTATTATTATTCATTTTATTTATTATTTTTTATAGGTTAACAGGCATAACATGTTTTTAAGTACGGGCAGGATAATTGTTGTGCTTAGAACAGCCTCTACAGACTATAAAATGCACAGTTGTGATACAGTGCAAATACTTCTCACGGACACACTGGATTTTCAAGTACTGTATTATTAGGTTCAGCATAGACACAAAATGGAAGTTGGCAATTTATTCTAAAGTTTTTAATTGCAAACTGAAAGGACAAGAATTCGAGGTTATAATGAGGTGGAAATTAGCAAATGTTATGTTACTGATAACATCAGTCCAAAACAGGAATGGAAAGAAAAAGAAATCCCCTTTTTCTTTTTTTTTCAGAATGCTAGTGACAAAACAATAGCAAGGCTGGGAATGACTGTACGAGATGGTCCACGAAAGAGAAAGATCTGTACCAAGTTGTAATCTCTATGAGAGGGTGACCAAAAGAATAGTTGAGTGGATTTGTGGTGCAGAAAAAGATCAAGGTTATCGGAAGCAGCAGACGATTTCTGGTGGGCGGATAATGGCTATTTGAAGCATATTATATATTATTCCACCTGGGTGGGAGTTCTACACATTGACGTCACTGCAGGAAGTTGCTGTGCTATTAGAGTGGGTTGCTGAGTTAGGGAAGCGGCTGCGAAAGCACATGAAACGCTCATAATGAAGTAAGCAAGCTGAATTCGATCTCCGAATGTCTTCGAAGTGACTGAATAATCCAGTCTTTAATTTTAATGTATGCATTCTCATGCAATGTGACTTTGCAGAGCTGACCAGAATACCATAGGAGTTTTCTTATATTACTTGAATAGACATACTGTATAACGTTACCCTGAAAAAGTTAAACCAAAATAAAAACAAAAAAAAAGGGGAGGGGGGTGCACTGAACTACACACACTGCATCGTAGAGAAGGGAGAAATAGAAAGGAAACACATAGGATACCAAAATAAACACCTCCCGGCTGAATTTTCGGTGTCACCATAGAAGCTTATTGACTAAATGTCGCTAGCCTTTGTGGATTGAACTGCTCTACAGTTTAGAGGAATGGTCGATTTAACAACCGGCTCGAAAACCTCTTGAAAATTTACAATCGGCTCGTGAAGCGGCTCCAATACATCATTTTATATATTTTATGTTGCCTCCACCCACGAAAGCTCATCAAATCTACTTTACCGTGGGTTGGCTAAGGATTTTTTTTGAAAAATCAATTTCCTGCTCTAGAGAACAAATATGGAACTTTTTGAAGCCCAATAAACGGGGTATTGGTCTCACACCTTTGGTTTCTTGAAATAAACATTCAAAAAGCTTTGCCATCTCATTATCATATGTCTTCGAAGTACTTTCCTTTAAAAATAATGAATTATCATTGCTATGCCATTGTCTGTTGCCTAACGCAATACGGATTCGATCTTACTTGAGGAATTAAAAAAAATAAATAAAAACTTGTTCACTGACCACTAGTATAGGCATACCAAACTAACAGAGAAGACCTTTAACACTGAACCAAATCATGTTGCACTTCGCATACAATATTAATTATGGGTGCAAATTGGCACCGAAAGTGGGGCGATGTGCTTCCTACGTAAGATGATATATAAACAACGAGCAATTTTAGCCAATACTGCGTTAAATGTTCTAATAAATGATGACTATAAGCCTAAATATCATGCTCTAAAAAGAATCTTTCTCATTCACAATGTAGTTTATTCGAGTTTGTTTTTTTTCTCCTCTCATTTTAATCAATCAACTGCCTCTGCAATTACAAACAATGCTAAATGGTTTACGTCGTTCACCCCCACACCTCCTTTGTGGGCGCGGTCAAAAATGTTTTTATTTTTATTAAAAAGGAAAATGGTTTGAAAAATACTGGTGAGAATCTTGTCTTTGGAGTTGGATGTAAACGTTTACATTCATTATGAACGCTATAGAGCTCTTTCCAAGAACTTGTCTCCACGAATTTTGTATGACTTCCAAAAATAACTAATACAAAAACAACTTCTACATTAAAGAAAAGACTACTTGAAAGAAAAAAAAAAATATATATATATATATAATAATAATAAAATAAAAGGTTTCGGGAGGAGAGAAAAAAAGTTATCATGTTCCCTTTTAGGATAACCGTTCACTGCAATTCTCATAAAGAGAATAAAAATCAAAATTCTAAATTTTTAAGCCCAGTAAGGAGACAACATTAATTCATTACAAAACATTAAAGCGCTAAAATTTGTGGAAGATTATTTTAGTAAACGCCACCCGGACGGACGAAATGTTAGATTGTCCAACAAGGACCGGTATTTATCGAGCTTGACATCGATAACGAATATTCATGATGTATTACTCTATGATAGGCGAATTATTTTTTTTTCACACGGTAATTAAGACAGGCTAGAAACTCAAAGCAAGTTTTATTATCAAAATCGGTTGATTAGTACTGTTTTTATCTATTGACGATTGAATAATACCAATACGCTAGTATGTTAAAAGGAAACAATATGAGTAAGTCCAAATTTTAAAAAAAATGCGTGACAAAAATCAGTTCGTGTGAGTATTATTTGGTTCTAGTAATCTGGAAAGGTTCCTTTGACTAAATCTTACCTACAATTTTAAGGTAAATCTCCCTGATCGATTCGGTTTCATCATAGATCTAAAAACCCTGGATTCCTACATACATTACACAATTAGTATCCATCATTCTGGTAGGGAACAGGTGTGAAACTCTTTTTCCTATATTAAGTGAAAATTTCGTTCCATTTCTGTGTTTTAAATATCTGCGACAAGTAGGGGCTGTGCGAAATTTTCGTTTGCTCTTAATCCAAACTTGACTACCATTATGACTTGACAATTACTTTCATCGACACGAGTATAATAACCTTTACATGATATGAAGCTATGCATCACTTGGAGAAAGGATGTCGCTGTGACGGAAGGGTTGATTTAGCTTTTTAGAAGGTAAGAACAAAAGGAAAACTGAAAAAAGTAAAACAAAAGAAAAACTGAAAAAACTATTCATAACTATTCGGGAGGAGGTAATGGGAAAACATGAGAAGTGTTAAATGTCAGGCTGAGATTTTTTATTTTATTTATGTTGCTTTATCATACTGAAGGACAATTAAGACCACGAGGAAATACTTTATGGAAGAAAATAATCCAGATTCCAGGAGAAAACAATTCTCAATCCTGACACATCTGTATGAGGTGACGAGCTTACCGTCAGTTAAAAGGTCCTCATAAATGCTACTCGTGTTCCAGATGGGATTCAAACCTACGTCTCTTTCCAACTGAAGAGGAACTTGTTGAATTTATTTATTTAGCCAAATAAATAAATAAAAATTTAAAAAGTAATGCTTTTAGATTAGCAGCGCGCAAAACTGAAGAGAAATAAATTTCGTTGCATTTTTCTTTTAGAATTATAAATCACTGCATTCTTTTTTTGCAAGTTATTACACAGTCAGATTTTTAAATTCAGTTAGTGCGAGTAAATAATATAAGTGAAAAATTGTGAAATGCAACCTAAATATTCGTAGTACTGCTGTCTTACATTATCGAAAGAACTAAGGCATTAATTTCTTACTAAATTAGCTACAAGAAAATTAAGTATTTCTGCTGATTTAATCGAATAAACATTCCACTTTTCCAAAGGGAGGATGCACTTAAATGTTTTCCAACTAAACTCTCAAGCATAAACTCAAATCATTATGCTCTAAAAAAAAGTATGAAATATAGAATTATCAATAACAGCAATTATTTTCAAAATTGATAAAATAACTGAAGAAAGAAAATAAATGAAATCTATCAATATATCAATGGTAAATGACAGGTTGTTCACTTTCAATTTTTTTAATTTACGTTGCTTTATTCACGTTTCCTTATGCGATAACTATTTCTTGATTATTAACATCAACGACGTTTTCTTATTTCTATATGAAAAATGTTAAAAGAAGATGAAAAGCAGCATAACAAACGAAGAAGCAAAGTGAAAACGTAATCAAAAATTCCGTTTTCAAATGCAGCAAACAGTTGCATTTAATTTCAAAAAAAAAAGTTTAGAAAAGAAGTTAACTGGCACAATCAACTCACTTTAGTTACAATTACCGAATGATCATTACTTATATCGAGACGCTATTCTATGTACTTGACAGAAAAGCCCAAGTGGCTTGTTTTCATCACAAGAATTTTTTTCACAAGAATATTTCAGGAATACTGAATCAGTCTTAGATTAAATGGCTCCCAAGAGGAAAAGCATCTCCAGTATACCCCCACACACACAGAATCATCTTTAACTAATCGAAACTTTCTTTTTAATATATTTTTCTCATCGATGACCGAAAAGTTTCAGTTCAGTGATTGATCAATAAGTGAAGTGAGGTATTTTTAAACTAACATTTACGTGGTACCTAGAGCCTAGCTCCCCTAAGAGCGGCAAGGAATCTATGGTTACCACTTGAATCGCATGACCTTATGATCAGTACAAAACTGAAGCATATACTGCCATCGTTTCTTGACAGCATACATGCTATTTTTATATCTCAATAAAATGACTGCCTTGTTGTTTTCATAACGTGAAGTAAAAAAAAAAAATACAACAAGCGAAGTTACACAACTGTGTGATATAGTTTCTCAAGTAGGAGCAATTAGTAACGAAAAGCAGGAAATTATTATAAGGGTACTGCCAATATTTGAATACAGTCCTTGTGTGAAATGCAAGCAGATGATTTCAAGTGATTGAAAATATAAAATTTTAATCTTGCAAGCGAAAATTTTTGATAGCCCAACAAGAGGAACGATAAGAAACAAAATTAGCTCTTTACAAGAAATCAAATTAACATACATGCAGTAAATGGAAAATTCAAAAATATAAGGAAAGCAATTTTTACGAAGATTTTAAGGCAATTCCCTTTAAGTAGTTTCGAATATATTAAAAAAGTTCTTCCAAAGAATACAGCTATAATATTTCGAGTGAATGATGCCAATTGTTTCCGTGCATTAGCTTTGCTATAGATCACAGCTATATGGTATCACATTTTGCCAACTACTTTAAGGCGAAAAAAAAAAAACAACTTTTTTTTATTAAGTGCATCTGGTTGTACTTTGCAGTCTTAATCAAAACAAACTGATAAAAACAATGCTATAAAGAGAAGTACTCCCGCTAGCAAATTAAAAATGGAGCATACCGAATCAAATGAAGAGTTGTGAGCAAAGGATGAATCGTTCAATATGAGAATTACATGCATTAATATCACTGCGCAGAATAGAGCTACGTAAACTCATTATGATATCTAAAAGAGACTGCAACATAAATGATTCAATGATGACATGCAAACTACTAAACTAAACACCATCAATGATGAACTTCTTAAATGGTAAAGTAAAGTAATGCAATATATAGGAAGAAATAGTGCATGCAACCCTCATAATATTTAGAGCATCAGTAAGACATTCTCCGCATGCAAGCACTAATCGGTTTTCCAGAAACAAAAGAGATGGAATATATAATTCAGTTAAAGTTTCATACCTGTCTGTGATGATGGTGGTGATCTCTTATTTCTATATGGTGTGGTCTCATTGGTCGGCTAGCCGCGATGTCCACCGGAATATGGCTTACAAATTGTGTCATCGCAACTTCGAATATCACAATAGCACTAACGTTCGAAAACAGCGGCGAAAGAGCAACTAGAATCAGTTTAACTCAGGAAGGGTATGGAATAATCTCTGCAGTGGTAGAAAGCGTGCGTCCGGGCGAAGATAGCTAGGCACTTGACGCAGGCGTAGTGGAGGCACTTGTTGAGAGAGAGAGAGAGAGAGCGATCAATCCATATCGTGCTAAACACCTCTCGCGGAAGCAGCCGCATTGTACGTTATGTGGAAATGCACATCTCGCGCTCCTAGATGCGTTACTATGGCAATGGCTACAACAGCCAATTTCTCCTCTCCTTTTCTTAACAATTACGCCCATACATTCCCATCATGTAGCAGGCATGGATAAACTGAATAACTCTTTGTCGTCCAGAATTATTACAGTGGAGGAATTAAGATTTTAGTCATCCATTTAAGTGAAGCAATTCTCACCAATCCTCGTCCAGCTAGATAAATTGACAAGTGCGTTCAGCAATAAATTACTTATCGGCCTTCCAGCAGGAGGTTTATGTCCATCTACAGTGGTAACAGTATGCAACCCATGAAATATCTAAATTCACATTTATACCGGGATATATACGTAAATAAAACCAAAATATGTTCAAAGTCTAGTCAGTTTTATGTTTGCATTGAAAATCAATGCAACGGCCAAATTGTAAGACCGACTAACTCAATGCTACAGAAAAATAAATTAATGAAGAAAAAAAAACCTTATTGTGGCCAAAACCAACAGGCGTACCACTCATTTCACCATCCCGAGTATAATAAGGACGGCTTTTGCAATTTAACTAGGCTTATCTTTTCCTTCTCATTCATTCATTCTCTAAATTTATTTATTTTTCACACATATTTATACATAGACATAACAATACCGACTTGCGACTTGTTCAACAATGCCAAATCAGATAATCAAAAAAAAAAAAAAAATCAGCTAACGCCTATTTGTTACCGTATAGGGAGTAGGCGGGGCCGTTTACCCTATCTAACTTCAGATAATCAACACAATTAAATTGTAATTAACCTATCCTTCAGACATAACTGTCTAATTCTGTCTTCAAGTTACATAAATTCTAAGCAGGTCATAAATTCTATACCCTATGATGAAGGTTATTACACATATTCACTACGTGAACAGTAAAAATAAAATAAAATAAATAAATCTTATATTTCTTTTTCTTTGCATACCCTCGATTTTCTTGAAATCTATTAAAGACCATGATTAGTAGTAAAAATTAGACCAATATTATACTATTGTTATCACAACTTGCATAACAGTATTATTGCTTCCTTTCTCTTACAGGTGAAACTTCTTTTAATTAATCTCACAATATGCTGAGCTTTACGAGTTGTCTTAACAACGTGATTCCTGAACTTAAATTCCCTATCAAGCAAAATACCTTTGCATTATCACTTTTTTTAAAGCTTGTCCATATTTAATTTATATCTAATATTATCTTCTTACCGACTAGGTTATATTAAATTCACATTTAATGTTAAACCCCCCTTTCTCCATCCACTCTTCCAATAGTTTTAAGATCACCTTATCAAGAGCTTAGGTCATCCGAACAACTGTCCACTCTATTCTTTATTTGAACTTTATTCTTAATTGAATCGTTTATGAAAATATTAAACAATAAGGGTCCTAACACCGAACCTGTGACATTCCAAGCCTGTCTTTTTGGATTTTTTGAAGACTTTTTTTCTGAACGCCATTTTCTCGTATATGTGCGTGTGTCAATTTCCCACCCATCTCATTAAATGGTCATTGATAGCCATTTAGTACGCTTTTATGCAGAACGCCGTCAGAGGTTTTATTAGCCAAATAAATCACATTAAACCAGTATTTCCCTCGTCTTAAAAAAATAAGCAGCTTTGCCATAAATCTGTCCTTAACGAAATCACAGTGTACTCTGCAGAACAAATGATTTCTGTCAGAATGTCCTGGAAACGATCCTTAAATGATTCCTACTTCCAAGTAATGACCAACCTTTATGAACTGGAATAACCAACAAATTTCCAGTCTGGTGGAACTATTCGCAATTTCGGTAATTCACTGAAGATAAAAGTGAATTAATTAACCCTGACATACATTTGTTTCCTATCATGGGAGAGATATCATCCCTGACTTCACCTTATCAACTGCCAAGGGATTTAAGATATTATTATCACACCCTCCATGGAATAAGCACTCATCGTGAGAGATTCGCTCAACCGAAAACATTTATCACATTGAACCTTAAAGTTCTTAACGCTCCCTGCATTTACATGTTCTGATGATGTGTTACATTCACTCACAATTCTCCATGTAAAAAAAAATTATTCCTTGCACCCTAACACAACTTTCAGGGATGATCTCTGGTTCTTACCTTCTACACTTTTTTATAATCCCTTCTGTACTGATTCAATAAAATTCCCTCACTAACTTAAACATCTTTACTGTATCACCCCTCTTTTCTTCCTAACCACTAAACTCTGTAATTTACATTGCTTTAACCTCTTAGCATAGCAACATTCCTGAGTCCTAATATTGGCTTAGTCACTAACTCGCTGGTCTTTCTCCACTGTTCCTATATCACAATGAAAACTAGGTGACCAAATCAGAGCACAATAATCCAAGTACGGTCTAACCGCTGCTTAATACAGTAGCAAAATGAAACCCTTATACCTTACCGCAGTACTCATTATAATAGCAATATGTGCAGTCTTTGCAACACCTGCACTATGGCATCTAAACTTCAGTCTACTGTCAACAATTACTCCCAGATCTCGAATCTTATCCACTTCCTGAATCACAGTTCCATCAATACACATAGCCTTCAATCTCTGGACCAAATGTTGCACTTATTAATATAAAAACTACAACCTCACTCACTCACTGTCCAAGCTAAAAGTCTACTTCAATCTTCCTCAAGGGAATTAACATCAGCAGCGCTCCTTATAATTCTACCCAACTTTGCATCATCAGCAAACAACTGAAGATCCCAAGCCAATCCACGTGAACAAATTGGATAGCAACAGCCAAAGAAAAGAATCCTGGGGCACACAACTGGTTACCCTCCTTCTTTGATACACAACTCTACCATACACAACTTGTGGCATCATTCGGAAAGCCAATCTCCAATTCAGCTAACCAATATACTATCCACTCCCATTCTCTGCAGCATGTACACCAATCTATCATGAGGTAATCTATCAAATGCTTTGCAGTCCAAAAATATCACTGTATATGAATTTCCTTAATTTAAAAGACTCGTTACCTTATCATAAAATGCGAGTAGATTGATAAATCAAGACCTATCCATTACAAACTCATACTTACCATCGTAAATAATCCATTCCTTACCAACCTTTTCAATACATTGGTTACAACTGCTGGTATATAGACTGGTCTGTAACTGAAAATTTCTGTCCTAGACTTATGCTTGTGGAGTGGTACTATTTTGCCTTATTTCTATTCCTTAGGAACCGTTCCCAATGCAAGACTTTCTTTAAATAACCAGGTCAAAAGAAAAGCTAACTATTTTGCACATTCCTTAAATAAACAGGGTAATATGTCATCGATTCCCACAGTCTTATTAACATCAACCCAATGAACACAAGATATTTAGTCCATCTCTAATTCTCCTAATACTTGCCTCTCTTTTACATGTTACATCATTTACACTAGTATGATATACACCGATGAAGTGCACTTTAACTAACTCCACCGTATCCTTAACTTACCCATAACTAGCCACCAGTGTTAACTTACCATAATTACTCTTCCTTGCCATACACAGAATTTCCTTGAATTATCCTTGGCCTGACTGAGTAAGGATAATTCCTCTCGCTACTAAATGTTTCTTCGTCTTCTATTATGTCATCACATAAATCATGTCCTTCAATATGTCACAAAAACAGTCACTAAAAACAGCTGGATCATTCAAAATTGTTCCGGATAAAATGGTTGCGTTCAATTCGTTTCTATTATCCTTACCACTTTTTACGTATATAAAAAAAAAGCCTTCAGAATTAATCTTAGAATTCCTAACCAGGTGCAACTCGATTGTTTTATAATCTTTAACAATTTTTTGGTAAGCTTAATTACCAAAGATGCCCTCAGTACTAACCATTTTGTATTTCTTCCATTCCATGTCTTTCAGTTAAATACTTCCCAATTCTCTTAATATATCCATCAAATTTCGTTTTCTTGAAATTCCACCCTTAGTCTTAATCTTATCTCACAGAGAAAAAAAAAAGTATAAACCATTTTATTTCGTGAATGAAATACTTGTCAAGAAAAGGAACCGTTTTCTGTTTTCCAAAAAAAATATTTTAACAGTGTTTTTTAATGTGTATGCATTTATAATGATATTTTTTGAGATTTCTGATAAGAGTAGCAGGTGATTATTAAGCAGTGTAAGTATTAATTTTATTTAGGGTAAAAAATTAATATGCTTAATATTTTTTATTCTCCCTAAATCCTCATCATCTACAGGAAGTATAATTAGAAAAACTTCGTTTCAGAATTCGCATACCATCCTTATAGCAACGACGTTAATAACCACGAAGAAAAAAACCATATCCAGTCGAAGATGAAGCACAGATTTAAAAAAAATAAAAAAATAAGAAATAAAATAAAATAAAAGAATAAACGAAATCCCTGTGACAATGAACGCTTAGACCAGTGGTCGATATCGACTCCCAGGGGTAGATATAACATTGTTAGGGGTCGATAGAAAAATATAAGATATCATTGTACGGGTAATATTCAATTCGGTTAACTTGGATTACCTCCATCCTGAATGACAACGCAATTAAGAGTGAATCGTAGGAACAGTGACATGAATAGGACCTGTAAGATGGTGCAAGGTCATGAAAACAGTTACGGAGGCCAATCAAGTAGGCTAAAATGATGTATTTACCAATAAACGGATGTCAGTGGTTCCCACCCGGCCGGCGCGAGATTGCAACACGTGCGCGGTTGCTTCTTTATTCGAACCCAGTCTCATTTTTGCGCATCGACATACAAGTGAGCGTTAATGTTCTAAAATTCATGAACATACATATTAGGTAATATTAAAATTAGAGATATTATTAAATTTAAAAATTAAACATAAAAGTAATATTAAAATTAAAAATAGAGAGGGTCGATAAAAAGTCAAGAAACTCTTGAAGGGGCCGACGGTCAAAGAAGTTTGGCGACCCCTGGCTTAGACAATAAAAATATGATATCAAAATCCCAGTTCTGCTGAAGACACAAAACGAGGATGACAATCATGAATGCCATTTTCCAGATTGATGTTATTTAGCAAAATGGCCCGTGAAATTTCGCAGCTATGTACCCAAACGCATTTTGAAAGTAATAACAATATCTAAACTAATAATATCTCCATGGTGCATTCGGAAGAAAGATGCTGTGAAGTTTACTTGAAAAGACCTAGGTTTAAATCCCATTTAGAATGCAAGGCACATTTTCAACGTCTGATTATCGAAAGCGCAACGCACTTTGCGTTCCAAGTGAGGAGTGCAACATTACGGGTATTACTGTATAAAAGTACGCGATGCTCGAAGTTTCCCAGTAAACCAAAATGTGGTCGGCTGTGTGTGTGTATCGTGATTTCTATACAAAGTAAGGAATCATAGAAGATAAACAGCAGTAATGATTCGTTTTTAAGAATTATTGAGCTGGTTCGAATTTTCCATGATTTCAATTTAAATAACTGGCGGGAATGAAACAGGATATAAATTATCCAAATGAACAAGAAATATGATGAATATTCTTTTGCAACTATGATAAAAGAGAAAATGAATGTAGCATACTTTGTGTCGATTTATTTTCAAGTTTTTAAGACTCAACACAGAATGAACAAAACTGGTCATCATTAACTCTCATCAAGCATCCAAAGATTGAATACCGTAACAATTAATCGTTACAGGTTTCATTCATTAAATTTGGTAATTCCTAGCATAATGCAGCCTCTGATGGACAATAAATGTAAATAAATGCTAATCTAAAGAGTTGGGTTATTAACAAGATATATTTTTCCTTAGATAATTTATGATAATTAAATGTTGACAAGTAATGATTTATGATAATTAATTAATGATAAGTAATGTTGACCATGTTTTGCACAAGCAAAATACTAAATATGCGCCCTCTCGATTTTTGTGTCCCAGATATATGTTATATCTCTAAATGAAGAATCTCGCTTAGTTTAACATTTTTATTTAGCTGTTTCTTCAACAGCAATCCATTCATAATAAAAAATATGTAAAGTAAAACAAATATTTTTTTTTGTGGATTTTTACTGCATATTTCTGTAAATTGCTGTGCTTCCAAACTGATACACGAAACCATGCCCCATTAGCTGCCTCTTGTTATGGTACTGATTTGAAGAAGGCTATTACCAACTTATGTTTCATTAGTTCTTTTATTTTCGGGGTCTGGTTTGAAGCTTTAGTTATACGAAAAGGTAGGAAAACAATCATTTCAAAAGCATGTTTTAATAAAGATCTCATTGCGAAAGAAAGAATCTACAAAGACTACGTAAATAAAAATGAAAGTCATTCGTTATTCTAAAGAATGAGTATGCATTTCGGCGCTGTGCTTTGGTGCATGCCTTTGTTACAAAGCGCATTCTAGGAACTCAAAGATAGCCATTTCGCATCCTATGGCTTAACTTAATTTGTACGTAAGTGCATGGCAGTTGACTGGGTGATCTTTCACACAGTATATCCATCACTACTGGCAACAACGTATGATCTTAATTAAAGTGCCAAACAACAAGAAACGAAAAGATGCATAAAACACTAGTAGTAATATTTTTCACTAAAATTAAAGATCAGTTCCTAATGAAAGATTACAAGGCAAGCCCTTCTGTTTCATTCATGGCGTCGATAATCGAAGGGGAAAAAAGTCAGCTATTAGTAAAAAAAAAATAAAAATAAATAAAATACTACCCATGAAATAAGTTATCGAGTTCGTCTTCAACAAGGAATTATTCTTAATGAGAAAGCACGGTTAATTATAGCTAATGTGAGAAACAGTCGTTATAAATCGCGAACTTGCAGAATAGCTGTCGACCTAAATTCATATTTGTAACAAGGCCCAATATCAGAGAAATCCCATCCAGTTTGAAGTGATTCTTTTGATCAGAAAACGTCTATGAATGATCAACAAATTGAAGCATTCTTTTCCTGAAAGAATTGGAAACTCCTTTATATGAATTTCAAATGCTGAATTCGATAAGGACCTTATATGTACAGGTACACTACGGATTTTCTGGCAAGGGATAGTCCGGCACCTCCTTCAATCCTGACAAAATTATGAGAAAACACTTGAAATTCCCACGATTACTCGATTAATTGACTGGAACGCCAAAGATGCCGTTGCATATGGCGCACACTCGTTTAATTATTTACATCTGTATACTTAGGAGTTATACCTTGATTCTCAGTGATTCTTAGCTTATTTTGTTAATTCCAGCTAGGCCTTCTAAGAAAGGCCCATTTTACAGTGATAGTGTCGAGAGTAAACACAACTCCATATCCATTTATACTATTGAATTTCATTTAATTACTTAATTCACATTTCATTTACATTCAATATTGAAGTTTCTGGCAGTCCATAGTGCTTTACAGATATGGAAGAGCCATTCAAATACTGCCTGTGGATCCAGTCCCATCTCTTCTTTCATTCTCATCTCTCTTGCCCTTCCTCCTCGATGCTATTAAAGTAATGGAAGGCTAATGGGTGATCTTTCTTTCTTTATTTATTTATTTTTGTTTCTTTTCCCCCCATCTTCCATTTTCTTCCAGCGGGAGTCTTTCTCAATGTTCTGACCCTATTCCTAATGGCCTCTGCGGCAGGAGTGGAAAGACGGCTGTATATAGTGCTATGATCCGAAAGGTGCAGTCACAGGATGCGATGAATGTTATCACGTTCATAGAAGCTGATACGTCTCCCAATCACTAGGGGAGATGAGCAGTATGAACCACTAAGAGGGATGGGAAGTATGAGAAGTGATCAGCAAAGAATATTACAAATACATCAACAATTAATGTTAGAATATTATTTAAAACTGGAAAACTTAAGTGTTAGGAAAAGAAGAAGAATTTTAATAAAATTCAAGTATTGTATGTCAGAAACCCACTGGAAAGATGACGGATATGTCAACCATCAAAAAGTCCAAATTGCAAGAATATTTTACTCAGGAAGAAAATATGGAATACATAGAGAAGGAACAGCAATCATAGTTTTTTAAAAAAATCTTTTAAATTTAATAGCAGAAATTGTCCCAATATCATCAAGATTAATCTCACTAAGATCACAGGCAAAAGTAAAAAAAAAACACAAGTGTAAGGATTTTTGTCACAAAGACTTGCGAATTCTCTTTAAACTGTGTACTGGTGGCGAGGAGGCGCGGCAGTCGTGACAACAAAAGCAGACGACGCTTAGGACTGTTATTAGCAAAGTTTCCGCCGAGTGGTATCCATTTTTGTTTTTTTAGAATGCGCCCGAAGTGAGAGAACAAGTACAACATTAGTGTTTGAAAGCAAATATAATTTTCTAGTTAGATCATATACTACAGTATAATAGGTCATCGGCATTGCAAAAAAGAGCTATTTCAGCGAGCATTCATTCTGCGTAATGATCAAGACTTTCACCAGCTTTACCATTCATCACGAGTCCGAGTTTTACTACAAGTATCAAAAGATAATACAAGTTTATGCACCCGATTATTCTCATGGGGAATTTCTCTTAAATCTACAAAACAGAAATTATTAATACTAATAGAAAAGACACGTTGATAATAATGGGAGACTTGAATGCAAAAATAGGCAAGTATTCTAAGGAAATTTGGGACAGGCTTTGGAAAGAAATGAAAGAAACGATGGAGTCCTTGAATTCTGTAAGATGATAACGGGACTGGTGACTACTAACACAATCACAAATACACACAGACTTCACCTCGGGGAAAAACTGAAAACTGTATTGATTATATCGCAGATAATAACAACAACAACAACAAAAAAGGAAAACTTCATTCCAAAATATAAAACCCTTAAAGAAAATAGATATGGATTCCAATCATGAAATTCTAACAGCAAAAATAAAACTTAAATTCAGAACATCCACCAAAAAAAAAAAAAAAACCTCTAAGGCTTGGGACATCAAAATTAAAAATCCCCAACACAAAATACATATAAAGACAAAAGTAATTATAAAATGGAAGCCTTAACTCTTGAAAATGCATGAGAATTTTGGACAAAAGGGAAAATATGCAACATTACAGAAAAAAGAGACCTAATAACAATTGGCTTACTACTAAAATAACAGGCCTGTGACATCAAAAGAAAAAAGATAAAGAGAAAAACGTTATAATCATATATAGAGAAGCGAAATCAAATTGGATAAACCAAAAAGCAGATATATCAGAATGCAATATTAGTATATGGCACAATAAAAGAACTTTCAAAAATGCACAAACCTATACCACTACAAATGAAAGATAAAAAAAAGGCAATCTAATTGGTGAAGTTAAAAAAAAATCTGAAATTTAGATGGATTATTTTAATCAACTTTTTTGCAAAAGCTAATACTGAAAAATATGAAGAAGAAAAAGTTAAAATGGTAAAAGTGAGGCGACCACCGAAAATATTAAAGATGGAAATAGATGCTGCAATCAGACAAATGAAAACAGATAAGGCTCCAGGTAGAGAAAATGCTGATCGAGTTCTGGAAGTATGGAGGAGAAACAGTAAAATATTATTTAGCAGTTATTCAACCAAGTCCTACATTCTACAAGAAATTTCTAACGATTGAAAATTGGGAAGACTAATGAATCCCCTTACGTAAAAAAGGCTGCATTCAGGAATGTGCAAATTATATAAAGGAAAATAAATAAAACAGCATGGACTGAAATGAAAACCAATCAGGAGTTCAGAGAGAATAATTACTGGAATATGATACATATTTCAATAATAACAAGGATCAAAGAAAAACAGTTACAGTGGTATGAACATGTGAGCAGAATGCCTACAAGGTTTCCTCAAATTCATCAAAAATTGAACAATAAAAGGAAAGATACCGCCAGGAAGACCAACGAGGAAATGGGTAGAAATCAAGGGTATAAGTGCCCTGGATTCTTACAGAAATTTAAATAACTTGGCTGCAGATAGATTGGACTGGAAAGCTATTGTTCATGGCAGCCTCAATCTGCCTTAAGCGGATGAACATTCACAGGATTCGTAGGTTAACGATTTAATCTTAACACGTGAATGTTTACAGTGACTAGAATGATTTAACTGGGTAAGCTCTCCGGATTAATCAACTGAAGCTGAGTCAACCACTCTCATATGGAGAGTGTCCCCCCCCCCCGAAAACTCCAGCTTTTCATCCCTCAAAACAGGAGCCAGAACCCGATATTAAGAGCCAACACATTATCTCCATTCCATTAGTAGGTATATTTGAGTCTATTTGGGTATACACACATAAGATCTATTCTATACAGAGGCCTCCTTGCCATGCCAACTTATAGTCTGTCTTCTGACCTTTGCTACTGGACGGCTAGTTTCGTCATTCGCTACGTAGCATGATGCGGGGTTTCCTCTCCAAATTTATTTATCAGTGTCGATGTACCCCAGGGATTCATACTTTCAGCAAACGCTCTTCCTCCTAAATAGTAACGATTTATCTCACTGGCCACAAACCCTATACATAGTTTTCCTAATAACAGTACAATTCACCTCTCTCGCTCTTCTTCATTCCTAGTTCAAATGCTTCAAGATCATCCATGACTGATATTTTAACAGTTTTCCTTACCATTTTCAAGTGGAATGAGGATAACTTAACCCACTTCATTTATTTCAAAATATTCAGGTCCATAATGATCAGCAGAATTTCTTGTTGGATTAGCTTACAGCTATAGAAAAAAACTTAATTTCAATACCAGGAATGCTTCAGAATCATGCTTAATTGTTATTTAAAAAGCATGCTGATAAGCTTTCATATTTTACATCTACTTTGCTCTATGTATGATAATAATCTGGTTATGATAAAACTTGGTCCAATCCATATTATGTAAATAAAAGCAGGAAATAATTTTTCCTCGCTAGTAGCTGATAATTAAAACGCTTTGTATAAGATGCACGATAGCGTGATAACAGATTACATAGTTATTCAATTTTCCCACTGGAAAATTATATAATTATTCAGCTTCTCTTTTTGTGGGTAGTAGAAATCAAAGGATCGAGTTTCATCCTCAGTTATAGGCCTGTTATGGATGCTAAGTGATGGTCGGAGTCTTCGTTGTTTTCTGAGTATACCGTGTAATAATTTAATGAATTCTTTCTTTAATATAATTTACACTCCGTATTCTAATTATCAGGAGAGACCAGATAGTCAGAAACTGATTAAAAAAAACTCCTTTAAGAATGCATTTAGAACTCTTGGTTCACTGAATTTACCGACAGCTTTATTCTGACTTGCCTAGGATACTTTCAATAGCATTCCCATATGATTTGATTCTGCTCAAGCTACACACAGGAAGTATCGATTGCTTTAGTACTTATTGCAGTCTCTTGAGAACACAAAGATCACTTACCTAGAAAGAGCTATTATGCACAGCTCTACAGAGGGAACCAGTATAACATATTCTTCTTGATATGGAAAAGTCTATTTCAGATCACCTATGGTAATAAAAGCAGCATTTGGGAAGCACAAAGATCAATTCTATGGAATGATGTTACAAATACTGCAAACTAGATTACATTTCCGTATTCAATGTTACATTTCATGCATAATGGGACGCGGTTACTTCATGAAAATTAAATGTGAATGCCAAGATATACTGATGTTTCTTCAGGGAACCTTTGGAAGCTGTTGTTTGAACTTACAGTAGAAGCGACTACAGCTATAGGGTCCGTATTTACGTCTCTTAACTTTTCGTGGAAGAATTTAATGCATTCAAGTGAATGATATAAATTATATGATTCAATTACTTAATAATAAATTTCATCTCTTCTGTTTTAAGCAATATTAGTTGTCAATGCACTGACTATTTTCCTATTCACTCAACTCGAACATTCTAACTGTACATCACAATTCACGGAACCATTTCAAATTTTCCAACCATAGATAAATGAGTTAAATAAAAATGTTTCCGCCTTTGCTGTTAGGCATGTCATCGCTGTAGCAGTGTTGGGGGGGGGGGGTGCATAAAGTTCAAGATTATTAAGTACGAACACTACAGAGGAGTGGTTGTTCCCGGACATGTACTTATCCGCAGTCCATTTATTGACACTAATTTATATAACGGATATTGGACCAGGTTATCTTATGAGCACAATTATCATGAAAGATAATTGTCTATTGGTAATTGGTAATCCCAGTTTCGAATGTATTACATTTAGCATTGTTATCATCGCAGACATAAATGACCTTTGACCTCAAACGCAATCCATAGTTTTGCTCATGACAGCACTCTCCATTCCTCCTAATCATAAAATGCCTTTCAGTGTTCAAAATTTCAAGATCTATAATCAGTGCCCTAAACACTGATCTCGATACTATCCTTCAATGATATCATAACAACCTTGACACCTTCAATGCTTCTAAAACATAATTGTCTTTATTATTATGTCAAAACTCGGGAGATTTTACCGTTCAAGACGTTACTTTTCACTTATAAATCCCAAACCCATCTAACCTTATACTGTTCTCACATTTGAAGTGGCACACCTAAAAGCTGTCTAAAAATTCCTGATGCTGAGGGGAGTTCGGCTAATTAACGGCCCCTCTCTCTCTCCCCTCTCCAGCCACTGCCTTACAGACGGCAGTTTTCGCACTGTCTTTTCTACAGACACATTACAGTATAAATTATCCGACAGAGTTAACTCGAACTTTCTATCATCAGTAATTGAAAGATGATATTCAGTTTTTTAAAAAATAAATAAAAACGAAATTATAAATTATCACATTCAAAGTTTAATATACGAATCGAAGGTAACAGAAAAATGTTTTTAATACACCAGTCCCACGCAAGAAAGACTGCAAAACCTATAACATATCGGTGCTAAGTATGCGCAAGATGACAGATCTGCTCTCGTTGTGTACTACAAGATTGTATACTTGTAGTACACAACCTATATAAATGTATAATTGTCTGGTACTTAGTTTGTCAAATAAAAATAAATGTACCATCATCGGCAAAACCACATGTAGGATTTGAGGTTCAGTGAAAAGTCTGAGATAAACAGAAGAGGTGGGGGGGGGGGGTAAAGTGTCTGAGGACTAAGCACCTAATTGCAAATATTATAAAGTGGACCATAAGATGGTAGTTTTGTGTTTGACAATATATAAATAACCAAGTATCTAAGGCCTGGGGACAGCAATTATGACCTATTTGGTCACAATCGCTGCCCGATTATGAACGATTAATCCCATCCTATGTGGATGCGCTTCATCATTATTTACCGATGGTGAATCAATTCTCGTTTAATTAATAAATTTCATACATCCACTGATATGAACACTTGTTCAAGAAAACGTTCCGAAACGTTCCAAATTTATGTCAGCATTTCCAACCACGATCAAGTTTACAATTTCAATGTTCGTTTTGTATTTTTTTATTTCTTCCAAACTGTTAGTAGACAAAAACCTTCAGCCTTAAATTATGAAATTAAACTAGAGCCATGGATTAGTGACGATACTAATACTAACCGACTTATGCTAGGTGAAATAGAAGTGCAACTTTCTAGATATATAACTGATTGTGTCTTTAATTCTGTATTAAACATAGTTTAATTATAGATAAAGGTAAGATTGCATATATCTAGAAAATCACTCGCAACTGAAACAAGAATTGGAGTATTCAAATATTTTCCTCACATCTTTCTTACAACTAAATACGCTACAAGATATTCATATTTCATGCGAATTAGCGTAATATCACTGTTCTCAGTTTACACGAGATTTTAAGCAATGCTATTCACATTCATAGTACAGCCGTGAACACAAAACTGAATCCTCGTCGTTCTATTCTTATTAGCTAAAATATTACTCCACTGATTTAAATAAATCAACCTTCAACTGTATTAGGTTACCATACGCTGATTTTGGGCCGAGGTTTTTATTCTTACTACATACGGTTCCCGCTGTGATTCGAATTATTTTAATGAGCGGAGCAATGAAACAATCAGGCAAATACAAGATTCAATTCAAATAAAATTATTTAATGCAGTGTCACATAAATTACATCATAATACAGTATTCCAACAGGGACATTATAATTAAACGAATATAAAGCTCTCATTAAGATTCTAGTATACTACTCAGCTGAGCTTAAACTTTATAATTAAAGATTATATTTAACAGATCTTATTCTTCTCATTACAGAGAACTTCTATCATAACCTTACTCTGATCAAGGTTACATCTCAAAACATTTAAATATCAAATCAGTTCAAGATATTCAGAAAGAATACAACTCGAGAACCATCAGACATTTATTTGTAATTCTCTAAGCGCAGTTAATCAAAATTAGTTCTTATAAGTTCGAGATTCCTAAATTACAACAAATATGCTTCTCAATATTCTCGTTCAGTCAATGAACACTTAATTCAATAAAATAGCACTTGTCACATCACACATTAAATCTTGACTCGCTGAATGCAATTTCTAAGAACAATTTGCTTTCGGAGGAATTAATTTTCGACTTCTCATTAAGTAGAGTATAGGTAATCTTACCAGAATATAGCTTCATCACATCTTAAGGATACTGAACAACAATTTTTAAAGTCCTTGCTGACTTTTACTTTGTAGTAACACAAACTTAAAAGAATCTTCCATTTCCGCGATTGATTGATAGACTCGGGAGAATATAACCTTTATGTACTTGGTTTAAATTATCCACCTATTTCTTCTTTTTCTTATACGTATTAACCTATTTCTAGCACTATTTCACTCTTAGGCGTTAGGAAGTTTTGGTAAAAATCCAACTCAGAAAAGGGTAAGTTAAATTGCCAAGCGATTCCCGGTCCTTTAAATTCCGTTTTCGGCACATCAAAATTCCTCTCCTGTCTCTAGCTGCCGTTCTCTATACTCCCCTATTCGATTCTGTCTTTACTTTCGTTTTCGTATCCACTCCTTCCTTTTTTCTCGCCAATAACTGATTCTCACAGGTTAGGCTCACATCAAACTTGCTTTTCCCTTCGTATATAGTAGTTCAGGCTCCAACACGCACTAGGAGAAATTTGCATGTTTTCTCACAACAACCAATCAAATGATATCACAAAGAATCTTCTAGATATATTAAAATTACATACATTACAGTTTCTAATATTATTATTAAAAGAATAAAGCAAATAAAATAAATGGCACTTTAATATAGAGGCTTTTCATGTCTATATTATATTTAAAAATTACATAAATAAAATTAACTAACAAAACTAAAAAGGAATTCATGAGTAACATTTTATAAGTAAGAGACTAACAAAATAAATTTAAATAAATCCTGCTTATGAATGAAGTATTATTAATTATAAATATCTTCATTCACAATTTAACACTACTAATGGGATACGTGGATATAATCATTACGAAACCAAATTTGCGGCTTTCAGAACTTCAATAAATAATAATTGACAACAATGTCACCTCTCTTGATAGCAGTTATTACATATGCAATGATTTTGAAACTGCTCGTGATTATCAATCCTCCATTACAGCGGTTCATGAAAAAAGGAGCCATAATGCTTCCCAATTCATGAACAGAAGTGGGAAGTATTTATAAGAATATCAAGCTATTGATTTCATATAAAACCATTAAAATCAATATTAACTGTATATAAAATCAACTAAGAGCATTTTCCTTCCTATTTCAACATTTCTACAATTAGTTCCCATGAATGAAGTAAAGGAAATAAAGATTCAGTTCTCTCTCTTAGGTATAATTTTTCACTTTATCCTGCAACAAGTTTTCAATGAGCCGTATAAAGTTATCGTAGATTCCTTCCCTTTGTTTTTGGGAAGTGCAACTACGCCCCCCCCGTCCATTCCATATCTCAGTTTTTCGCATTCTCTTCCTTACTATACTGATTTAAGTGGGCTGAAACTTGGAGTGAAAGGGCATTTTATTAAACTAACATTCCTTGGGATCTGTACTTGCAATTTTTAAGAAATAATGACTGGAAGTAAAATAAATAAATGAAGGAAACTTAAATAAATTCGCACTGCAATGAAGAATCCTGCTGTACCAATTCAACGTGTTAGTATAATTTGGAGAAATTCCAAATTTACCGTTCACTAAGCTAATAATGGACCAAGAAAAGTACCAGAAAATGTCTGTCCCATGAGAAAAATATTGGTTGTCATCATTAAATACCGTGGGTAGTTTAAGCGAAGTTGCAAGATTTGTCTGGATTCCTTACCCAAGGACTTGGGTACGCTTTCTACGAATTGTAAGCCAAGTCCCTTTTCCACTATCTTAATTTCCTAACAACAATAAATGTGCTCTTTCTCTCTCAAGATAGCAACTCACCCCAATTCAATCTGCGACGTATAGCAGAAGAATGACAACTTTTTTTTTTTTTAATGCCGATAATAAGATGGGCAATAATGTCAACAGTGTGTGAAAAGCACTACTGCATCCAAGTAAACCACCAAGCCACAGAAACTATCCACGGTATTTAATGATTACAACCAATATTTTTCTCATGGGACAGACATTTTCTAGTACTTTTCTTGGTCCATTATTAGCTTAGTGAACAGTAAATTTAGAATTTACCGTTCACGTTTATTTAGAAAATAAGTAAAAAACCGCAGTGGTCAAAGAAAATAGTTCATCCCAACAATAAATGTAAGAACTTGATTCAAATAAAAAAACACCTGAAATTAATTAAAAAACTCATCATTATCATCAGGAATCATGGGCACACTGCCCGTTGACTACTGGGGATTAATCATTCGGAAGACAATAAAAATAAACAATAAGAGCTAAGGGCCATTCTTCCATTTTGAATCTCAATCATAATGGAAGAATTTACTACTTAAATTAAAAAAAAAAAAAAAAAGACTAACAACACCGTGAGAACACATATGACCGCACACATATGATTACAGAAGGCCAGTTTGGTGCAGTCACAGAAATAAAATGACGAACCTTTAAAATAATAACAGCAAGAGAAAAATACCTTTATAAAAATCATGAATGTTTATTTATTAGACCATATTGAAGAGGAAGCAAATTCATACAAGCAAGAAAAGAAAAAAAAAGACATTAAGTAAACTATCAACAAATTTATTAAATCATTAAATAATAATTACGAACAATATCAATACAAAAGTGAGTAAATTTGCATAATATACTTTTCCAGGTTTATCCATTTCTTATTGTTACATTAATAAGTAGTGCATAAATCTGAAAGAACTAAATTTCTTTAAAAGAAATAGTTTAGCAATTCAAGTACAGTACCGTATATCCTTTTTCACACATGACATCAATTGTAACTGTAAAACGTGTTTACAGTCCTTTGCCCCTGTCATCCGTGATAATTCAAGGTTCACTGCGAAGGTTTCACTCTGGAATTTCTATTTAATCTTTTTTTTTTCTTTTTCGCAGAATGGTTCATACTGTTGTGCCAGCATGTCTCAAATTCGTTTTATGACCACGCTACAACAACTGCCAAGTTCTATACCTACTCTTCACTGCAAAGGTAAGATTGACAAAAGAGACATTGCAATGTTCTATAGAATACCGCGAATATCATCATCCTGCGCATATAGGCATTAGGGAATCTAACCTTAAGAAACTGTCAAAGAACAAGAAACTGAAATGGAATGGCATAGTGTACCGGAAATACGTCTGTAATAAATAAAACAAACTACCGATATACTAGCAGCAACTAAAGCTTTAAATAAAGATAAAGGGGAAGTGAAAACAGATGTGAGAGGCATGTTAAGAAACTTAAGGGATCACATAATAGAAGATGCCAAATGCTATTAAAACAGAAATTAAGAGACAACTGTGCAATAAGAAGCGAACTGGAATAATTATTAAAATCTGAAATAAATGATTTGAAATCATCGCTTGAATATAGCTTTGGATTTAATTTATTCAGGATTTGAAGATCTAAGCTGGATGCAATGAAAAACTAATCAAAGAGTTCATAATCAAAAAAAGAAAATTAACAGATGAAAATAAATATTAAAGCTTGAGAAAATGAATTGAAATTCGAGGTTAATGAAATTCAACAGCGCACCAGGCTGAACAATATTGAAATAAACGGTTTACCAGAAGTTCCAAATGAAAATATACATAGCATAACTGAAAAATTAGTAAACCTGCTAGGAGTTGAAAGAGGGGAGGGAGCATCGAACCCATCAACAGAAAACAGCTATCCAGCCAATTATCAATTACACGACAAAAAATATTGAAAGTAAATGGATGGCGGATGCAAGAAAATTCAACAAGATGACAGCCAAACAGTTTGAACAACTAAAGCCGATGCCCGTCCACTTGACTAAACTTAATAAGTAAATTCTTTATCAGGCAAAGCAAAAGAGAGTGGTGCAGTTAAGTTTGTGTCGGTAGGAGACAGTAAACTGTTCATGAGAAGGACGACAACACAAAAGTGTTATGGATAAAACACCAGATGACCTCAAAGAACAAAATCAAAGAAATCGGTCACCTAAAACTGCTTCCTAACTGAACAACTAGGCTGACCCAAATGGACATAAGAGAGCACTCGAATAACTTGGATCTAGATGCGACTGTCAACTGTTGTCAAAGAGCTGTCTATTAAAAACGCAGAATCAACGAATGAAAATAAATTGTTAAAGCTTGAGATGAATGAATTGAAACGGGAGATTTGTGAAATTCAGCAGTGCACCAGGCGGAACAATATTTAAATAAACGGTTTACCAGACGATTCAAATGAAAATATGCATAGCATACCTTAAAAAAATAAAAAAATAATAATAACGATATATAGATAGTGAAATATGAATCACGAAACTTGAACGTGACAGATACAGTAATACCTTTCATGACTATCGGGATTATAACCGTTCAGGTGGATTAATCCTGTACGCTAGAAAAAAAAAAAAAAACTTTTCAACTACATAAACAGGAATCAAATATTGCTCGTATGCACAGTGCTGAAACTGATGATTTATGAAACAGCAATTAATACACTGATATTTACCATATACCGTGCACACTATAGCCCAGTTGATATATTTTATTTAACATATATAATATATATGTTAAATAATCCTAAAGGCATTAAAAACATAAGTATATTATGCTAGCTGATGATATAAATTTGGATTTATATAAGAATAATAACAAAACTGAAGAGAAAAATATATTATCTTCGAATGAGTTTCTTCGTTTACACAGATGGCAATACGAGAAAAGCAAACAATTCAGCAAGTTGTATTGATCACATTTATAAGAAATAAAATATCCTATGAGGTATCCTTTGCAATCTATCATAGCAATATAAAAAATCATTGCTATACTACTGCATCTATCTCCACCGGAGAAGGGTGATATGAACTGTGCTGTTAGTAATAAAAACATCGAAACCATTTGTTGAAAAGAAATTATCAACTACCACGCGATGATCGATTAAATGTAAATGAATTATATGAGAGGAATTCATCAAAATCATTAAATGTACAGACAGAAAATTGCAACATATTAAACGAAGTGCAAAAAATATCATCACATACATTGGATTACGGAGGACTAAAGAAAAATTATATAATAAGCACAGGAAGAATAATTAAACAAAAGTTCTTTACACATGCTGTTAATACTGTAGTTGGGTTGTTTCAAATTAAACAAATAAGGATACGAGACAAGTGCGTAATATCTCCAGACAGTTTGCTTGTTTCGCGAGATGCAAAACAAATTTCGGGAAGGGCATCGGCAAAAAACAATCAGCAAAAAAAAAAAAAGCAATATATTGGGAAGGGGGGGGGGGAATTCTCTAAACGGCTCATCCAGAATCTAGACATTATTACCCAATAAAATTACTTTGAATTATTAATGGTGCAAAAGAAAAAGAAAAAACACTCGCCAATGTTTTCTTCGGAAATCGAAGGCATTTTTAATGTGCTTGGATTCTCCTAAAAACCTGAAAAAGCGAGAAGCAATGGTAGAGGCAATATAGCCACCCACAAGATCAGTACTAGGATAAAACAATTACAGTACAAATGATAATCCATCAACGTGTTTTCGACAGAAATGAATAACGGCTTAAAAGCTTCTTCATGAATGGAGGAGTGTGGGGGGGGGGGGGATGGAAGAAGGCGAGTGTAATAGTGCTGAAATCTGGGAATGGTGCCAACTAAAGTCTGATATAATGAGGCTGCTACCGTTTTCTTTACAAAAAAGAAATTTCTTTAGTCCTTTACAAAACTAACCCTTAAAAGCCGCATGTAGACGTTATTCATGTCGTGTGACAAATAAGAATGTCTATAAGCAGATATTTTATGCAGCGTGAAGTAAATTGTTAGATTACTAGTGCTAATAACTGGAGAAAGGCAGAAAAAAAAAAAGCCTTGGATGCTGTGCTCCACTTCTGTCTCCGCTCCTCCTTTCCTCTTAGGAGGCTGCCTTTTAAAGAATATCCTAGCTATTCTCAGATTTCTATTTCCCATATTTTAGAGAATGCTCTCCCCTTCCCCAAACCTATACTGACTCCTTTCTACAGCATCATAAACATTATACTGATCAGATTATGTGGCTTCAGTTCTATTTTTAATAGCATTATTTCTCGTTTGTGGATTACTCCATTCAAGCAGGCCAACAAAATTAGTACTCCATTATTGCACCGCATAACTGATACCAAAGCATCCCTATGCTCTGATAACAGTATTCCCTAAACTACGCTGCGGACAGGTAAAATGAGAAACGTATATAATTTCACGGATCTGCAGACTAGCAGATGGGAAACTACTTTAGGTACTTCAGAGCAGAGTACACTGGAGGCCACACTCCTACACTTTGTTCTAATACCCAGATTCTCAACTAGACTAAGATCTTGGAAAGGCAACAGCCATATTTGATAACTGATTTGCTATCCTGTCCCTCTGCTGACAGATTTGTCACCTTGGAAATAGCAATCGGCTTTGTGTAAAAATGTAACAACGTAGGGTTTGCGTGATACGAAATAATGCTTTAAATACAGGGCAACATTTTGCCCTACGGAAGTATCAGTTGGCATAATTCATGCCCTGAGAATATTCTCACACATTTGTAATATCGTGGCTCCAGTAGTTGTCTCCATGTTCTAATCTATATTACAAATCTATATTTATGTGAGCAAGTTTTTTTTTTTCTAGGCGCAAAATTCTAACTATTATAATGATAATCGGTGTTGTGCATTTAAAGTGATTAGTTAAGCAATTTGTATCTGTACTTATTGTTGTACAAAAGGCAGACGAAACATTTGATTCTCGTCGCTGTCTGAATTCGCAATCACATGATATCTCACTTTATTTAGTGCAGGCTCATTTTACTAAGCGTGTGTGGCAAAGTGATATAAAATCTGCGAAAGTTCACTCTTCTGAGATTTAAAAATATATATATGGATGCATATATCGCAGCAGGTAGGCACGTTAAGTGGATGGTTAAAGCAAATACATTCGTCAATTTTACTGGATAAACCAAAAAAGGTATATGTAAGAAACTGCTACTTCAAACAATTTTAGACTTTTTGAGTGGTTCGACATGTAATACCCAAACTTCTTATCAGCCAGTAGCTCATGATAGTATGCTGTCAGGTCTTTAACACCTGAGAAATGGGCTGTGGAGAAAGACCACTAATGAAACAATACATTCTCATGGTCCAGATCTAGTTTCAACTTATCTGAAATTTCACAGATAATTTAAGCAGAGCAAAATTGTGAGACATGAATCAAAAACCTTTTGACAAAACAAAAACTGAAATGTTAAAGTTTGAACTACAAAGTTCCTTTCGAAAGAATCAACCAAAATTATTTTATTTAGGGTTTAAGCAAGCGTATGATTTGTAACCGCATGCATCAACACTTGGTTTGAAGACCGTCGTTCGAAACACTAGAAATAAATATCTCCATCGACCTAGTTTATTAAATATATTAAGGATATAGGTGATAAGGATATACTTTTAATTAACATGCAGGTAGATTACGAAATTTCGTTGCTTCCTATGCAGGTGGAATGACAGAGCTCAAGTTTCCTACTATGAAGTTAAAAAAAATGCCTGTTCGACAGTTCAGTGAAGAAAGGGAAGAAAAGAGCATAAAAATCTTTCAATATTATTAGTGCCTATGTTTTAGAATCTGTTAAAGGTGACAATAGAACGCAATCTGTCAATCAGAGATCGATCTTCTGAATTTACTGTCAGAGAACAATTCCATTTTGGGTAAATACAAAGGAATATGTTGGATTGCACGCGAGTTTTGCGTACCCAATACCCAGCAATTGTGGGTATTCACAGCTCCGTTCAGTGAAAGTGAGCCTCATCTACCCACAAAATCATTCACAGCTACACAGCGTTCAAACTCCACTCGAGGAGAATGTTAAAGCGAATGTCAGTCGACTTCCAAAGTCTTGCAGGCGCAACTCTTGCGTCAGGGTTTCTTGAATTGGTAGAAATGCAGAATCTTCATGGTGTGGGGCATGAAATTGATGGAAGGAGGCTCCAAGGAATATCAGAAAATTGTCGATCAAGTCCATTCTGCAATGTTGACTTTATATCCAGGAGGTGACGGTTGTTTCATGGAAAACAACAATGCTACTGTCCATGTGCAAGAAACGTTCAGCGAGCATGATAGCGACTTCTACCATCTTCCCTGACCACCCAAAAGCCCGGATCTGAACCACATTCAGAATGGGTGTTAGAAAAACAGATCCTGGAGCAAAGTCCTCTTTCGTTCAAATCTGGGCCAGTTAAAGAACTGTCTGGTGAACGCCTCGTATGTTGTAGACGTAGATGCATCCAACACCTTGTGGAATCCATGCCAAACCGCACAGTTGGGCTAAAGAAGGTCCAACACTATATTAAACACACACATACACAACGAAGACTTGTTACTTGGCACGATATACCTTGACTTTAGGGGTGTCGGTTGACTTCTTTCCAAGCAGTGTGCATTGTGTGTGTGTGTTTAATATAGTGTTGGACCTTCTTTAGCCCAACTGTGCGGTTTGGCATAGATTCCACAACATTCGCGTGTTCCATAACAGTCAAGTGTTTGTAGCGCCAGTATAAATTGCAGGAATACGATGTTCCCAAGTAAGTGCAACTAGTCTGGGTGAAATGGCTGCGAGAAGGGAATTCACAGACGAGTTTAAAAGAGGCGTTGCGATAGGATGCCTTTGAAGGCCTATCAGTTCGGCAAACTGTTGAAAAATTGGGCCATCTCCGGTCAACAATCATTGATACCATACTGACATTGAAGAGCAGAGAGATAACTGCAAGTGCTACCCGCAGTGGACGACCCACCACACTCACCAAACTTTACTGTAGAATGGTACAAAGGATAATATATAAAAACTACCGACTTGTTCAATGCGGAGTTCCGGGCATTGACTGAAACACTAATCTGCACGAAAACATGTAGGGTGTAGTTTACTTCGTTGCTCCATAACAATCTTCACGTCCGACTGTACACGCTCACAATATGAGTGTCCATGGTAGAATTGCAATATGAAAGCCCCACATTACCCGAACCAACATGCAGGGTCGTCTTCAATGGTGCAAAGAGCGTGTACAGTCGGACGTGAAGATTGTTATGGAGCAACGAAGTAAGCTACACCCTCTACCGAGCAGTAGATGGGTGTGACAGATGTCCGCTGAACGTCTCTTACCAGAGTGCATCATCCCAACTATGAAATTCGGAGGTGGGGGTGTGATGATATGGTCCTGTTTTGGCCTCGGACATAGATGCCTCCGAGAGGCATCTATGTCGTTTCTATGGAAATTACCATCGTCTCTTTCAGCAAGAAAATGCACCGTGTCATAAAAAGCTGCTGCATCTGCGTGGTTTGTGGACATGAACGTCACCACAGAGCTCTGATCTCAATACTATCGAACATCTGCGGGATGAACTGGAGAGTCCAGTGAGGAAGCTCCAGTTCATCCCGACTGTTGTCCATCCCACAACAGTCCACGACCTCATTACATGCCTACAGGAAGAATGGTCCAATATTCCCATTGATCCCTATCGTACGCATGTGGTAAGTATTCCCCCGTAGATCTGCTGCAGTCATCGCAGAAAGGAGGCCCCTAATCTTATTAAGATAGGCGCTATGGCTGTTTGTTCCTCACACTATGGTGCCCGTTAATTTCTTTCCAAGCAGTGTGTGTAGCAAATGGATCAACATGTATTATGATACCATGCAAATGTAATTTTTTTTCCCCACATTTATAAAGAAGTGTCTCAAACTTTATTCTAGATCTCAATTAATTGATGAGTGCGAGTTAACTGACAAAGTTAACAGATTAGTGAAACTTAGGATTAGTTGTGAGTAGTATAATAAATATCTGTACATATCACTATAAGACAGAAGACATACGAGTATGTACAGCTATTTACTAGACCATCGCTTCCCAGACGGTCGGCCGCGGCTCCCTTGGAGACCGTAAGTTTTGTTGGGGGGGGGGGGGGGGGGGGGGCGTGAAATAATGAAAACACATTTAAAATGTTTTAAGACTAAGTCGATTTTTTTAATCTTAAAAGAAACGGATTTAATTTTTATTATTTTTCATATCTTAATCGAAAAAATCACACATTGGTGGTTCACAAGTTTTGCTTCCTGGGTATTTCGGCGCTTAATGAATATTAGTAAATATATGCTTATTCATATGTTTCATTTCAAAGGTAAGAAGCACAAAAAGCTTACAAACCCAAAATCTTGAATATAAATAGAATAAATATTATAATAATATGTCTGTATTACGATTTTTTTTTCCATGAGGGCCGCGAAATATTTTAATTTTTCCGAAGGGGGACTAGGCCTTACATTCATAAGTTTGGGAAGCACTGTACTAGACTACTTACACCTGAGCTAAGATTTACAATTTTTTTTTTAACGCCATCACATATTTCACGCTTATCTTTTTAACTGAGATGATCTAGAACAGCGATTGGCAATCTACGGCCCGCCGCCTAAGGTTGATTTTTAATCGAATTTTGTGACAGAATTATGAAATTGATATTTCAGTATCCTTGGAATAGTATTAATGGACGCACCATGGCTATTCCTTTGCGTATTATCTATGGCCGCTATCGCGACACTTTTAATTGCGACAGTGACCATAAGTTGCACTCTAGTCGCTGCGACCGATGACTCTGCATTCACTAATTAGTGTTTGATAGTTAACTTCCTAGTGTTTTCAGTGCCACACGTATTAAGAGGTTTTTTTTTCTTTCTTTGGTGAATTTTGGTAAACAGTGCTTTTTTTGGGGGGGGGGGGGGGATAGGCAAATGGTATGGCGTACCGACACCTTTATTAACAGTGATGTGTGACTTTATTTTATGGATGCGGCTTTCAAAAATTTGTAATATTCAAGAAGTTTTTTCATATTTACCTAGCACGCAAAGCCTAGCGTTATTTAATGAACTTAACATTTTTCACTACGTCTAAGATATTCGGTATATAAAATTTTATTAAAAATGAGTTGTATACATTAGTTGTTATATATTTATATAAATACACACAAATAAATTGACGCGTAAATTGTTACATATTGAATTGGTTGTTCTAATACTATTTTTTCTTCATATTTCATGTTCTTTTTCTAAGTTTTC
This sequence comes from Typopeltis vanoorti, assembly GCF_054136105.1. Taxonomy (NCBI): domain Eukaryota; kingdom Metazoa; phylum Arthropoda; class Arachnida; order Uropygi; family Thelyphonidae; genus Typopeltis; species Typopeltis vanoorti. The sequence goes on along the minus strand of NC_143567.1, from coordinate 5,369,839 downwards.
TTTTCATAAACTGAGAATTAAAAAATTCTCAGTTTTTCCTGCTAGCAGAACCACTTGTTTTACAAAATAAGCCCCACTGGTACATGTTTATATTCAAATTCTGTAGTTCGGAAAAGACATTTATTACGATGAAATAAGTAAAATCTCGTTACAGACAGTCTTATTTGATAAATATTTGCACATAATTTTGATAGTTTGGAACACTAATGTCGAATCCCAATTACGCGTAATTATGTCTCATAATAATAAAATAATTTTATGTGTCTTACTTATTTTCATGAAAATCTGTTTTGTACGCAGTTAAAATGTCTCAGGAAAAAGTTTGCCGACTCCTGATCTAGATGATCTAAAGCATGTTAAACTTTATTCTAATAAAGTTTGACATATTTTAACAATATTATTTTGTAACAAAAGTATTTATGTTATTATATTATAATGATATAATGTGTATATTATATAGATGAACATATGTATATATAATGATGACATTACATATCTTTTTGTAACTTAATGCATATCGTAACCTGGAGAGCTGTTTGCTGTTAGGTTACACATGATTATGCAAAATTTTGTACTATAATATGAAGCTTAAAATAAATAATAATAAAGACCAACAGAGCACTCCATTATTACATTTAATCAACTTGAGCACAAACTTAACCTCAAACCAAGACATAACAGACAAATTAGCCGGCCTAGTTGGCAAAGTGGTTAGCGTATTCGCTCTCCACCCAAAAGGCTGCGGGTTCGAATCCCACCGCGGGCATTGATGTTTATGATTATCTGTGAAAATACTAGTGGTGGTGATGGGCGGTAGATGATGCGGTTCACTGCAATTGATGATTCTTTGGACTTCCTGGAGGTGTCATGTATTAATAATAATAATAAAAATGCTGTGAAGAGTCAGAGACACTCGTGTTATGCAGTCTCCATAGTCCTTACAGGTTTGAACATGAGAATTTGCGTTTAATATCCCTTATTCATATCCTACTCTTTCCTTGATAATATTATTACCGTATCTAATTTTAATACCCGACAAGACTATACGATTCCTCTATGACCATATTATTTTATCACTTTAATTATCAAAATCTTCTCTCTTGAAAATGAAATAAATTCTGTGGATCCGCCGAATAAAAATGACCACCATAATTAATAGGATGCCAGGAAAAATCTAAACAGTTCCTACCTCTTAAAGGATAGGGTAACCAAATAACTCGCTTTCATCAATGTACACCCGCTGTCCAAAAAGAAACCGAACTGTTCGAAAATAGAAGAAACTAGTGGTGCAACCTCTTTTAGCTTTTTGTTGTCGAAAGCGGCAACCTTCATTACTGTTGTGTCAACTGTTTATGACATTTGTTTCATTAGAAGCTGAGATACAGTGCCAAGAATGACAGTGTGTTTTGACGAACGGTCGGTCGTCACGCTATTCATGCCGTACGCGACGAATTCTCGCTATCAATCGCTTCAAAACTTCGAGATTAAACTCACCACTGACCGTTTCGCCAGGGGGAACGAATTTTTTGTGAATAATGCCTTTGGATCATATAAACAAATCAGCATTGTCTTTACTTTTGACTTATCCAAGCGATTTTTTTTTCCGGATGTCCCTCTTCTGGTGGTCTCCACTCAGCAGTCTGGCACTTTGTTTCGGGCTCATACTCAAAACACCACGTTTCGTCACCAGTAACGATTGTTTCAAGTAAGTCTGAGTCCTTACGAGCGGTTTTAATGAGGTCCTTGCAGTGTTCAATTCGATACATTTTTTGGTCGTCGGTCAACTTGTGGGGAACAAATCGCGAATTCAATTTAGGAAGGCCCAAACTCTCGGTCAAAATGTTGTGCACAGTTGATTTTGGAATCCCCAATTCATCTTCAATCAATCTCACGGACGATTTCGGGTTTTCTTTGATGAAATCACGCATCTTTTGGATGTTAACTTGGCTCAGTCCATTTTTTGAATGGCCTGGCTTTTCGTCGTCCTCAAGCGTCTCACGACCACTCGTAAACTTGAGTACGGGATAAGCATTCATCACCGTATGCTTTTTGAAGCATTTGATGAGTTTCGGTAAAACTTTTACCAAGTTGAACACAAAAGTCAATCGCAGATCTCTGTTTGAAACTCATTTTCTGACCGTTCGTAAAAACACACTGTCACTCTTGGCACTATAACTCGGCTTCTAATGAAACAAATGTCATAAAAAGTTAGCACAACAATAATGAAGGTTGCCGCTTTCGACAACAAAAAGATACAACAGGTGGCGCCACTAGTTTCTTCTATTTTCGAAAAGTTCGGTTTCTTTTTGGACAGAGGTAGTACAAAATTATGCAGCTTCAATTTAATTTTTTATTTGATTTCATATGGAATGACCCAAGACAATAATAAATTGATCAAGTTAAAATTATGTCGGCGATGGAAAAAATGTTCTTTTTTCAAACAAGGATAACTTCGAAAAAGTGGATATGATATTCACTCGGTCCACCGGGTTGGCAAATTATCACAGGCTATATCGCTCTCAATTTTGATAAACCATGTAACAAGTTTCGCAACCACAACTACACAGTAAAAAAAAAAAAAAAAGCAATTTGGAAAAGAATTGTTAACGAGAATATTTCAACTGATAAAAGTCATTACAGTAGACTAGACTGCGGTTTCTTGTCTGATATACTGTAATAATGAAACAGCAGAGCTCTAGAACTCTAAATGGAAGTTACTAATATATCTCGGCTGTACAGTCCCAGAAAAAAGCGATATTAACACTATTTGTTCATTCGAATTATCCACCACTTGACTAAGAATGATGTGGGTGAGGAAGATCAAAAACATAACAAATAGTCAATCGAAAAGATCGGAAGAACTATACGCGAAAGGTATTGACTAAAGTAGCAGAACAATTCTACAATGCATTAAGTAATTATGACAGGTTATGATTCGAGAAGCAAGTCACAATAAAGCTCATCTCGTGTTATTTTAGAACTAAGATATGCGAGAGATATAAATTATATGTGGAAAAAATAATAATAAATAAAGTTGTCATCTTGACAACATTAATTAAGCTTCTGCATTTTCCTGACCGCAGAGTCAGGAAAATGCAGAAAATCCTTCATGAGTCAAACATTAACCTTTTAACAGATGCGTCATGGTGTGGCTGCATTTTAGATACACCTCCTAGAATACTAGAAATGGTGTTTGAACTTTTGGATGACAATACAAGAGTTGTATGGCAGTCATAAAAATAAAACATTAACCGGGAAAGTTTATTATTTGCTTAAAAAACACATGATTTTTATATATATATATATATATATATCCAGAAATTATACTTCTATAATGACTGCCATCATAGGAGTTTAGGTATATAGAAGTAAAATAAAAGAACAAATTTCGTAGACTAGACTTGAGGTCTCACGTAAAATATACACAAAACTGTAGACCTTATCTGCTTAAAGAAATTATGCATATAAAGTCTGGTCAATTATATTTCATTATTTTTATTTGGAGAAATAAAATTTTCATTTATTATTAAAAAAAATCACCTTTGAAAATTATTCATATGTCTAACTGAGAATTCTGTATTATTATATCGGTATACACGTGGTAAGTGCTATTAAGGTATAACCAATCAGCTGAAGCAAGTATAAAAGTGCATGGAAATGTTGACTTGCCATCATAACATGAAGAAAAGAATCATTATACTTTAATCATACCATTAATCTCTTAACGTTGATCAATACAGATGACGAATAATGGTAAAGACAACAAGCAACGTTGTCTTTCAATTAATTTTATATCAAACCACCTTCCTTTATATCATTCAATTCTAACTGTTAAGTGTAAGCTAGTAGTTAAAACTGAAGTTAGTATTGAACGACGATATCCTAAGAACGGAAAGACCTGAATTTCACCTTCTAGGAAGAAAAACGTTAAGGACTTTTCAAATGAGGGTGAGTTAGCCCAAGGTGGTAGAGTTTTCCCTCCCGGAATCTCGTGGCTTCCGTTCCGCAAAACATGTAAATTAACAGATATAATAAATGGATCTCACAGACTTAACTAGAGGATCCCAAATTCAAAAGCAATTCAACTCGTATGTATTATCCAGATTAGCTAAACTTAATATTCTTTGTATATTTCCATGATTTCTCAACTATTTTTGATCCTAACCTCATGTCCCTGAAACCAAGTTTCTTCTCAAACTGTCTCTTCGATAATTTTTCTTCGCCTTTGTAAAATACAACTGCTGCAAAAACCTTGTTAATATGAGAACTTCACTCCAATTATTCGGAATCCGACTTTCTGAATTATGCCCTGTAGGCTCCTGTAAAATGTTTTTACCTGAATATTTGAACATTTATAGTCTAATATAACTAGCCCAACTGCTTTCCACATTTCCCGTAGTTTTTTTGCTTCCAATACTAAAATGTATTTACTTCATTCATCGTTGACATTTCCTGCCATTAATAAGAGCGCCATAAAATATCACAGAAAAAAATTATCTGTTGCTGGTTTAAGTTTTCAAGACAATTAGCAGAACTGGCTGGCAGTCTAATTATTTCAAAACTATAAGTGGATAGATTATTTATCCTATACGTTGGGGTTCGAGTCTCATTGTGACAAGAGTGTATGTTTAAGCGGTAAATAATTTTCATCGTTGCCTTGGAGACCACTATCCTGCTTATTAAAGGCCTCAACTGGCTTGAAAAAATACTAATCAAGCCAGTTCAAGCCTTAAATAAGACCTGTGGTCTCAGATATGCGAATTATGTAATCCTTATCTTACTCACTCACTATGCTAACCTTTTGTGGATGGAATTTATGTTTAAGGAAATACTCGACATATTTTGATATTCTTGTCTTCAGTTTTCATATCTCCTTAGTCATCTCCGATTCCTTTTCAGGTACTTTGTTTTTTCAATAGCCTCCAAAATACTTTGCTACCATCTTTTTTTTTTCTATCCATAAATGTGTTTAATTATCATTAAACATAATTTAGTTTTCTTATACATTGCTTGTGATGATTTACTTTCGATACAATTTCATTTTTTCCTTCACTACTTCTAACTGCTTTAGTTTACCATGTTGTTCTGATTTGTTTTTAATCTTAAGCTCCGTAAGACCTTTTTGGCGAGCATAATAACAACAAATTCAAATAAGATCTAAATACCTTGCGGACTACTTTGAAAACGGCTCAAGTGATATCGTTCATTAACTTAAAATCTGTTTTCAGCTAATGGAGGAAGAATATAATAAAATAATAATAGAAATCATTAAACGCCCAATTGAGCAAAGCCATTTTATAGCATTTTTAAAAATGACTGGATCTAGATATTTTGCCACATAATGAAGGCATTCCTTGATATTAAGAGAATGCCATTGAATTCATGCTTACTGAATGCAAGGGATGTATTAGTGTACAGTTCTTACTACTGAACTTGACTAGTAACCAATAATCGTTTATCACGAAGCAAATATTATGGAAGGAGTACAAAAGCAACTAAGGCTACGGAAATAATATTTTATGCCTGTAAAAATGACTTGTGTTCTTCGAGCTGATTTACTGTCATGCGGGATGAAAAAAAACAATCAACTCCATACGAAACCGGCTAAACTCACCTTCAAGTGAAAGGAAAAAAAATTATGAAGTTCATATTTTCTAGATGTGATATGAACTCATATCTTCGATACCGCATGAGTTACGGAGGCTTCTTTTGTTTGAGAGAAGGAGCAACATTTTCTTCGTTTATGTGTCATAACGAAGCATTGCCTTAATAACTTAAAATTTCTTTGTATGTCCATTCCCCTCCCTCCCCTTCTGGCCAAAGATGCACTGCTCCAGATTCTGGCGTATTTTTTCTTTTCCGTCCTTTCAATTCCGTTGATATTTATCCAGCAACTTAAGAATTAACCTATATCCAGCCAGGTTTAAAGAGTGTAACAAACCTGTACCATGGAACTAGCATCCTACCGCCCCCAACTCCAATCCTTTCCAAATTATGAAAAAAATCCATTTAACAGTCAATTTCTAAATTACCAGAAAACCTCTCAATCGAGAAAAACGGAGAATTTTCTCACACATCTTTCATATGATCCGTTTTTATCCTCAAACTTAACACCTAATATTGGAATATGACAGTATGTTATTTCACCCTTTCACTTTGGCTGTAATGATTGTCAACTGACTGCAAATTTAATCCATCATTTGCACATGATAGTACATTGCACTTTTCTTTCTTAATTCGCGTCTTATCTTTAGATGCTTCCATAGTACTAACCAGCCCAACTACTTTCTTAGTTGAACAAACCTTGCGCCACAAAAATGAAAAACCTAGAATATCTGCTGAACAACGATAAATACTGACCACGAAAACATTCTTCAGAGAACAATCTGATAACTTTATTTACCTCAATGCTAGAAAAATTCACAGAAAAACTTTAAGCCTAGAAATATTCCTGTATAGCAACCAAGTGAATTTTTTTCAGTGAACACTGCAACAGGAATAAATGAAATAATGAAACAACGAATTATATATATATATATATAAACAGAATAAATGAAATAATTAACTTTCCCTCTCCCCCTCCCAAAAAAAAAGTTATTCAATTCCATTCTTACTTGTGGCATTATTACTCGAATCAAGGAGTATATCGATCTAACCTTTATTGGCAAAAACTTACAACTATCGCCTCTTTCAAATCCAAGAAACTAGGGTTTTTTCCCCCTTCCCTAAGAACTTCCTAAAAATTGATACACTATGCAACATGTTTCCATTAAAAGTGATCGCCCACCGATATTTCTTTCTTGAGCGATATTCCGATTTGACCGTACATGATTGTTTTTAATAAGTGAAAGGAGGAAAGTGTTTAGGTGACTCAATCCCCAACTTTCAAATGCACGAATTAAGGACCGCACGTGCACAGATATTCATTCCATCAAACAAGATCCAAAATCACCAACTTGAAATATGTTGCTCGGAGTTGGACAAATCTATGAGGGGTGATGATTATCTGGCTGGCACTGTTTTAAAGAATTAATCTTGATAATTAATGGCAATGGAATGAAGTTGATTTTTGCATATCCTTTTCTTCACAAAATAATAAATCATTTGGAAATCTCAGTTGTTCCGATACAACTGAGATTTCCTTGTACAAGCAACAGTGCAGTGAAAAGGAAAGGAAAAGAGAAGTATAAACAAAACCATAGGAAAAAACGACAACGTATTTACAAAATTCATTTTATATAATTCATTCATACAAAATTCGCTTAGTGTTCTGGTCTTTTTATTTACTGAATGCAGGAGAAGAAACATGCGCACGTATATATAATACCAAACCCTGCAAGTAACCCACATCATTTTCCACTAAGCTAACGCATCACCAGAGTTATGAAATCGATTTTGTTCGGCAGAAAGAGCAACATTCCTTCGTTTATGTAAGCCGACGAAACACAGACTGGGCAACTTAAATCCCCCCCTCCCCGTTTTTTTCCTTCTGAGATGATGGAAGGAATAGGCGTTACAGAAATGGAAATGCTCAAATATAAATATCAAACTGAGTCATCAGAGAAGTAACGAGCTTGAAAATGACATTACTCTGAAATACTTGAAGGCCTCTAGGTTTCAAACACGAGAACTTTTAAAAAAATTCTATATGTGCAAATATTTTCATTCTTTATGCTAATATTCTAAAAGTTGAAATACAATATGAAGTGTTAGAGTATACCTGATGATAGGACTATACAAAATATCTATATCATGCTACCAAGTAGATTAAGTTTGTCATTAACAGAATAAAATAAAAACAACAAAATATTGTACAAATTTATGTGTGTGTGCATATATAAAACCCACACACAAGAGGTTGCAAAATATGCAGCACATCAGAGCAGTGTGTGGGCACAACTAAATAAAATACTTACACTGAAAATACTTATATCTCAAAAGCAAACTACATTTTTCCTTGGGGCTCATGCTTTTAAATGGTATATTAAGTAGATCATATAATGCCTTCACTTTTACAAGTTCTCTAAGAAAAAAATAGCAATCACGTGATAGACGGATCTTTCATCCATCTTCGGAATGGTGTAATCAGGAAAAGGAAAAAACCTTTCTCAACTCCTCCTTCAATTGCACATAACAGTATAAAAAAATAATTTCCTTAAAAAAAGTACTTATTATCAGACCAGAGAGAAGGAAACAAAAACCACAAAGAGGTAAGCATAAAGAAAAGTATTATTTATGATACGAATATCAACAGCATTCCTAATGGACAAAAGGCCTGTGTTAGCGTTTCTAATTTCGAAAGGAGTGGGGGAAAGAAGAGTAAAACATCAACTGGAGCAGAAACGGTGCTGAGAAAGGCAGAGGCTACACCAACTAAAGCATATAAGGAATGTGTGAAGAGATGAGAATTACAAAATTCAAGAATGAAGTCGTCAGGTTTCAGATAGAAAAACGAAAACAAGATTTTAAAAAAAAAAAAAAAAGAAAGAAACTGGATGCGGGGTAAAAGAGAAAAAAAAAGAAGAAAATTCAAAACGGAAGTGGGAGGGGATAAGAAAACAATGGTAAAAAAAAGTAACAGGTTCTTGGCATTACGGCCGAAGCAGCTACTCGTAAGGCTGAGGTCGAGTGTAACACGTCTGTTAATCGCATACCTTCGCAGACTAGTTGGCATATCTTGAGAAATTAAAAATCCTTCCACCTCTATTAAACAGGCATAAGAAAAGAAAAAAGTCAAAAATGTAACGATAATAGGACTTTAAAAGCATTTCTCTTGTAGCAATAGTGGCTGTTCACAAGTTCTGTAATATTACCACCATTATTTTATACATTATCTGTGCAGTCTAAAGCAAACAAAGCAACTAAAACAATACTGTATTCTTAAACTGGCTTCCAATATATGCAAGCGACGGTATGATTAACCATACATTATCTAAATCTTGTCCGCGCGGTTAGCCTAGTGGCTATGCGCTTCGCAACCATATCTCTGGGGGAAGGAGTGTCCTAGGTTCGATTCCCGATGTGAGGAGCTTAAGGATCTTCCTCAGCCATAGCCAAGTTGGCCAGTCTTGGGCGTGGACAGCAGGTTTTTCCCCCCCAGTTTATCTGGGGGGTTTTATCCGACAAGCAGGCAAACCGGCCCCCTGAACACACGGATCTACAGCCATAAATACTATCCCCCCCATGAGGGGCTCAACTCGTCCCAATAGGGAAGGGGGAGAAAACTCCATATGAATAAATCTATCTCTTATTTGAGGAATGCTGAGGATAAAATGCACATGATTGTAGGCGTAAGTTTCTGTGGTTTAGCAGTTCAAAAGAAAGATTTCGGCATTGCGACTACATGTTTATTAAGATAAATAAAGATAAACAAGCCCGACAAGTTCCGTATGTCGTTTGACTTACATCTTCAGGGGTTAAAGGTAACTAAAAGTTTAAACATAAGAAATTAGAAATTACTTAAATTATCCATTAGACGCTGTTATGGCAGTCAAACTGTTCATTAAATTAAAAAATCCGAATGCAGAATCGATATAAAATACATACCTTAATGCATGCTATGGTTGAACAATGCTGGATGTTGTCACGTTCACTCTGTCCGAGGTCTGACTTAGGTATATTTTCTATGAAAGCTGACCAAACTTGGTGTAGAATTAGGCCCTGGTTTTTGTTGCATACGTTGGGATTCTGAGCATATTCGCAGATTCCTTAAATTTCCTTGTGAAACATTTTTTTTTTCAATATAAGATATGTTCGTTTTATGCCAAAGTATATTATGGCCAGTGGCAATTGTGTGGAATGCTAGGCCTGATTTCTGTTCTCTCCTTTTTTTTTTTTTTTTTTTTTTTTTTTTGGTACTTCTTTTTGATGTTCGTTCATACGAATTTCTCCTGATCTTCCCATCTGACCTACGTAACAGATGCCACAGGAACAGTAAATTTTATAGACACCTGTTTTGTTTTTTTTTCAAAGGGTGATGTGGATGTTTTGGGGGATGTAGAAATCTTGATATTTTTCCTAGCGGTAGAAAAGCTACTTTAATGTTATTCTTGTATAGTAATTTGGTCAATTTGTCCGTAACAATCTTGATATATGGAAGCGTCAATGCGTTCTTGAAATCCTGGTTTTGTGATATGCTTGTAGGAGGTGTGTTGAGGATTTTCTTGATTGTCTTAGGTTCAAAACTTTTTTTTTTTGTTTTTGAGGATCTGTTTTTAAAATGCACATGAATCAAACCTTTTCATACAACATTTAAATTACAAACGAATAAGTCAACAGTTTTTAAATCCAGCTATGTTTAGTATCCATCAAGAAGTCGCCATTTACCTTCACGTAAATGGCCAATAAAGTCGTATCAGGAAAGTAAAAGCATTCCTAATATTGAGCAGTTATTGGTTTAGAGAGTTGGGATTTCACTATTCATAAATTAAAAATCTTACATTTAAAGAAGTCAGCAAATTACTCAGACAGTAGACGGTTGTCTGTAACTAATTAACTAATCTTACTGTTTTATATGTTGGAAATGTAAATGCCCTCTGAAATTGCAGCAATATAAGTGCTAAAATAAGAAATGAAAATAATGACAGACAAACGGTCGCTTCTAAAACTGCAGGTACCCTCTTACAGTCTCAGTATTTGGTTCAAATAATTTAGAAGGCAAATTTTACTACTTGATATCACCACACAGCAAAGAAAATTAAGAATTACACTACAGATAATTCAATTCACCAAACTCCACTTTAATGACAATCTCGCTCATGAAAAGTTGGAGGTCTATAATACATTAGTATTGTAAGGTGGGATAATCGAAAGAAGAAAAAAAACCTCTAACACGGTACTTGTTTCAGGCATTTAATAAGAGGGATAGTGATCTCATGCTAGGAAATGAAATTCATCTAAAGACATTCATAACCATCTATACTACAGTGGATTCGGGTTCGAGGATACATAGTAGTTGGTCGGCGAATTTAGTGCTCCTGTAAAGTTGGTAATTTTTGTCTGTTTTTATTGTTTTCCCTTAGAAAATTAGTGTTTTGTAGTTATACTAATGTAGATTTTAGTGCTTTATAGTGTATTTAATATTTTATCATATATTTTTATTAAGATATTTCAATATTTAGTATACGTTTAAAATGGCGCCAAAACAGGGCAAGAAAGGTAATGCTAAAAAAAAAAAAAGACCGCAGGCGAGAACAAGATAGTTAGCCCTGCCAATGAGGTTATGTACATGGAGGAGGTTAACGAAAATGAATTAACCCCCAAAATAGCAAAGTCGAAGCAGATCATCAGAGAGATGACGCTGGAATTGCAAAAAGTTGAGAGCCGTTTAAATGAGCATAGAAAGAAAAAGAAAAATGAACAGGAAAATAAGAAGCAACAAAGCAAGGAAACAGGTAGGTCAGGAAATAAACTACCCGCCTGGTTGGCGTATCCGCTCTCCAGCCAAAAGTCTGCGGGTTCGAATCCCGCTCTGGGCATGGATATTTGTTTGTGAAAATACCAGTGGTGGTGGTCAGGCGTTGGTGTGGATATTAAAGTTAGTTGCGGCTGGTGGAGACAGAGTTGTAGAGTGGGTGCCCTCCTCAATGAGTCTTTGGACTCCCTGGAGGTGTTATGTAATAATAATAAATCAGGTAAGTGACGTTGTTCGTAAAAAGAAAGAAGTTATTTGGTAGGGTGACTCTATAATAAAACATGCTATAGATGAGCAAGTTATAACATCGAGTTTTCCTGGAGCGAAAATGAAAAAATATAATGCAAATAATTCAAAAACAGAAAAGAAAAGTAAACGAAATCTTAGTTGTAGTAAGTATGAACGATTTAACTGGCGATAAGTTCAGTATGAGAGAAGACATGAAAGGGTTGTTGTAAGAGGGGAGAGTGAAGGGTGAGAAAGTGAAAATCGTTAGTATTTACTATGATAAAAATGAATTAAAAAGAAGGGCTATGATTGCAAACGATTCCATCTGTAGGCTATGTAGAAGGAATGGATGTGTGGAGTGAGTTTAAGGGAAGACTGGATTTGTATAAAAGGGATGGCCTACACCTGAATGCGTTTGGTATCAGGAGTCTAGAAAAACTAATAACTGTTATGAGACCTACCACAGAGTCAGGGAAACTAAATTATAAAGGGAGGAATAGTGTGAATGTGAGTATAAGAGCAACAATATTATATAATTGTGCTAATGAAGGGAATGGGCTTTATCATGAAAATGTTGACGAGTCGAGAACGATTTCAAGTTTGTGTTCGTCCGGTTCGGACCTATCATATGTGTGCAAAGATGTCTACATGTGTAAGACATTAGAGAAGAATAGAGATCTGCAAGTTGTCCAACTGTGTCAGGCAGACTGCGAACAAGAGCATACAAAAGAACATTTAGGTAGATTACTATATCTGTACACGAATGCTAGGAGTATCAGAAAAAAATGGGTAGAGTTTGTTGCCTTAGTCAATATGTTGCGACCTGATTGTAGGTATTAGTGAGACCTGGTTATCAGAATCAGACCCACTAACTGGTATCGATTGTCATGGGTACAGTATTTTAAGGAAGGATGGGGGGGCGTGCTGCTAATGATATCGGATGACCTAAATCCAGTTAAAGTTGAGACCTATGATTGTAGTAATACTACTAACAATATTTCATGTGGCAGTGAGTTTGAAGACATCTGGTGAGGTGGAATCTAACAAGACGAATTACATAGTGGGGTGCTGTTACAGACCTGGTGGATCGGTTGCTAGTCATGAAGAAATGCATCGCCAAATAGAAAAGATGAGCGCGAAAAGAGTAATCATAATGAGAAACTTTAATTATCCAAATATTGATTGGGTAGCAGTAGAATCTCATGAGAAGAATGAAAATGCATTTATTGAGCTGTTGCAGGACAACTTCCTCAAGCAGCATGTGACAGAAGGAACTGGAGGGCAAAGAGTGTTAAATTTGATCAGTTAAAGACGTAACTACTCTGCCTCAAGTTGGTGACAGTGATCATGCGGTTATCACTTGGGAAGTGACTAAGTTTATGAATGTTCCATTCAGAAAAGGTTACATGCTGAACTACAAAGGAGGAAATTATGACCAACTGAGGATTATACTGAGTTCAGTGGAATGGGATTAGTTGATGGATGGAAAGAATATCCACAATGCATGGGAAGCATTTAAACAATACTTAAATGATGCTATATCAGAATGTGTCCCGAGAGTTCGAAGAATAAATAGAATAGGAGTCAAATGGATGTGTAATCTTATTAAGCAAGAGATTCGTAAGAAAAGGACGATGTAGAAGGAATACTGTTTGCATATGGATGACGTCCGTTATGAACGTTATAAGCACCAGCTAAAATAAGCACAACTGTTGTACGGAAAGCAAAGTCTGAGTATGAAAAGAAACTGACTTTGCGTGCTAAACACAATCCACAAGAATTCTATCGATATGCTGCAAGTAAAAGAAAGACTGAATATGAAAGAATAACTCTTCTAAATCCAGATGGCGTGAGGGTTACAGATGCAGAAGAGGTTGTTCAGTTCATCAGTGCCCATTTCGTTAAAAGCTATCAACCCGGTGAACGCAACATTTAACTCACTGTTACCTCTTCACTAGATGAAGAAACGCATAGATAAGAAGAAATGAGGCCGAGGTATTAGTGCTGTTGCACAAATTGAATAAGAATTCAGCAATAAGGACTCATGGAATATCAACACGTGTGCTAAACGAGTGTTCAGCTGTACTGGCCATTCCTTTGACCAGGATGTATAATATGAATCTTAGAAGAGGAAGATTCCGCACCAATGGAAGGAATGTATGATAATCCCATTGCATAAGGGTGGTGCAAAGACAGATGTATCCAACTATCGATCAATCAGTATCTCAGGAGTTGTGAAGATTTTGGAAGTATTGGTCAGGGCCGGCATTCAGAAATGGGTTGACAGTGAATCTCTACTTTGCAATGAACAACATGGGTTTACTAAAGGAAGGTCATGTTTTAGCAACTTGCTCACATTCTATAACAATGTTACCATTGAACTAGACAAGGGGAATGGATATACCATGATTCCTTTGGATTTTGTTAAGGCTTTTGACAGAATACAGTATGGAAGACTTGCATAAATTGGAGATAATGGGTTTGGGTTATACAATATTAGCATAGATAAGAGGATGACTGACAGATATCAAAAAGTGGTATACGGGGGATCCGAGTCTGCAAGGCTTAAGGTAACAAGTGGTGTACCACAAGGATCAATGCTTGGTCCACTGTTATTTAATCTGTACATTAATGATATTGAGAAGAATTTGACAAGCGACATGCAGCTATTTGCTGATGATGATGCATAGATAGGTAGGGTTAATCAGAAATGCTGCTGATATGCAGTCTTTGCAGAATGATTTGAACAGGCTGGAATTGTGGGCATGGGAAAATGGGTGTCAATTCAATGTCAGTAAATGTCAAGTCATTCACCTCGGCATGATTAGATATCCAATGTCTTATTATATTGGTGCAATTAGGCTAGAAGAAACTGATGAGGCTAGGGATCTTGGAGTGTTAATAGATAAGAAGTTGAAGTTCAGGGGACCATGTGGCAAAGATTTCAATACTGAAACGGACGTACACATGTAAAGATATGGATGCTATTTTGCTTCTTTACAAGGCCTTGATAAGACCTCACTTAGACTATCGTGCGCAGGTCTGCTTTCCGTTGTGATTCTGATATACTGGTGAGAGTACAAAGGAGAGTTTAAAAATGATATCAGGATTGTAGAATGCTGATTATGAATTTGAGATTGAAAATTTGTAGACTGCAGACACTAGCAAACAGGAGAAAGAGGGGAGATATGATTGAGACAGACTTCTGAAATGATCATACAGGATTTCAATTCATGAAAATTTTCAATTTCTGGGGAAAGGACAAGAGGGCATCCTTGGACGCTGAAAATGAAGGCTGCTAAGAAGGGGGTGAAGATTAGATTTTTCTCTCAGAGGGTGGTGCGTGATTGGAATGGATTGCCTTTCGAGGTCGTGAGTGCAAGCAGTGTGAATGAATTCAAGATTAAGTATGATAGCTGATGTGTGTAGTATGTGGCTTCCCTCGATGAGTTTCTGACTCCCTGGAGCTCTCTTAATAATAATAATTTCCAATCCGAAATCTGCTGGATGACAAGAGCAGCAAAGTTATATACTCGGCGAAAGCGTTTTTTGGGAGAAAAGCATAAACGGAGATATGTAATTTTCTAGAAAATATAAAATAGAGAAGGATAACAAAAAAAGAAAATAATAATAATAATAATAAAAATTAATGAATAAACATCCAAAATGTACACGCAAAACACAATGTTAGGTTTGCATTTACAATGGTGCATAGAAAATCAATAACATACAACCAATTTGCGAATGCCACGCGACCTCCAAGCAGCATCTGCACTAAAGGAAATTCTTTATATCGTCGTAATTATATTTGTAGAATAGCTTTTCTCCTATCAAGACTAATTACATAAAGGATAATCTAATCCATTATAGACATTAATAAGGCATTCAGTCGTTTCGGCAACTTAATTGGACAAGACTGCCACTGAGATAATACAGGAGAGGAAAGGTTCGTAGTGTGTCCGTCGGCATCAAACTAACTGGTTATTCCTTTCACAAAGCAATTTTTCCTTTGAAATGTTTCCCCATTTTAACGCTAATCATTCACCCCATGACATTAAAATATAAAATTTAAAAATGCAATTATCTTAAATTTATTTCGAATGGCATATTCTCAGACCCAAACTATGCATTTTACTATGATTGTCCAACATCTAAAAAAATCTTTTTAATAAAATTCCCACCCACAATTTGCTAAAAACGAAACAAGTAATTTAAGTGGTAAACGAATTTCACTACTCACGTGATGAACGCTTAAAGTGAGATAAAACATTTTATAACTCTTCTAAATCTTTGGAAATGAAGCTTGATAATGAAGTTTCGAAGTATTCCAGTTATAATTCTACTGGGAAAGAGCAGTATCTTTAGTTACACTTAGCGTGGGAAGGAAATAAATTTTCCTTCCCACACAACCTAATAACAGTACGGCTCGAAACTGGTCAGTCCAATGAGAGAAACCCTTAAACAAGAATACTAGAGAGAGAAAGAGGATAATCGAAGAGCTCTGAGGAAAACTGAGTTTTTTAAATAGCGCAATATCAAGGATTCTCTTAAGAAACGTTTCCGAAACTTTAAGATATTACTTTGCTATTTAATATAAAATAATGGGCACTCATTATCCCTCCTTTACATAATCTTAGTTGCTTCGGACGTAATTCAAAGTAATCCAATCCAAATCCTTCAAATAATAAATCGTTACTATTATCACACACAAACAAAATATCAAACATGGTCTAACATATTCAGCAGCTTAACAATAATACCAAAGGAAGAAGGTACTAGATGTGAATAAAGAAAATGAATTAGTATATATAGTGAAGTTATTCCAGCTTAATTTTTGGACAGCAACTGAACTGAGTTATTTAGAACTGAAGTCAAAGCAATCTGGCATAAGGGAAGAGCAATATGTGCCAGTTTTTATAGCAATTTCATACACAACAGTTTGCTCAGCCTACATTCCACTTGTGATGAGAAGAAAAAACTGTTTAACATCGGATTTGGAAAAGGGAAAAAAAAAAAATTCAAAAAACACAATAGCGGTAACTGAACGTCTGTGTGAAAGGGGGTGGGGGAAAAACAGATGAGCAGCTGCCAGTAATCAACCTAATTGCTATCTTGTGTACCTCAGCGCAACATTTTCGTGGATCTCTTCTAGGGACATCTTCCCATATTTGAATAATAATGAATTGATTTATGATATCTATAAAGTTAACAGTTCTTCAGAACCGTAGTAACGTCCAGGAACGAAAGAGCTCTTCTGGAATGATGAGCAAGAAGTACTTACTCGCTGATGCCAATAAAGGCGTTAAAGTTGTCCAGGAAGGGAAATTTTGCTACATCTGAGTGTTTTCAAATATAAGACTAACGTATTTTTGTTTTTGTTTTTTTTTGCGATAAATAAAGATTAGACTTAACGAAGTTATCTGAACCATACAGAATTGCATGCATATTAGCATTTATGGTTGAAGAAAAAGATATTCCACTGATTTGTATAGTGTACGGTTTGTTGAGAGAGAGAGAAGTTTGATCTGAAATACGGCTAAAGCAACTATGATTATGAAGCCAGGTATATTAATGTAATATGTTTACTGCATGTGTTCTTTGGCCGGTTTGTTTTACAAGAACTCTGCTATCTCCGTATAATGCAAGAAAACTCATCATCCCTTTGCCACCTTCACGGGAGACCAGCTAACTCAACGTCAGCTGAAAAATATCCACATAAAGATTATTTGCATTCTGAACGGGATTGGAACCAGGATCTTTTCAACGAGAGATATATGACTATATTGTAAACTTCAAGATATCGAGCACCATCGTTTCTTCAAACTTTCCACCGCATTTTTTAAGATGGAAATCATAACAATATCCCTTGTCATTCGATAGTACAGCAACCTTTACCTGTCATATGACATATCATTAGTGTAATGATAAGAAATTTCTTCTCGTTGTAGTAATACTCAGCCGTAGGACATGTTGAACACTAGTTTCTACTATTTTAACAGCTATTGAGTGTCCACCTCGCTATGCAATTACTGCAAACTCATGGCATTAAAATTACATTGGAATGGAACATTGCAGTGACCAACACAGGGCTTTGACACGAAGACCAATGGAATGTCTACGGGATGAGCTGTAACGTAAAATTAGAATACTGGGGGGGGGGGGGTGTCACGTCATCAATTTCTGTCTACTCTGAACTTTTTCTTATGTCTTCCATCCACAACAGGTTGCAAACCTAGAGTTGATCAGTATGTACCCTAGGTTTATCATTTTATTTAACTTTTTGTATTGTTTTATTTATGTTTACAGAAGTCTGGAAATCCTGTTTTAGAGAAAAACTTCAACTCTCTGATAAGCGGGAAGTGAGCTCACACCGAGCAATGAAATTCATCTCCCACCTAAAGACGATCGCATAATCGTACGTCATAATATTTGCACGTCGTTCAAGACTGTGTAAGATCGGACATCTATCTCAAAAATAAAATTTTTGAAATTACATATATAAATACATAAGATTTCCGCTTTACTTTTTTTTTTTTTTTTAAAGGCCCAACACTCAGACTGGTGCGTCTAATTTTCAGGAGGAAAACCTCTCCATCTTTGTCGAAGACTGGCTAAGTCTAGTTCTACAGAGAAAAAAAAAAACCTCGTAAAATATTTTCGTGACCTTGACTGAATTCGAACACAAATCATTTCAAACCAAATGGCCTCCGATCCCTCCTTCCGTGTCAAGAGACACAGGGAGTGTAGAAAAGTGGCTGAATTATAATCATTATTCAGAGAAATTCAATTTACTGTTATAAATATTTGTACCAGACATCATACCCATGTGGATATTTTTAAAATTAAAACTGTGAGTAACAAGCAATCTTTGTCCTCAATTATTTGAGAAAGAACAAAATTAAATTTTTAAAAAAATGTGATCATTATAAAACCGATAATACGAAATATATCAATTACCCAAATTCCAACATAAAGAGGCTGCGGGTTCGAATCCCGCCAGGGGCATGGATGTTTGTGATTGTCCTACTAACAGTTTACAATGTGCTGATTGAACCCATATCCTGGCACAGTATGGCCTTTGATGTCTTTAGGCCATAAACATCAAAAATAACCAAATTCCACAAAAAATGACTATATATGCCAAATGCATAAATGTTCTGAATTAATTGAACATTCAATTTCCCAAATGCGGGAAGGCTATAATTTAAACATTTTTGTTACTACCTTGACAAGTTAATGCGCTAATATTTCTGACCTTTTGTCTTAACGTACAGACATAAGCCCGATGAGGATGAATTTAGATTCTATTTGACATCATTTTCTTTAACTTAATGAAAGACACCACACCATTCCCTCATATGTTTATAACAATAAAACGAAAGAAATAAAATAGAAATTTTCATTATAAAAGTAATGCACAAAATTAATATGGTAAATACTCAAATTTTTCCAACAACACTGAAGTAATGGCAAGTCTATTATACTGGTATCCAAAACCTAAGGATGACAACTATTTGTGAAGATTACAAACGAATCAGCTTGTGGTAATTTGTATAACGTACGATTTCGAATAGAAAGCGGGTACACATTCAAATTTTCGATTCACGCGCAAAGAGGTCACGTGGTAACACTCAATAGGATAAAAGGCAAAAGACTACAATAAGCAAATTGTGTCTGAAGTTCTTTTCGTGAAGGAACAAAGTCACAAACTTGAATGTCTTGTAATGTCTCAAAGACATCATCTAGATCAGGGCTGTCCAAACCTTGGTAATCTGAGGGCCGCATCAAAATGCGTATCTAGTAATTTGGTGAGGAGCAGCGACACAACCTCGAACGCTGAACAAACGAACAACACTAATCGCGCGGTCACGTTCCCCGTGAGTCCCCGGAGCACGCGCGTTGGAACAAAACAGCGTAAACATCGCGAGAAAGTTCTTGAAAGGAATAGATACAGCGGTGTGGGAAGACATTATACTTAATGAACGCACCGAACAAGTGCTGGAAGAAAAAAAAAATGAGTGGTGAACGATATTGCAACGAAGTTCTTCAAAGTGATGTTTGATTGTTCGGTGAATGCATTTTTATGAATGACAATGCCACACTACATCGTACACGGCAATGGAGATACTTCTGGAGACCGAGGATATTAATCGAATCGAGTGGCCAACACGCTCCCAGATCTCAACCCCACAGAACACGTTTAGGACGCAACATGGTGATGTATTGCTGCTAGAAATTCTCCTCCAGAAAACAAACAAGGCCTCATTCTTGCGTTGGAGGAGGAGGGGGTGGGCCAGTTTGTCTCAAGAACTCTTGAATCACTTGGTGCTAAGCAAGGTACGGCGTTGTGAGAGCTGCATTGCAGTTCTGGGTGGACATATTCCATACTGAAATGTCTCTCCGCATAGAGCACCGCAGTCGAAAACAAGAAGGCTAGCCCTGCTAACGAGATTATTGGAGTTGTGGAGGAGGTTAATGAAAATGAATTAACATCCAAAATAGCAAAATTAAAGCAGATCATCAGAGAAACGACGAGGGAATTAAAAGTCGAGAGGAGTTTAAATGAGCATAGGGAGAAAAAGAATATTAAGCAGTTATATATATTAATGACGAAAACGGGCTTTGTCACGGAAATGTTGACGAGGAGGGAACGATTTCGACTTTGTGTTTGTCCGGTTCGTCCGCAACCATATGACTGGGACCCTCCTTCCCCAGTCATATGGTTGCGAAGCGCCCCCAGATTCGATTCCCGTCGAAGACGTGAGGAATTTAAGGATCTTACTCAGCCATAGCCAAGTTAGCCGGTCTTGGGCGCGGGCAGTAGGGTTTTTCCCGCCAGTTTATCTGGCGTTTTTCATCCTGCAAGCAGGCAAACCGGCTCCGTGAAGACACACAGATCTGCAGCCATAAATACGTAATCCCCATGAGGGGGCTCAATAAGGACGGGGGAGAAAAAGGGAGGAAACTCCATATGAATAAATAAATAAATAAACTAGAGAAGAATAGAGATTTGCAAGTTGTCCAACTATGTCATGCAGACAAGAGTATACAAAAGAACATGCAGGTAGATTATTATGTCAGTACACGAATGCTAGGAGTATCAGAAACAAAGAGGGGTTGTTGCCTTAGTCAATATGTTGGGACCTCAGATTGTAGGGCATTAGTGAGACCCGGCTATCAGAAAAGTTAGTTTCGTATGATGATACAACGCCCGTGAGTCCCTCTAACGGGAAGGTACGGCACCATCTCAATCCCCTAAAAATTTTATCCGGGCTCCGGACCGGCATAGCTGACGGATCAGGCCTATGGCTGGGTCAGTATTCCTGACTGTAATCCGTGTGTTTACCGGGCCGGTTTGCCTGCTTGCAGGATGAAAAACCCCAGATAAACTGGCAGAAAAAATACTGCTGGTTCACGCCCAAGACCGGCTAACTTGGCTATGGCTCAGGAAGAGCTCCTCACGTCGTCGACGGGAATCGATCCTAGGACACTCCTTCCCCAGGCTTATGGTTGCGAAGCGCACAGCCACTAGGCGAACCACGCGGCTATCAGAATCAGACATATTAACTGGTATCGATTGTGACGGGTGCAGTGGCGTAGCTGTGGGGGAGGTCCGCCCCGGGTGACACTTTGAACCTGTTTGAACTTTTGCAGTTAATTCTAAAATACAGTCTCGAGAACTCAGTTCGAAATATTGTAATACTGCGAATTTTCATCACAATTGCTGTAGTGTTGCTAGTTGTGAAAACAGTTTTTCTAAATTAACACTTTCATTGCCAAGCTGAAAATTGGAATTTCGTATGGTGGCCAATTTTTTTTTTTTTTTTTTTTTATTTAGTTAGTGGCGATAACGCGTGATCGGCCGTTTGGTGAGAACTCGCATCGCGTGATTGGCAATGAACGTGTTACAATTGATTAAGAATTACCTACATTACTATGAAATAGACTTCACTGATGTCCTCGACGATTTTGATAACAGAAAAGCAAGAAAAATAACATTTTAAAATGTTGGAATTAAAGTTTTACTACAAAAATAAACATAGCGTTTTAATTTATTTCCCTATAAGTCAGTCGTTTTGACTTTTTGTAGTATTTTTTTGTGTATTGAGAGGGGCGACAAACTCAGGGACCGCCCCGGGCCGCAAAAGCTCTAGTTTTGCCACTGGAAGGGTGCACTATTTTTAGGAAGAATAGAGAGGAGAGGGGGGGGGGGCATGCTGCTAATGATATTGGATAACTTGAATCCAGCTGGAGTTGAGACCTATGATTAGTATTTCATGTGATATTATAACACACACTCGTATCCAAAACCTAAGGATGAACACTATTTCTGAAGATTACATAACACAAAAGTAGCATAAATCCATTATATCAATAGCTCTCTCAGAGGTTGAGAAAGCTATTGATGTGATGGGTTTATACTAAGATACTAAGAAAAAAGTCAGAGGTAAATGGTGTGTCCAAGAAGAAAGATCTGATCCTCTCTGGTGATGTATGGATTATCGAAGGTAATGGAAGATGAAATAGATCCTTTTTACTGTTACACTGAAGATGAATAGGTTGTTCTTGCCTCCATTGGGGAATGTATTTGATGAATATAGATAGATTTTAAGGCACTGGATGTAGATCTTAAAGCTTGGGAGGTTTGTACATCACAGGATTTGTAGGAAGAATGGAGTGTACTGTTAGCAGCAGAACTGTAGGTAGGATTATTAGTTGGTAAGAGAGATAGCCAAGAGGACATATGATAGAACAGAGCCTTAAGACACTCCATTAGTGGAGAAGCTTGATAGAAGAAGGCATATATGACGTACAGTTAATGACAAACTAGAGAGAAAGCTTGCTTAACTACAGAGGACTATAGATCAGAGGATTGCAATTTAGTGAGCAGGCCTTGATGCCATATGAATGCTCTGGAAATGTCAAGTGCAACAGCATATTCTCCAAACCTTTACACTGCATGTTGCCTTCTAGAATAGTGGAATCCCTATCGTTGGTGGTCATTGATTAACTAGTTGGTGACCATCGGCATTATTTTGGAAAGGAATGAAGTGAGGACAGTGGGTCCATAATTTTATGGAAGATTCTCTCATTTGAATGGGCTGAATATTGGCTTGTTTGGGGATAGATGCCAGCTAAATATAAAAGTGTGTGGAGATAATAAAGAATAGGTGTTAATTCTGGAAGACACCCGAGTACAACTGGGGAGATGCCACCAGTACCAGAACACTTTATATGATAGTTCTGATTTATTTATTTATTTTTTATTTTTGCTTGAAAGGCCACAGGGGACATGGTGTGCAGGAGACAATTTGCCCTGGTTATATGTGTAGGAGAGGAATTATGGTCTGAATTATAAAGATACGTTTAATTGGATAGCTTTTTTTTTTCCTCTCTTTCTCTAAGATCTGCCCTAATGATTAAGAGAGCAAACAGGTTATTAGACACAGTAAATGACTAATGAAAAGCACAAATATTTCATCCTTCAGACAAATATTTTAACTATAAACACAGTTACAGTTCATTATGAATTGAATATAAACTTTAGTATCATTTATACATAAGTTGAATTGTAGCCCTCACTTGTTGCTCTTTTTCTTTCAGATGCTGCTATTTCATACACAACTGAAATCGTTCTCTCAGATAGCTTTCTGTCCATTCACTAATCTGTTACTTAATTCCATTTGTTACAGTTTAAGCATTAATTTTCAGTGTGGAAGTCAAATGCTTTTGTAAATGTGGTTACCATTATTTGTATTCCTCTTATTAACAATTGCCATCATTACTCTATTATAAAATATAACTAGATTGCTCATTTAAAAAAAAAAATATGGAAACAAGTACCTATCATAGTTAAACTTCAGTTTAATGTAAACCAATATAATACCTGACGTTTTGACTTTCATATCAAGTTCATACCTGGAGTATACACATATATACAACGAAACATACTACATTACAATTAGGGTGGCCAGACGTACCCCATTTAAGATTTTTCAAAATCTTAAATGGGGTATGAAAAATACTCCTTTTCGGTGTTTCGGACATAATATCCATTTTTCAGTTTTCTGTACTAAATAAATAAATATTGCCTTTACTGTGAATGTAAGCAAAATGTAAATGTTACAAACCATATAATACCAAGTTTAGGTGATTATATAAGAAGAAAATTAGACGCAGGTAAATATTTTGTTGAAATGCATTCTCAAAGACTCGAAAAACAACTTTGTATCCTACTTATATAGATCGTTATAGGATATTTATATTATGCTTACTTTGTACCGCTCAGCACCTGTCACAGGCCCGACAAGAGTGGGGAGCACGGGCTCCAGCGGTCACTACTTGAGATCTTTTTTTTATTTCATTGTATTAACGTAAGGCAATAAATTCTATAAATACTACGTTAACCCTTTTCACAGACTGTCCTCTTCATCGTCATCAAATACGGAAGAAGAAATACAGAGGTTAAATCAAGAGAAAAAAAAAAAGATAAAACATCAGAATTATTTCAACGAGTGGCAGAAAACGTACGCCTGGGTGATTAAAGGAAGAACTGTTGGTAAAGCGAAATGTTTATGGTGCAATTGTGAATTTTCCATAATAAATGGAGGTGTTTATGACTTTAAAAAGCATATGCTAAGTAATAAGCATAAGAAAATGGAAAGTATTAGCTAGTAATCAAACTTTAAATTCATTTTTTATTTCCTCGGCGTCGTCATTAGTTTCGACTGAAGAACAAAAGACTGTTGCCGCCAAAGATACGTTTGCCTATCACAGTGAAACATGCGCATAGCTATCGATCATCGGATTGCATGAGTTCATTAAAATGTTTCCTTTAATTTTACCTACACTTTAAACTTAACCTACACATTAAAGGAAACATTTTAATGTTTCCTTTAATGTGTAGATATTTTTCTAAATCTAGTGGAGGAGTTCAAACAAAACTTTTGAGTTTCTTTAACAGCCAGTCAGAAACTTCAAAGGATATTTCACTTTGCTTACTTCAGAAGTTGAAGGAGCTGAATTTAAATCCCGAGAACATTGTTAGTTTTTGCGGTGATAATGCTAATATAAATTTTGGTATTAATCAGAGTGTATTTAAGAATTAAAGAAATTTAATAGATATGGAGTGTCTTGCCATCTTATACAATGCTACAAGATGTTTAGAATTTGATATAGAATGTGTACTTTTAAAAACATATAATGAATTTAGATCACATAGTAAAAGGTTAGAAAAGTTAAAAGAACATTATGAATTTTGCGACCTTGAATATTCAGATCTAATGCGTCATGTTCCTACAAGATAGTTGTCACTCCTTTCAGCAGTAGATAGGCTAAACAAAAATATTGAGCCAGTGAAAAACTATTTTCTATCTTTGGAAAGATGTCCACCTATTTTACAAGATTTTTTTTCGAACGAATTAGCTGAAGTCTACCTTTCTTTCTTTTCAAATGCAGCAACCTGTGTCCAAAACGTGATTTGTAATCTAGAGCAGGATGGTAAAATTATAATAGAACTATTTAACTTAATATAATAAATTTAGTTTAATCCTTTATCCAAGTGTGAGCAAACAAAGTTTGCGCCTGAAAGTATCTTCAGGACTGGGGTAAGGTGGTGCAACACTAGTGCCACTCCTTGCAAAGGTGGAGCAAGCTACCAACACTGCTATCTCGGTATCTCCCATAATGCAAAACACATCTTCTTGCGGATATGTCTAATATTATGCATTAAGGGAAGGGCCACTACCCAGACTAGTTTCGACCTTTATTGAGGTCTCTTCAGTGGGAGCCAGGCCCAAGTGGAGATACCAGTTAGAAGCATTAAGCAAGGTCATCTCTACCTATAGGAGTTGCCAATTGGTGTGCCACCTTTTTAATAAATTACTCTGGATTTAGAGGAAGATGTTGAAAGTTTATTTCTTCACTTGGTTAGAATATAATAAATTTAGTTTAATCCTTTATCCAAGTGTGAGCAAACAAAGTTTGCACCTGAAAGTATCTTCAGGACTGGGGTAAAGTGGTGCAACACCAGGGAGACTCCTTGCAAAGGTGGAAGGAGTCGCCCCACCTTACCCCAGTCCTGAGGATACTTTCAGGTGCAAACTTTGTTTGCTCACACTTGGATAAAGGATTAAACTAAATTTATTATATTCTAACCAAGTGAAAAAATAAACTTTCAATATTTAACCTAATGGAAATCTAAGACTCTTTACTTTCTAAAGTGAATGATCATTTTTATGGATTCGTTGCTATACAAAAATTGAACTCTTGTCGCAAACCAGTAGAGATAAATTTGTTTAAGAAAAGGGCAGACGATTTTCTGAAAACTTTAATTCAGTATATTAAAAAAAGATTTAGTTTTGAAAATAATAAGTATGAATCTCTTAATATATTCAAATCACATGAAGTGGCACATTTTGATCCGTTCTTAAAAGTTATAGATTTATTTAAAATTGATTTGCTATATGAAGAGTATGTCCTGTTAAAATCGTTCCATAAAAATAGTGACACAAAAGAACTCAAAAATATCACAGATATTTGGATAAAATTTTTAAATGCATACGATGTATCCAATATTGAAAAAATTATTAATTTTGTTTTTGCTTTGCCTCACTCAAATGCAATGAGTGAGCGAGTATTTAGCTTAATGTTCAACTCTTGGAAAAAGGATAGGAACAGATTAGACCTAAAAACTGTTGAGGGAGAATTACTGGTGAAAACCAATTACAATATGTCATGCAAAGAATTTTATGCAGTTGTATTAAAAAATGAAAAAGTGCTAAAAGAAATTCGCTCGAAGAAAAAATATTGTTAGGTAAATACTTCTCTTTTGATAAAATAAATCAGGTTTACTGAATTTATATTGTAAATGATTATGCAAAGCAAATGTGAATATTTCTAAAAGTTTACATTAGTGTTCATAACGGCCAAAATAAAATATTTAAATTTTGTTTAAAGACTAGCTATGAATTTGTCTAATTGTACCAAAATTTGACCAACTCTGTGTTTCATGCATTTGTATATTGTGAAAATCTACAAATATATAAATAAAATAATCTTATTATAATTGTTCGTTCTTTATGTTTAATAGTGCAATTATCCCCAAGGCCAATAATGAATACCCCAAAACCTAATCATGAATACCCCAAAATCTACGTATGATATCCCAAAACCAAATTTTTAATCTGGTCACCCTAATTACAATCTACATAGTGCTAGAGTCACACTAATTTGGTCATCACCCATTAACACTATTGCCCTGACCTCTGGGTTGGGGCAATAGTGTTAATGAGAGATTACTCACAGATAAATTACTCACAAAAAACAGTATTGATGGTGTGTCTGCCCTTTTTACAAATGCTTCAATTAGTGACACTATTCTTCTCTTACAGAAGAAATTTCAGCCTGATATGGCTCTCTCTGCCCACATGCTATGTACTGGTTTTGTACATAAATTATTTCGCCACACTCCATGTGGCAAAAAATAATTTATGTACAAAAAAGAAGGTACAGCGTATGGCTGTTCCTTCTTTGTATATTAATTAACCACTATTCCTCCCCCCCCTCCTCAGTTGCTAACTTTTATGTGGAAGCTTTTTTAGCAATGTGCTCAAGATTCCTTTACTTTAAAACCTACAGTATGGCTTAGATTAGCTGATGTTTTCGTTATCAGGCCACATGGCTGCCAAACTTTAAATACCTTTCTCAGCCACCCACTGGTCACACGTCTTCCCTCGTGCAGTTTATTCTTCACTATCTGCTGCAAGCCTACACATACTAGCCAATAGATACATGCTAACTCTTACCACCACTCTTCACAAAAACATGGAGTTGTTAACACCCTCAAACACATGTTGAGCTATAACAATTTGCCCTAATGAACAAGCTCAAACAAGAATCATAAATTGTTAGCAATACATTTAAAAAAAAAACAGTGGCTATAGCAAAAATACCATACAATTGTTCATAAAACTACACCTAAAAATGCAAATAATATAAATTACAGTAAAACCATTGCTGTCCCATACGTTAAAGGGTTATCAGATAAAATAAATAAAATTCTACACCATTACAACATAACTTACTAAGCTACTTTTAAACCTCTTATAAAATTAGAAAAAATATTCTCCACTTCTCCAAAGATCCCTTCCTCTGGTTCACCCTAGGGTTTACTGAATCAATTGCACCTGTAATTTACGTTGTACTGGTGAAACTGAATGAACAATTCAAATATATAAATAGCACAAACAACACATTCAATTAAACTAATTTTGGCCTCAAATTACTCCCTTAAACACCCTACACCAAATTGATGGGAAATGTACCTACTATTCTTTACATCATACAAAAATCTGGTATAAATGCAAATTTAAGGAAGCCTATGAAATTTTGATCAACCATTCTAATATAAACAATAATGGTGGCATAAAAATCCCCAAAATATGGATGGCACACATTCAGCCTACATTAACTTCAAGTTCTCCAGCAAACCCCCACTCTAAGCAATAATTTCAGATCTTATTGGCAACTATCAATAATGCTTTTGTTCTAATTTCTAGCATAATTTTATCTCAGTGATTTCTAACAAATAATAAGACTCTCTAGCTTTGATGTATTTTTTTTTCTTTTTCACCAGAGGTGTCAGGCCAGTAATGTTAATGATTGACCAAATTAGTATGACTTTAGCCTACTATGTACACTGTAATGCAGCTTGTTTCTTTGTATATATATATATATATATATATATATATATATTCCAGCTGATGACATACATATGAAGGTCGAAATGTCTGGTGATTATTTTGATTTATATTAAACTGAATACGAGGGGGGGGGGGTGTCTGAAAGTTTTTATAAACACCTAGAACAAAAATTATATTAAAGCAACTGATATAACCACAAGAAAGAACATACTAATAGCAGAGTAATGAAGGTAACTTATGTTTTTATATAATTGTATGTTCTTTTGGTCAGTTGCTTTAATATAATTTTTGTTCTAGGTGTTCATCAGAACTTTCCAGATTCCCCCCCTTGTATACTGCACTTCCAGGTTGCAATGACCTGAGCCTTTCATGATGTTATATGGACATAATGTGTGTGACTAATGATGAATTAATTACTAATAATTTACTATAGCAATGAATATGAACACTTCACCAGAAGCACAAATGAATACTGCAGTGACAAAGTGCAAGCTTTGCATGGTAAATTCTCATGAGTAAAGTCTGTTTATATCTGAAACAGCAAAACACTTTGGCTAAGTTTTATGTTGAATGCATGGCCCTCATGCCCTTACAACTATATCACACTAATTGTTCTTGTCTAATAATTAAGAAAAGAGTCAGTTGTGATATAAAATCTCACACAACTCAGAGCTGTTTTATTTCATCTGTGTCCAGTGCATTAAATAAAATCACACTGCAGCTTGTTTGTTTACACAAGCTTGTCACCCTGATTGAATTAACATTTTATTCTCTCACCTATGAGTTTAAATTCCATTGTGCATGTTGTTTGGGAAGGTCTTTAGGTAAACTTTTTGATTCCTGGTGCGAGACCACTGCTTACTAGAAGCCTGAAGTGGCTTGGAAAAAAGCTACTATATTTTCTCTCTTATAAATTAAAGATGGAAAGTTAAACTTACATGAAATCAATTTATTAGCTGTAAAATTTTAACGTAAGTATTATAGGCATCCTCAGTACAGTAACAACACTGGAACACAAAATAAAATTACAATAAAAGAATCAGTTTTAAAAAGTGCCACTATAGCAATAAGACAACAGATGGTCAGTAAATTATCAATTATTTAAAAAAATGTTATGATATCATAATATTATGATATAAAATGATAATATTTCCAATAAAGGGGATAACCAAAGGCCATCAGATCTGTTTAAGTTCAGTTGGTGTAGAAAGGCTCTCCTTATATAACTGCTCGTACTTTTATATACAAGTTTAGTTTCCTTCTAAAAGATTCCGTGTTTAGTCGAGGTGGCATGGTCTGCTAGGCCAGACTGCTCTGGTTCAAGATATACTGGATATAAAATTTGTTATTCATGACAGGTGGCTGCAGATCTGCCATATTATCCAAAGTAAGATAAACCACAGGAGCAGGGGATCTTGTAGACACCTGGAAGGTTCAGTGGAGAAAGTTTGTCTTTAGATGAAGATAGGAAGGCCAACATCTTCCTGACAGGACAAAAGGATGCTGCAATACTAAAAAGTTTTAGAACTTTGGCAATACGTTCAGAAATTCCTTTAATATATTGGTGCAGAATCCAAGTAATATATTCAGGAAATCTGGAGACTGATTGCCTAAAGCTGTTAAAGCCTTTCTCAATAAAGGATTCATTAAAGCCATTTTTCATAAAAGCTGATTTGATGCAATTTAATTCTTGCTGGAGAGGGTCTTGCTATAAAGTCGCACAAATGTTATGAGCATAGTGTAATAGGGTTTTAATGGTTCCAATGAAGAATTAAAATATCTAATTGACTGCTTTTCTCCTCTTCTGAGGTAAATTGAATTCTTGGATGAATCATATTTAATTTTGAAACAAATAGTTTTGAACTGCTGATGAACTTTCCATATTGCAAAAATATCATCTACATATCTGTACCACACTGTAGGTTAGATGAAATGTCTTCAATGAGATAATCTTCAGCATGCTGTGTAATTTTTCTTGTATACTGAAATAACCAGAATGGATTTCAAAGTCAAAAAGTTTGATGGTATCAGGATGAAAATCTTGTTTAAGTAAATTAATAGTATCTGTCAAAGGAATGTT
The DNA here is from genome assembly GCF_054136105.1 of Typopeltis vanoorti. Classification (NCBI taxonomy): domain Eukaryota; kingdom Metazoa; phylum Arthropoda; class Arachnida; order Uropygi; family Thelyphonidae; genus Typopeltis; species Typopeltis vanoorti. The sequence continues at coordinate 5,339,415 of NC_143567.1, read as the reverse complement.
TGTGAAAAAAAGATACTATATTAAGACTAAACAAAATATCTGAAGGTACTAAATGTAGATCACAAACTTTTGTTTTAAAATCAACAGATTTCTTGATCTGAGAAGTAGATGAAGATAATGTAGACAATTCTCCATTTACATGGTAGATTGGTTCCAGAAAAAAACTGTGTAAATGAAAACCATGTAAAAAAGAATACAATGCATATGAAAAAATAGAAGAATGGTTCCAGATGTGAAAACACAATATGAACAATAAGTGAATGGCTTTTCTGATAAAAAGTACTCAACATCTTCTCAATTCTTATAATCCTCCACAAAACAACAAAGTTTCAATACGTCGAGTGCCTATTCCTTATATCTCCGGTATTTCAGAACCTATCGCAAGAATTTTAAAGAAATATGATTTAACAACTACATATTCGCCTATTAACAAATTGTCTTCTCATTTTCCTTCTCCTAAAGACAAATGCTCAACTTTCTCTCTTCCTGGAGTTTATCAAATTCCTTGCAACTGTGATCTCTCCTATTTTGGACAGACTGGACGTTCTCTTGAAAAAAGAATCCAAGAACATCAATCCTCCATTCTTCACAACAAACCTGAAAAGTCTGGATTGGCTCAACACGGGACTGAAACTGACCACAGCATCTTTTGGTCCAGGACTCGCCTCTTACATAGATCCCATTATAGGTTCGAACGTTTGTTCAAGGAAAGCATGGAGGCCTTGCTCCATCGTCCCAGCCTGAATCATAATGACTGTATATCTATATCAAAAATCTGGGAAAGTCTAATCAAGATTACTCATTAATTTTTTTTTTTTTTTTTCCCCAATCATGTCTCTACTTCAAAATATTCCGTTTCATACTTAGTGATATAACATCACGCAGCGTGTTCTATTTTTAACGATCTATTGTTAGTATTCTAGCTTGTATTTTTTTTAAACTGTTCTTGTAATACCACTGAGGATGGTCTGCTATTTCCAGACTGAAATATTTGGTTAAATAAATATCTTTCTTGTGTTTGTGTGAATATATCATTCAACAATAAGTTATTTTCAAACAAAATATATGAAAATCATTGAATAAAACTATTTAATTTTAATGGCATTTTTTTTTAAATTTTAAATATTATTTAAAGTATATACATATGCATCTTTCTTAAAGAAAATAGTGTGTCACTAATAAAACAGAAATTTGAAAAGGCCCAAATATACCCAGCGCATATGCTTATTAGTTAAATTTAATTTGCCATCACTTTCTGACAGTAGCCGCATTCTTTTGTGTAAAGACTGGAATTAAATCACTTTCATCACTTGAAACACTTTGTCCTGTTCATACTGCAATGACGAAACGTTTTTTTCAGTAAAAAGGAACTAAATTAGCACTAATTTCCAATAATTCTGAAGGTCAATTTTTTTTTACTATGTACTCTGTAATTAATCGTTGAGATCTTGTTTTGACTAGATCTTTGTATAATTCTTCACATCGCACCATATGACTTCAGTTCACGTTTAAACTGTTCCGCTAGTTCAGTATTTGGATCATGTGTAAGAAAATTACTTTGTAATTTACTAGACATTTGAAACTCTTCTTTAATTAATCCTGCAGTGAGGGGAATCTCTTCGTCATCACTTTTTTCTTTTTCATCGACATTCTCAAGGACAGTTTCTATTATTTCGTCATTGCTAACAGCCTTGTCAACCATCAATTCTTCAATATCTGCAGACAAAAAATCATCAAATCCTTCTATGCCAACTGCAGGTGCTAATCTGATGATACTGGGATATTGAGTTGCATGCAAAAGTACAGGGTTTTTCTTTTTCACACATTCTAGCCAAGTAACTTTCCAGCATGCAATTAAAGTTAGCAAGTTTGATTCAATCCAAAATAGAAAATTTCTTCCAAACATCAAAAACTGTCAGTAAATTATCCTTATCTAGTTTATGCCAAATGTATTGGAATGTTCTTATTATGTAATAAGTTTTGAAGTAGCGATCACACCCTGGTCTAGTGATTGTATTAAAGATGTATTAGGTGGCAGAAAACAAAATTACACATTCCGGTGTTCTAAAACAGGATGGCCAGGTGCATTGTCTATAATTAATAAAACTTTACTAAAGTCCAGATTTTTTTCCATCAAACAGCATTGAACTTCTGGAACAAAACATTGATTGAATTCATTAAAAATTTCTTTTGTAACCTAACCTTTTTTTTTTCCCCTTCCAGTGCATTGGTAATGTGTTAAAATACACATCTTTCATTGTCCATGATCTTAGGGATCGATTAATGAGCAACAGTTTTAATTGCCAAAATTGTGAGGACAACACAAAGACTTCTGGGAATGATGCGGAATATACTGACTGTAAAAGATGTAGGGAGATTCTTGTTTTATTGTATAAGACTTTAATTAGGCCACCATAGGACTACTGTGAATAGTTTTGTTCACCTGGTTTTCAAAAGGACAAAGAGATATTGGAAAGGGTCCAGAGGCGACTGACTAATTTCGGACCTCTGGAATGTTGAATATGAGGAAAGGTTGAGAAGATGCAATTTACTGAGTCTAGTGGATAAGAGGAAAAGGGGACATATGATAGAGACCTACAAGTTAGTAAGGGGTTGTTATAGGATCAATATGGAAGAGGTTCTACAAAAAACAGTGGGAGATCAGGGGAGAACTAGAGGTCATCCCTGAAAACTGTATAAAGAGGGTGTGAGAAGGGGAGTGAGAAGCAGGTTTTTTGCTTGCAGGGTTGCATGGAATGCTTTGCCTGAGAGTGTGGTGTCTGCAGAGAATTTGAGCATGTTTAATGCATGGTATGATGAGCTGTTTGTATGATAAAAGGACCTTCTAGATGAGTCTTTGACTACATGGGGTAATAATCATAATAATAATATACAATCTCCTGAAGCATTGCTGCAAAATAATAGTCACACGATCCATAGCTGCTTTAAAGCAGCTAAGGGTCGTGTGACTCTATTATCCCTTTTTTGTGTGATTTTGCTATACAAGTTCTACTAGGCATTTTTTGTCTACATTCATAATGTAGAGTAATCCCTGATATTTAAAACATCGAGGAGGTTCCCCAAAATTCACGTTTAAGTACATATGTACCGTTCTAGGAAATGATAATTATAATGGAAATACCCTTTTAACAGAACTAAATTCAAACAGAAATTTTAAAAAAAAGCACCATTTTAACAGTGTAAAATCAAAATATATCACGTAAAAATAGAATTGCTTTTGTTTTCTAAACTGTGTTATTTCGAAATCGTGTAAAAAAAGCCCATGTAAAAAGAGAATTGCCTGTATTTAGAAACATTTGGGACAGCTGAAACAATAGTTTATGTACCTATATTAAAACAGTTAACATGTTAAGTATCTAAAGTAGGACAACTGGATAATCTAAACCTTAACCTATCATAAATGCTATAATGTACTTTTAAGTTCACATTTCGTGTATGGGATTTACCTTAAACAAAAATCATAGAAGACCTTATGTGATCTGAGGACCATTCATTCTTCATCTCTGCTCTATACTATGTCATGTCATGTTTGTTTGTTTGTTTGCTGCATGGTTCCAAAGTAAATACACTTAACAAGAAATTGTAATTTTGCAATGTTCAAGTATATTAGTGGGTTTTTTTTTTTTTTTTTTACAGGAAGACCTTCAAAAGTTATACATTGGAGTTGATGCTTTTTGCATATACAGGAATACCTTGTATAGCGCAGTTAATTGGTTCCAATAAGCGTCCGCGTTATGCAAAACCGCGTTGTTCGAGGTCTATTTATAAAGGTTTTCAATTTAGTTTATTACAAAAATTTAGGATAATAAAAATTTTTAAAATGAAAAAAAATTGTTATTTTTATTAACTAAATAACAAATAAAATCCTTTTGTTTTCTACAAAAAGTTGTAGAAAACAAAACACATATTGCTTCAATTTTAGCATACAGTAATTTACTTTTTACTAAAATAGTCTTTTAGTGTTCGTTGAACCATCCTTGTCTTCTTTGTTTCTTCAAGTACTAGATCTCTGTAGCATTTGATGGCATTATTGAGACTTTGTCTCACTTTGATGCTTCTTTCCAAATTCGGGTCGGCATTTATGAGAAAGTCGGAAGCTTTGTCGACTTTTCTCACAAAAGTTGAAAGGTCAGCAAAGGAAAATTCCTTTAACCATGACATTAGTGGGGTCATTTTCGTCTTCTTCTTCATAGGCTCGTTGTTGTTCCAACTCCAAAAGGGTTTCATTGTCCAGATCATTTGAATGAGAATCAATACATTCGTTCACATTGTTACAATCTGAACTTGTAAAACCAAGATCTTTGCCCATCTGTAACAATTTCTGTTGAGATTTCCTCTTTCTGTGTTGTAAAGGCAACAAAGTCCTTTGAACAATGCAGGAAGATATTATGCCATACTGCTCTCATGTTGCTTTGAGTCACCGCTTGCCAAGATTCATAAATATTTTGAATGGCATCTTTTATGTTAAATTTCTTCCAAAATTCACTCCAAGTCCAAGAATCTTCTTCTGCTTTAATAGCTTGAGCAAACGTTCGTCTTAAACAGTAAGCTTTGAAAGTGGAGTAACGCCTTGATCCATCAGCTGCAGAATTGATGTTGTGTTTGGAGGAAAAAAATGAATCTTGACATTTTCATCTAAGTCAGTCAATAGAGTTGGATGGCCTGGCGCATTGTCTAATAAAAGCAAAATTTTGGAAGGAATATCATTCTTTTTACAATAACTTTTAACTTCAGGGCAAAAACAAGTTTTAAACCAGTCTCTGAAAAATGAACAAGTCACCCACGCTTTTTTATTCGAACACCAATGAACAGGTAAATTGTTCTTTGTAAAGCCCTTAAGAGCTCTTGGGTTTTCTGCTCTGCTCACTAACAGTGGCTTCAAGTTTAAATCACTTGATGCATTACCTCCTAGTAAAAGTGTCAATCGGTCTTTTGACACTTTATACCCAGCTTGTGTTTTTTCCTTCTCTGCTAGATGTGCGCAATGGCATTCTTTTCCAGAACAAGCCAGTTTCGTCAGCGTTAAAAATTTGATCATCTGCGTAGCCTTCCTTCTCAATAAGCTCCTTCAATTCATTGGGAAATAATTCTGCAGTTTTAGTGTCAACACTTGTGCTTTTAACTTGGATTCTTATGTTATGGAGTCCCATATGCTTTTTGAAATTGTAGAACCACCCGCGACTTGCTATAAACGTTTCGCTGGTTGTGCCTCCTTCATTTTCGCTTTCATTTTCTTTTATTTTGTCATATAGACTTGTTGCTTTTGCCTGGATTATCATTTGACTCAAAGCAATCTTTTTCTGATTAAAATCTTCAATCCAGATCATTAGAAGGTGTTCCATATTTTCCATTGTAGAAGATCGAGTTCTCGTGATCACTTTTGACATATAAGAAGCGGTGCTCATTCCAAGTTGTTTAATCTTTTCTTTGCTCTGAATAATTGTTCGTACAGATGACTCATTCATTGAATTTTCACATGCTATTTTAGCAAACGAAGCACCATTCTTGTGACATTTTGTAATTTCAATTTTCTTCTCTAATGTCAACCACTTGCGTTTTTTTGTTACTCCAACAGTGTCTTCTTTGTTTTGTCTCTTTTCACTCATACTTAATTAATAAAAAAATATTAAATACTAATATTAATGTAAATAATAAAATGCAGCGGGGAAAGAACGTGTCTACGTGAGAGACAATCAAATAACTACTGCATAAACGTGGCTCTCGACTGTCACTTGCGGAGCCTGGGAGTAGCCGGTCAGTGTTAACAATGATAAGTGTAATAATAAAAAATGCATTAGACCAAAACCCACGTTGTTCAAAACCGCACTATACAAGGTATTCCTGTACTTATTATCATTGAGGGAGTAGTCACATATCACACGCATCAGCCGTCATACCATTTCTCGAATTTATTCACACTGCCTGCAGTCACTACCTCCAAAGGGCATCCATTCCAACCACACACTGCTCTATAAGAGAAGAATCTAGTTCTAATCCCTTTCTTGACTGTATTTATTCTTAACTTCTGGTTGCCTTCTTATCCTTTCTCCACCAACAATCCTTATATCATCTTAAACACTATCCTTTGCATCACCATGGGAACCACAAACCAGATATGCTCACTTAGTCCAGATGAGGCTCTATCAAAGCCTTATAAAGAAACAAAATGATTCTCTTATCCTTTTGTGTCAGTGTTTGTTTCAGCATTGCAATTATCTTTTAATTTGTTTGCCATCTTTGCTATATGACCTTTGAACTTCAACTTCCTATTTACTACACCTCCAAGATTCCTAGCCTAATTAGTTTCTTCTATCATAATTCCACAAATAATGTCATTTGATATCTCAATACACCAATGTACATAACTGCATTTTCTAACACTGAACCAACAATCATTTCACATGTCCACAGTTCCATCCTATTTAAATCTTTCTTCAAGTGCTGCATGTTAGTCATATTCCTGATTACTCTGTTTATCTTTGCATCATCAGCAAACATTTGTATATCATCTGTCAAATCCTTCCCATGTTGTTAATGTAAAAGATTGTAAACATGTAATAACAATAGATTGAATAACAATGGATCCCACCAACACTTTTTTAAATCTTTCAGTCAGCCATCCTCTTGGATATGATAATAGTTTATAATCCAATCCCATATTCTCTAGATTTGAATAGGATCCATTTTTTTAAATATATATAGATGTCCAGCTAAATCTGGATACGATGCTGTAACACCTATTGGATAACGTGGATAAGAAGTGCAATTTGGTCTATTTCATCCACCTCGGCCAGTAGGGAGGTAAACAGGAACAACAGAAAGCGTAGGAATGATGGTTGTCATTTCAGTGGAGCAATGACTATTGAGATACCTGTAGAATATAAATAGTGCCAAAACATTTTTTCTGTGAGATAGAGGGTAAAGTGAATCTTTATGAGAGGGACCATCTATGAGCCAAATTGCTCTCTTCTGGACAGCATCAGAAATTTTTAGGAAGGAAGATGTATCCTGTCTTAGCAAAAGTCCAAAAATATCACGGTGTACTCATTTCCTTTGTATAACTCAGCTGTAACATTATGAACTGTGAACAAGTTGCTCAAACATAACCTTCCCTTAGTAAACCCATGGCGTTCTTTTGCAATTATAGATTCACTGTCAACCCATTTTTACATTCGAGTTCTTACCATCCTCTTCAAAATTTTCACCATCCTACCAAGATACTGATAGGTCGATAGTTAGTTTGTATGCGATTCACTATGAATAGATTTGCTTGAGTAATAAATAACCAGGTTTTAACTTGTACACATTTTTTATTTATACTAGATATATTTCCTTGCCATGTTTCACTGTTGATATAGCTAACAGCATCTTCAGGAGGCTGCTTAACACAATTAAAAAAAAAAAAAAAAAAAAAAAATATATATATATATATATATATATATATTTCAAAAAATAGATTTAATGACTCCAAGACCGAGATAACATATAAAGATTTTAATGATAAATACTACTAGTTTCGGCATATAGCAGCCTTCTTCAGGTATTTATAAAGGAAAGGAATACTAATAAACATTGAATTATTTAAATAAACAAACTGGAAATTACAGGTACAAATTGCCTCACATAATCGATACATAAAAACGTTGTATTTTTCAAGTTGTTCCAACTGGCGTGCCATTGTTTGTTGCAATATATATATATATATATATATATATATATAAATGTTTTTCAATGGTCCCCGATATCTATAAATTGAAAAGACTGGAACGATAGTTTAATCACAAGTATCATTAGGCATGTTATGTGTAGTCTCTACATTGTGTAAACTCCATGTGATTGTTGGCATAGGAGAGGTCTTGAATGCTACACATTAATTATTTGGAGTCATTAATTAATGACTTCCAAATGTCATGAAGGATCATTCCTTGGTTTCTATTTAGTGTGCTTTTGAGCGAATGACCTTCGGAAACTCAGGATTTTCATCCCGCATACAGACAAATCGGCCCTTCAGAACACACGCAATTTACAGACAGAATACCAGTTGTGGTGGAGGTGGGCGGTAGATGGCGTTGATGGAGATGATTCGTATTAGAGGTTCGGTGTAGTGGTCGAGACAGTTGTATCAGTTGTAGGTGTCCTTCAGCGATGAGTCTTCGGACTCCTTGGAGGTGTCAGGAATAATAATAATATCTCCTTGAACATCCTGTAAAAGTAATTCTCTTCTAAGTAGAGGATACTTACCAATTTACCATGTGATGTTCTTTGAGGTCTTCTGTCAATTCAAAGAATACTTTGAATTGACAGTACTAGAGATCAGAGTATTAGTTCTTTATATGTCTAGGGAATGAGATGAGAAGTGTGAAAGATGAGATTAGGCAAATGGAAGAGACGAATGCAAGGCGAATCAGAGTAGGAGTGAGAGAGAGTTATGGGAATGATAGAAGAGGAGAAAATAGGAACAGTAGAAGAGGGAGAATAAGAGAGAGTTATGTGAATGATAGAAGAGGAGAGAATGGAAACAGTAGGAGAGAGAGGGAATGAGAAGAATGCAAGGGAGCACTAGAACCAGGGATAGCGTGATCTCAGGAAAGTAGGGGAAACACAGAGAGAAAGTGTTAGGGGAGAGAGAGAGAGAGAGTGAGGGATACCTGTGAGCAATCGAGGAACAGGGTGGTAAGAGAAGTAATGTATGGGGACTCAATGATCCGTGGTGTGCAAGATAGTGAGGAGTGTTTGCCTGGAGGAACGATAGAAAGTGTGGCTATGGCAATTAAGAGGGGTGAAAGGGTGGATGAGATGATTGTGATGGTAGGAACAAATGACTTAAGAGGTAATGTAAATTGGGCAGCAAGAGATATGAGATTCTTGCTTGAGGTTGTACGAAAGAAGACGCAGAGAAGAAAGATAGTGTGTGTGTTGCCTAGGTATGATAGTGACGAGCTGAGCAGAAGAGCAGTAATATTGAATAACATAATAGCTAGAATGTGTCAGAAGAGAGGATTGGAATATGTGGATGCTTGGAGGGCATTTGAGGACAGAAAGGAATTGTATGTGAAATACTGCTTGCATTTGAATGAGGAAGGACGTGGGCATCTGGAGAGATTGCTGTTCTGAACGAGTTGCTGTGCCAATGCAGGGAAACTAGAATGTCCAGGGTGGATGGTAGCAGGGGTGGCCTCTTGTGAGAAGGGGGATGATATCAGGTAAGGCTGAGCCCAGTGGAGTCTAGAGGGGATAATACTGGGTATAGAAACAGTGGCATTTTTATGCTTTATACTCATGCCAAGAGTATCCAGAATAAAGGAGAGGAATTGGTGGCACTGATAGCATCAGCCTGGCCAAAGATTATTGGGATCACTGAGACGTGGTTGACAGAAGAGAATATATTCTCGTGGAAAGGCTTAGACGTTGGTTATGCATTTTTAACTAAGTAATTTAAGGAAATTACAACATCACTAGGATATACATTAAAATAAATTTTAATATACTTCAATATTTCGGCAATGCGTTGCCATTTTCAAGAAACTTAAGAACAAGACATGTGCACGCAGGCACAACAAATAGTAAATGAGGAAGAAGCAGGAAAGCTATTATTTCTCCTAAAGTCCTGATGGTGCCCCCTAGCTGGCAATGTTGGTATTCTTGGGCGATTGGGCTGGAGGCTTTCTGATGTAGGTTTCCCAAATTTGAGGCAGTCTCATGCAGCCAAATTTGTTGAGGTTCGGATTGTTTCTTAGGTGAAGCTGATTCCATGAAAAGCCTTTCATACTTGTATTTACTACGGTTTACTATCGTGGCTTTCTTCCACTGTATTCTATGGCAGGTATCCAGCGCATGGTCAGCAAGACCAGAGTGGCTGTACTGGTGAAACCAGATGTAGTTCTTGTGTTCTGAAATTCTGATATTGGCTGTCCTGCCTGTTTGGCCAAAGTAGGACAGCTTACAGCTGCAAGGGACCTGGTATACACCAGGTAGGTCTAGGTGAGGGGGGAGGGGTCTTTAGTAGAGCAGATAAGAGATGCCAATTTTTTATATGGTCTGTAACAAGAAGTCATGTTTTTTTAGGATTTTTGTAATTTTTTCCGAGGTGCCTCGGACATAGGGTATGGTGATGGATTTAGAGTAATCCTTGTTGTGAGGGGGGAGGAGCGGGGTTGTGGTTTACTGGTTTCAATATTTTTTGGGGGAGTAGCCATTGACTGAAAAGGTATTGAGAACGTGGTTTGGTTCTGTGGTTGGGGCATTGTCATTTGAATAAGTTTAGCCCTGTTGTGCAGTGTCTTAATGACTCTATATTGTTACGAGGAGGGGTGGTGGGATTGTTGGTGAATGTATCTGCCTGTATGGGTGGGTTTTCTATAGACTGAGAAAACCAAAGTTCCATCAGGCTGGCGGGTGACTAATGTGTCTAAGAAAGGAAGAAGTTGTTTTTTTCTTTTTCCAGGGTGAATTTGATTCTGGGGTGTTGGTTGTTTATATGTGTTAGGAAGGAGAGGAATGCATCGGAGGCATGTGGCCAACATCATCAACATAGCGAAGCTAAATGGTTGGTTTTTGTGGGGCAGAGTTTAAGGCTTTCTCTTCAAAAGTATCCATGTAAAAGTTGGCCAAGGGTGGGGAGAGTGGAGAACCCATGGCTGCCTGCGTGCAAGTGTCTTGTTCTTAAGTTTCTTGAAAATGGCAACGTGACGTTGCCGAAATATTGAAGTATATTGAAATTTATTTTAATGTATATCCTAGTGACGTTGTAATTTCCTTAAATTACTTAGTTAAAAAAAAAAAAAAGAAGAAGAAGAAGAGAATATAATAACAGGAATAGAAGTAGCGAGTACAGCATTTTTCGGCAGGATAGGAAGAGCCGTGGTGGTAGAGTACTGCTTATGATAATTGACGACTCATGTCCTCTAAAAGTACAGCTTTTGGAAGGCAGTGACACTAATGATTTTGAAAGCATATGGTGTGACGTAGAGGTGGGCAAGATAGGATATTTAGTTGGGTGATGCTACAAACCAAGGAGCACAGAGGGTGGGGACCAGGAGATGTTTAGACTGTCGAGCTTGGCAAGTGCAAGAAGAATGATTGTTATGGGAGATTTTAACTACAGCAGTATAAATTGGGGAGAGGGAGATGCATGTAGCAATAAGGGAATGAAATTTCTAGAATTCTTGAGGGACAAATGTCTTAGGCAATGTAATAGAGGGAACAAGAGTTTTGTATTTGGTCATAGCATCAGAAGAGTTGATAATAACTGAGATGACATCTCTCCCACCAGTTGGAGAGAGTGACCATGTGATTTTGACTTGGAGGATGAATAGACATGCAGGAGTATCAAAGAGATGGGAACGTATGTGGAATTATAAGGCAGATGATTATAATAGTCTTAGACATCAACTTGGGGAAGTTTCATGGAGGGAGGAATTGGAAGGCTGGGATATCATTAATGTTTGGGAAATTGTGAAGGAATATTTGTTAGAGCAATAGTAAGCTGTATTCCACAAGTGAAGAAGAGGACACAATTTGGAGTAAAGCGGATGACAAACAATATTAAACAGGAACTGCATGCGAAAAAGAGGCTATGGAAGAGATATAAGGAGACAGGTGAAGAGCAGATGCATGAAGAATATAATACACAGGCCAGAAGAGTGACTAGTATGGTAAGGAAGGCAAAACTTGAATATGAGAAGAGATTGTCCCTAAGATTCAAAGAAAATCCTAGGGAAATTTTTAGATATGTGGCCAGTAGGAGGAAAAATGATTGTGGAATAAAAATGTGAATAGAGTGACTGATGCAGAGGACATAGTGGAATTATTCAATAAACACTTCATTGGAGTATTTCATTCTGGAGGAGTAAATTTTAATACTAGAGGGATAGAGCAGGTTTGAGGTTAAGAGATGCAGGAGAAGAGTGTGTTCCAAATACAAGTACTCTGGATGTCAGTAAAGCTGTATGACTGGATGGTATTTCACCACGAGTTTTGAGAGAATGTGCTAAAGAATTGCCAGCTCTTTTGGCCTGGCTTTTCAATGAAAGTCTGGTTATGGGCAGGGAATGGAAGGAAGGTAAGATAGTGCCATTGCATAAGGGGTAGCAGATTGAAAGTGTCTAATTATAGGCCAGTTTGTGCATCATCAGTAGTTGTTAAGATCTAGGAGAAATTAGTGAAGGACCGTAATCATCATTGGGCAGATAAGGGTAATGTTATCTGTGAGAGTCAACATGGATTTGTGAAGGGGCACTCTTGTTTTAAAAATATGCTAGCCTTTTATAATAAAGTTACAAGAGCAGTAGATGAAGGAAGGGCATATACTGCCATTTTCTTGGATTTAATGAAGGCATTTGACAGGGTGCCACATGTTAAGCTGATATTTAAGTTGCAGCACATGGGTCTGGATATCAGATTGGTCAACTGGATTCAGGATTGGCTGTCCGATAGGTATCAGAGAGTTGTGTATGGTGGGGCAATTTCAAGGAGGCAGAGGATGGAGTCCCACAGGACTCAGTATTGGGACCTATATTGTTTAACCTTTATATCAATGACATTGTCAGTGGATTGCAGGGGGACATTTAGTTGTTTGCGGATGATGTGAAGCTGGGAAGGGGATTATTAGTAATAGTGCAGATGTGGTAGCCCTACAAGACGAGCTGAATAAGTAGACAGATGGGCAAATGAATGGGGGTGTCAGTTTAATGCAGCAAAATGTAAGGTCTTGAGGTTTGGGATATATCGATGGGATGCTGCATACTCTATTGGAGGGTAATGTTATCTGGAGGAAGCAGTGAAGACAAGAGATCTGGGGTTGATGATTGATAGAAAACTGAAATTTAGGGGACATATTGCAAAGGTGGTGAAGTTAACACAGAGGACTGCTGCAATAATGAGAAGGACGCTGACCTGCAGAGATAAAACAGATATCATTCCATTGTATAAGACCCTGATCAGACCACACTTAGACTGTTGTTCTCAGATTTGGTCCCCAGGATTTGAAGGGAATAAATTCACTGCAGAAAGGGCACAAAGGCAGATAACAAAGATAGTTTCAGGACTGCACAATGTTAGTTATGAGGATCGGCTGAGAGAACGTGGGCTGCAGAGTTTGGTGGATAGACGAAGGAGAAGTGATATGATTGAGACTTTTAAACTGTTGAGAGGTGGTTACAGAGTTGACAGTGGGAAGTTCTTTTGCTTGGGAAGGAGTGATGGTAGCTGATCTTCCTGTCTGTTTATAGTAGGCCAAATTTCAGGAACATGAAATTCTATTATATATACCTGGATCTGAGAGGGGAAGGAGTGTCTTTAGTGGAGCAGATAAGGGTAGCCATTTTGAAGCAGGGCTTGAAAGTAGTGCAGTAATTGTATTTGTTTAAGATTCTTGATATTTTTTCTGATGTGTCTCAGACATAGATTTTAGTAATGCTCTCACCTGAAGAGAAGGTCATGGATTGGGGGAAGGTGGATTAGGCAGGTGACCAAGGTATCTAGAAATTCTATCCTTCTAGACACTTTAGTCACCTGCCTACCTAATGGTAATCTATCCTTTTCAGTATACAGGAAATCCACTCACACAGGTAGATACATTCAAAAACTTTCCTTTCCCTCCCCCTCTTAACAATATCTACTCTATAATATAAAATGATAAGCATTTTTTTAACGTTTTTGTGTCACGTTTTTTGTCAAGTTATTTGAAACATTCTGAAACTCAGGGCTACCCTGAGTGTCGAGTCATCAGAATTCAAGCCTACCAGTCCAAAACTCGGGGGAGGGGGGATGTAGGTGCCAGTGGTGAGAACCCCCCCCCTTTCGAATCATCAGAATTCAAGGAGAACTGGCCTACCAGTCCGGAACTCTGGGGGTTGGGCACTGAAGGCGTGGGAGGAGGGGGAGGATCCTCTGAGTCTTCAAATTCAAGTCAATCAGAATTGAAGGAGAACCGGCTTACCAGTCCAGAACTCGGGGAGGTTGGGCATCGTAGGCATCAAGTGGGCGAGCCCCCCCCCCAGTAGTATATCATAAAATCACTAACCCACAGAGCCTAAAACTTTTGTTCCAAAAAGACACCTCTCTTTTCAATAAAACTCAATCACATATCACTCTTTATATTTAATGGCTACAGTTCTTACTGTATCAAAAAAATATTCAATCCCCCAATTCACAACCTTCTCTTTCAGAAAGATTTTAATAATGCTATTACCATCTCCTCTGACCAAGACACATCAGAAAACATATCCAGAATCATAAAGAAATAATTTTTGCATCACTTTCAAGCCACAATTCAAACTTACTACCCTTATCTGCTCAACTAAAGAAAACTCCCTCCTCTCTCAGTTCCAGGTGTATATAGAGTTCCTTGTTCCTGCAAGTTGGCCTACTATGAACAGACAGGAAGATCAGTTACCATCCACATGGAAGAACATAAAAAGTACATCTGAACTTCTGACTATGGTCAATCTAGCCTTGCAGACCATGCTTTGGATACAGCTCACAGAATCAGTTGGAAAAGGCCATGCTCCATCATAATAAATTTAATAGAGAAAGACTGCTTTTAGAATCTGCTGCTGCTCTAAAAACACAGCCTAATTTGAATAAATATGGTTGTATAAAACTTCTCAAAATATTGGAAACACAACACTAATTTTTTCAGATTTCAGTTTACATCCTAGGCTGCTGACAGTTTTCTATAGAGAGCACCCCCCCACACACACTCCTGTCTTTTATCCAGATGTGTTTCACTTAGTTTGGTGCTGCCTTTGTGTGTATGTATGTAGTCTCATATTGTATTCCCTGATGGTGTGTCTTTGAGATGAAATATTGGAAGAATTAAATACTATTTTAATCCTTTCCTAGTGCTGTTTCACTCCATTAAACTTTTAACATGGGGATTATGTTGATAGCTCTTAGCAAAATATGCACTCATTAGTTGACCAATCTCTTCTGCATTGGTCACCTGCATACCACCATCTATATTCAAGAAAAGTTATTCCTTCAGATTTTCTTTTTTTTAATTTGCAAAATGACAGAATTATTTTTTGTTATCTTTAACTTGCAGAGCCAGTTTCTTTTCATACCAAGCTTTCCATATAATACTTGTAACTCTTCTGGTCTGTGCTTTATAATTTTCATAGCTGACATCTTTATGCACATGGTAGGCTCTTAAATATATTCATTTGAATTTATATTTTCTGTTTTGAAATCCTTCATCTTTAGCAGATTGTGGATCTGTATATGCTAGGTTATATTATCTTCTTGTAAAATATATTTTACAAGAAGAAAATACATTTTATAAAATGTATTTTGCACACTGAAAATCAATAGGTCTTGAGCATAAAGCTAAATTTTTGTTATACCATAACAAAAATTAAGGTATGGATACTGATGTGTCATGGAAGGATCAAAAACCTATCTAATAATGATATTCAACTGCTTCATTTTTATTGTAGTCATTGTGGAGATATGGATGACTATTTTTAAAAATCTATTTAGTGATATAATTTATGAATGGTAATTTTCAAAGAATTGTATGTTACATTGTTAATGACCAAAAGATTCTGCATAATATATAAATTGTAAAGGAAAAAGAATTCCTTGAGTTCTTAATGCATCACTATCTCATAGAGTTGGTGATAGAGGGAACGCTTGGATAAAATGTATTGAATTTAGTAATAACCTCAGATAATATAAATGTCAACAACATATCAACATTACCTCCAGATGGTAACAGTGATCATGCAGTCCTGTCCTGACCTAGGAGGTGCAAAGGCATGCAAAAGTATCCAGAATAAGAGGATATATGTGGAATTATAAGGCAGGAGATTATGGAAAAACATTTATATGGGATAAGGAACTTGAAGGAAAAGAGATTATTAAGGTGTCATAGAATAATAAGTATTCTATGACAGTAATAACAGACTGTATGTGCCTAAATTGAAAAGGATTAGCAAAATAGATGTCAAATGGATGAATATGGAAATTAAGCAGGAATTGCAAGAAAAGAAGACAAGATTAAACAAGAAGAAAAAGATCATGGAGAAAAATATAAACTTGGAAGAAGTGAACAGTGACACGAAATCTATAAAGAACAAGCAAGAAGAGTGACAAATATAACAAGAAAGGCAAAATTAGACTATGAGAGGAGACTAGCAAAACAGACTAAGAGAAATCCTAGGAAGTTTTTCTATAATGCAGCTAGCAAGAGAAACAGTGATCATGGGAGGATGGATGCTGGATTAAGATTGTACAAGAGTAACCAAAGAAGTTACTGTGGAGTTGTCCAGTCATCATTTTGCTAAGCTTTTTCATACTGGTGGCAGTGTTATTTTCTAAGGAAGTTGAGGAATCAATACTTCATCCAAGTTCTCCTGTGAATGAGGTAGAAGTCTAATTGTTTGTCATCCTGATGTGAATAAGGCTATTCGACTCGATAGATTTCACTATGTGTTGTGAAAGCATGCATTAAGAAATTGACATTTCCATTTACTTGGTTGTTTAAGGAAAGTCTTGTGTCCTCAATAATCTCTAATGGGTGGAAAGAGGACAAGATTGTTCCTTTGCATAAAGATGGAAGCAAAACAGATGTTTCAAATTACAGAACTATTTGCATTTCTGGAGTGGTTGTTAAGGTTTTGAAGAGCTTGGGTAGATAAGGAAAAGGTTCTGTATAGAGGTCAACATGGGTTTGTTAAAGGGAGGTCTTGCTTTACTAATTTACTTACATTTTATAATGAGGTGATACTTCTGGATATTTCAAGGCATTTGACAGGCTACCACATAATAAATTGGTGTATAAGTTATGCCAAATGAGAATAGATAATCATTTGGTTGATTGGAAAAGAAACTGGCCTTCTAATAAATATCAGATGGTTGTGTATAGAGGAGCCATGTCACTGAGGAGGAGAGTCACCAGTGGAGTCCCACAGGATTCTGTTACAGGACCACTGTCATTTAATTTGTTTATTAATGATATTGCAAGTGGTTTACAGATGATTCTAAGTTGGGAAAAGTTAATAGGAATGGTGCAGATGTACTGATGCTTCAGAGTGATTTGAATAAAGTGGCTATTGGGCTGAGAAACAGGGATGTTAGTTTAACACTAGTAAATGTAAGGTTTTGCACTTTGGATCTCAAAATTGTAAAGCTGTGTATCATATTGAAGGCATTGCATTACAGGAGGTAGAGGAAGCGAATGATCTTGGGATATTAGTGGCTAGAGAATTGAAGTTCAAGGGACAAATTGCAAAAGTGATAAAAACACCACAAAGAAATGCCAGTACACTAAGAAGAACACTGACGAGTAGAGATAAGGATGTGGAAAATTCCACTGTACAAGGCTTTGATTAGACCACATCTGAATTACTGCATACTGATTTGGTTACCTACGTTCCTAGGTGAGAGGCAAGTGCTGGAAAAAGTTCAGAGACTGATAACAAAAGCAACATTGGGATTGTGGAATACTGACTATGAAGACAGGTTAAGCGAACATAAATTGTAGACTCCAGTAAACAGGCAGAGGAGATGGAGCATGATATGATTCAGACATATTAAGAGGTGCTATAAAAGAATTTAGCTTACCTTTGTTGACAAAGTAGTACGGTCTCGTATTAAAGAATTTAGCTTACCTTTGTTGACAAAGGTAAGCTAAATTCTTTAATACGAGACCGTACTACTTACCTCCCCATTGAATATAATCCGACCAACTCTCAGATTAGAACTATCCACAGACTCCTTAAGAAAGTCACTTCTTGGCCTGTGGAAGTCACCAACAAACTTAAACCTTATAACTCTAGATCCCCCCGATTATATAGACTCCCAAAAATACATAAACAAAATGTACCATTACGTCCCATAGTGGATGGCATCGATTCCCCCACATATAAATTAGCCGAACATTTAGCCAAAACGCTCACACACTACACTGGAAACACACCATCACACATAAAAAATTCGGCCCACTTTAAAGCCAGTATAGAAAACCTCACACTCCAACACACTGACATAATGGTCAGTTTTGACGTCTCCTCCCTATTCACTAATGTCCCACTCAAAGAAACCTTTGAGCTCATCCAAGCCAAGTTTCCTCCCGATATCTCAGCCCTATTTCAGTTCACAATGAACTCAGGCTATTTCGTTTGGCAAGGAAAGTTCTACAAACAGATAGAGGGGACAGCCATGGGTTCACCACTTTCCCCACCCTTGGCCAATTTCTTTATGGAGACATTTGAAGAGAAAGCCTTAAACTCCGCCCCACAAAAACCCACTATTTGGCTTCGTTATGTGGATGATGTGTTTGCTATTTGGCCACATGGCTCAGATGCACTCCACTCCTTCCTAACACACTTAAACAACCAACATCCCAGAGTCCAGTTCACCTTAGAAAAAGAGGAAAACAACACCCTCCCCTTCCTAGACACTTTAATCACCCGCCAGCTTGATGGATCCTTGGTTTTCTCTGTTTACAGAAAACCCACCCACACTGGCAGATACATTCACCAGCAATCCCACCACCCCCCCTCACAACAATATGGGGTGATAAAAACACTATATAACAGGGCAAAATTAATCTGCTCAGATGACAAGGCCCTGACTATGGAACTAAACCACATCCTCAACACTTTCTTAGCCAATGGCTACAACCCCAAAAAAATCCAAAAAATACTAAAACCTGTAAACCACAACCCCCCTTCCCCCCTCCACAATAAAGACTACACCAAGTCTATCACTATCCCCTACATCCAGGGCACCTCTGCAAAAATAACTAATATCCTCAAAAAATATGACCTTACTTCCTGTTACAGACCATATAAAAAGTTGGCATCCCCTATCCGCTCTGCCAAAGACCAACCACTTCCCCTAGACCTACCTGGTGTATACCAGGTCCCTTGCAGCTGCAAATTATCTTACTTTGGCCAAACAGGCAGAACAACAAATATCAGGATTTCAGAACACCAAGACTACATCCGGTTTCACCAGTACAGCCGCTCTGGGCTGGCAGACCATGCCTTAGATACCCACCATAAAATTCGTTGGAAGAAGACAAAAATAATCCATCGCAGCAAGTTTAAATACGAAAGACTATTCAAAGAATCTTCAGCAGCTCTAAAAAACGTTCCTAACCTCAACAAATTTGGGTGCATGAAACTGCCCCAAATTTGGGAGACTTTCATTTTGAGAACTTCAGCCCAACTGCCAAGACTACCAAATTAGCCCGCAAGAGGGCACCATTAGGACTTTAGGAACAAAATTAGTTCTTATTTTCTTCCTCATTTGCTTTGTTAGTTCCTTAGTGCACATACCATATCTTTATGTTCCCGAAGATGGCAATGTGACATTGCCGAAATATAGAAGTGATTCATTAAAGTTATCTTTAATTAATTTACTTTATATGCATTGTCAATTCCGTAAATTAATTACCAGTTATGTCTAACCAACGTATAAGTCTTACTACCAGAAACATTATCTTTGTTAGAATGCATCTTACTATTGCTTCCTTTGATAAGTCTTAACTCCAGGAAGTGTTTGTATAATAATTATAATAATATAACAGACCAAGATTGTAAATTTTGCAAGTTATAATGCCGCTTATCAAAACTTAAGATTTGTAAATATGTTTCCTTTTATTCAAAAAAGAAAATTAAAGACCATCTATATCTATGTACATTGTGTTATATGTGTATGCATATATAAATTCTAAAATTCATCATCAGATTACTGATTACCCCTCAAGGGATATTACAGGTTACTATGATAGTAATACATGAAAAGTTTACATTATGACTAACCTCTCATGACCTACCATGTAGCTTTTACATGCCACTTCAGGTCTTCAATAAATAAATAGGGAGGTAGTCCCACACTGGTTGATATAATTTATTTTCCACCTTAAAGATATTTTGCGATTGTGTTTTTAAAACATAAAAGAAGTAGATATTTTCCAGGTATATATTCAATTTTATCACTGGCTATGCACAATGTTGTTCACTGGCTTCAGCCTATGTTTATTAATAAAATTTCAAGGGAAAGCTATGCATCCAGCATTAAATAATTGTCATTATGATCGCATGCTTAGAACAGAACTTTGTATGGATTTGCTGAAATTGGAAAAACATAACCATTCTAATTCATTGTTAGCAGTGAATTTTTGAAATCGTTTTGCATATATCAGAGGATTTTTATCATTCCCATAAACCAAAAATAGTCCACGTAGTCCCTACTGTAATTGAGTGATGCATAGAAATGGGAACTCTATTTCCTTTCTTGTATGCAGCCTGCAAAGTCTTATGTGCCATTGGTCAAGGTTGTCTACAACCCTCAATGTTGTTTTTCTGTCAGTTTGGTAATTTTCTTTATTATCCCTGTTTTGTTATTCTGGAGATATAAAAGAATCAAAAGAATGTACTTTCATTTCCTTATCAATCTGTTGCAAATCCCCGTATGACGATGATGTTGTTGTTGTTATTATTACAGTAACTTCTGTTGAGTCAGGACTCATCCTGGAAGGCCCACTTAACTAGCAACATGTCTTTCATATCGAACTTTGAAATCATTTTACATTTCTGCATTCATAATACATTCTGGCAATGTGTTCTGTTCACTGTCCACACAAAAAATCTACTCCTCACACCTTTCTTCACCACATCTTTACACAACTTCAAGAGATAGCCTATTATTCATCCCATCTTTTCCTTCATTCTTTTTATAATCCTGCATATATTAATCTGATAAAATTCCTTAACCAACTAAATTCCCTCAATTGCTCTGCATAATATTTCAGAGTCCTGATATCACTTTGATCATTCAACTGTAGATAAATGACCTCTAGTGTTTCCACATCACAGTGAGAAGTATGTGACCAAATTCAAGTTCATTAGTCCATGTGTGTATCCTGGATCTTTTATACAGAGGCACCACCACCTCCTTATCCCTTCATGTCAGTGTACTTCTTATCATAGCAGCAATATGATATGCAGTCTTCACAACACTTACAATGGCCCTCCTGGACTTGAATCCACTGTCAGTTATCACCTCAAAATCCTGAATTTCATCCACTTCTGGAAGCAGAGCTCCACACCTTGCATTCATTAATATGAAAACTACAACTGCACTCCAAATCTTCCTGTAGAGAATTCACATCAGTAATACTCCTCATAATTCTACCTAGCTTGGTATCATCAGCCATTGTTTGAAGATGCACAGTCAATTCACATGAATTATCATTAACAAATAGTTAAACAGCAGATGCCTAAGAACAGAACGAATCTTGAAGCACGCTGCTAATCACCTTTCTTTTCTGAGACACTACTCTACATCATACACAACGTGCTGGCATCATTTGAAAAGCCAGTCTTTATCCACATAAATCAATCTGTTATCAAATTCCATTAAAAGCTTTTGCAAAGTAGAATATTGTCATAAGCGAATCTCCCTTATCCACCTTATCATAAAATGTAAGCAGACTGCAGAAACAAGACATGCCTTTCACAAGCCCATGCTGACCATCATAAGATGCATTGAAGGAAATGATGGAAGCATGGAAATGATTTATGTTTTAAGCTGATATCAGTGGTGCTGTAAAGCAGTAATGAAATGTGTTTGGACTGTCTTGAAATTTGCAAAATGTTTGATCCTTCTTTCCAAAAAAAAAAAAATCAAAAGTTAAAATAATCAAGTATTTCAGAAATACATTTATCATCATTCAAAATCTCCTTAACTCTGTTTTTATAAATAGTGGTTTGACAACAAGGCATTTAAGAAAGAAGCCCTTTAAATAGAAATCTGATTATAATTAATTTCTATTTAAAAGACTTCTTTAGAACAATATTTTTGTACTGCACAAACTGTATTCTCTTACATTAATTTCCTGATATGTACCATCAAGGAGTGTACAAGTTACTATGACAGTACTACATGGCTAAATTATTACTGATCTCCCAGCAGCTTCTTCCAAATTCCAGTATTGTCATATCTAACATTTTGGTCTTCTAAGGCATTTCTGACTGAGTTAATCTACTTAGTCTTCCTGACTCCTTTCCTGCCTTCTTGGCATCAAACATCTGTTGGCTAACTGTTCTTTTCCCATTCTGTTTAAGTAATTATACCAAATTAGATTAGCCATGCTCACACATTCTTGAATACTACAATGTCAAGTCCTTTTTTAACCTGATTCTGACATTGATGCCATCCTTATACACTTCCTTATTTTTTTTTTAGAAAGTTCATATCTGTGATCTCTAATCTTTGATTAAGTGCTTTATTTCTAACCAACTCTCAGTTCCATAACTTAAAACTTGTTTGAACATTGTCTTTTGTATACTGCTAGTTTAGTGTTTGGGCTAATTTCTCTCTTATTCCATATAAATTTATTCAACTAGCTACTCCCACCATACCAGCTTTACTTATTTTGTTGTCTGTTCCAGATTTAATTTGCCATCTTCACTATGTGTGCCTAAATAACTAAAAAATCGACTTCAATTTTTCCAGAAAGTTTTCTGTGTCTGGGCTATTTTTATAGTTTTTGTCTTTTTATTGTTGATTTTTTTTATGCCAAATTTGGTACAGCTCTTGTTCAGTTTAGTCAGACAATTCTGGAGACTTGCATTGGATTTGTTTAGAAACACATTTGCATAAAGCTAAGAGCTAAGTTTAATACCTCTGGTTCTAATATCAAAGCTAAGAGCTAAGTTTAATATCTGATTCTAATCTCAGGTTTAATGCCACTTTCTTTCATAATGCAGTCCATACAGATGATGAACAAGAGTGGAGATAAAAAAAAAACAAGTGTGCACTCTTATCTTACATCTGATTTTACATAAAGCCATCTTCTTGTGCTTCCTTCTGCTGAATTCAAACTGCTGACTTAGAACTTAAATATAGACTGTGCATTGCTCCATATAATGTTCCATTTACCCCATACAATTGTAGCATTTTGAAAAGTTTTTTTCTTGGAAACCTTGTCATATGCCCTTTCCAGATGTACAAAATTTAAATATAGATCCTTGTTATTTTCGATGATTTTTGAACTATTTCTTGTAAAGTGAAAATATGATCTTGACAACATCTGTTTGGCCTAAATCCAGCTTGTTCTTCTTCCAGTTTCTTTTCTACAATTTTTCTCAGCCTCTTCTCCAGTATTCTTGAATAAATCTTCCTGGAACACTTAATAGAGAAATTTTTCCATAATTTCATATTCAGCTTTAATTCCCCTTTAATTACAGCTGCCTTTTAACATTTCAGACTTCTGATATTTTTTTTTTTTTTTACCTCAAGTATCTATGTCCTTCTGTTTTCATTCCTCTTGAATATTGTCCACTACTATTCTGTCACTGCTTGTTTCATTGAAGTCTTTTAAAGCAATTACTCCAAACATTGAAGATATCTTTAGTTTTCATGTTGTTCAGTTTCAGACATTCAGTTTTCATTGAAGAACACACAAGCACAGAGAAGGGAATTATCATTCATCTTTTATACGGCCCTCATATGACTACATCTGGATTACTGTGCTCAAGTCTGGTCACCTGGGGATGAGGAAATGGTGGAGAGGATCCAGAGTTCAGTGACCAAGATAATGAGTGGTCTGTGGAATTTTCCCTATGAGTACAGATTGAGTGTTTGTGGATTGCAAAAGTTGATTGATAGGTGAAAAAGGGAGGATATGATAGAAATATTTAAGTTACTTAAAGGCTACGATAAAGAGCCAAGAGGCTATTTTTCTGGCGGCATAAATTAATGGGTGTTGTACCACCGAGGTGTTGACTTATACTTGGACTCGCCGACAGTTCTTCGGCATGAAACTCTTAGATTTCGATAGATTTCTATCTCTGAGTTTTCATATCCGGCTTTAAAATAACGAGGGATTTATTATCCCTTTAACTTAATTTACGTCGCCAGAAAAATAGCCTCTCGGCTCTTTATCGTAGTAATAATAATATATGGGTACACCGGTCTGGCAATTCGTTAGTAGGGGTATATGTAAATTCGGTTCACTTAAATCTTGGTATTATCCAGGTCTACCTACTCACTGATGAGATCTCGATAAAGGTCGAAACCAGTCTGGGTAATGACCTCTCCTCATAATATAAAACAGTAATACATCTCCTAGGAGCTGCATTTTACATTATGAGAAAATATTATGATGTGATGGAGCTTGCTCCACCTTTGCTCCGAGTTGCCCTAGTGTTGTACCACCCAGGTGTTAACTTACGCTTGGACTAGCAGATAGTTCTTCGGCATGAAACTCTTAGATTTCGATAGATTTCTATCTCCGAGTTTTCGTATCCGGTTTTAAAATAATGAGGGATTTATTATTCCTTTAACTTAATTTACTTAAAGGCTTTTATAGGATTGATGTAGGGGAAATGTTTTAGCACTTGGCTAGAGGATGAATTTGAAAATTGGGTAAGAGTGTGGTTAGCAATGGCATGAAGACTATATTTTTTGCTTGAAGAGTGGTGAATGAGTTGCCCGAATCATTTGTGCTTTGTCTATTAATGGTTTCATGGAGAGGTATGATAGATATTATGTTGATAGTTTGGATCTCCCATGATGAGTCTTTGGACTCCATGGAGGTGCCTGTGCAATAATAATAATGTAATCTTTATTAGCTTTGATTACTCTTACAGCACTCTTTACTCCATTTCTAAGCTTTTTTTTTCAATATCCTCTAGAACATTTTGTCATCTTCCTGACATTTATTGTATATATTCTTGCCAAAGTCTTCTGGTGACTTTTGTCACCGGAAGACTTTGGCAAGAATATATAAATTTAGAAGTTTTTCTTGATGCTGAATGTTATCATTACTCCTTCCTTTCCTTGATAATTATTGCCTGAATATAACATCCTATACTTATTATTTAGTGGGTTCTCACCTGTTTTTGTGTTCTTTGTCTCAGTAATGCCAATTATTTTGCCGCCCCACTTTTCCAGTTGTTCAAGTTCAGTTTACTTTCCGTTAATACTCTTTCGTTGATGGTTCCCATCTTCAATTCTTCTGACACTGGATTTGTTGTTCTTCTAAATGCTGAGATTTAGTTTGTTCCAGGAGCCAACATTTCACTGTTTGCCCTAGTTCCTTGACAAAAATAGTGGTGGTGGTGGGGGGGTGTCAGTGGTGTAGCTAGAGCGTTTGCCACCCCTCTCAATACACACCAAAAATACTACAAAAAGTCAAAATGACGTATAGGGAAATAAATTAAAATATTATGTCTATTTTTAAAGTAAAACTTTAATTTCAACATTCTAAAATGTTATTTTTCTTCAAGCAAAATCGTTGATGACATTGTCGAAGTCTATTTCATAGTAATGTAGGTAATTCTCAATTAATTTTATTTAGAAAAATCCCTCTTACGTCCCACAACTAGCAACACTTACAGCAGTTTCTGGGGGGGGGGCTTATTTAACTACATGACACCCTAGCTGGCATGATGCTACTATATTCTTCTTACTGATGCTTTTACTTTCTTATTTCTAAAATGAATTACAGCAGTCTTTCAATTATCCAACCTGTAAATAATCACACTCTCAGTTAACTGATCCTAGAATGGATTAGCATGCCAATATTTCATTAATTATTAAAAGTTTAATGATTAAAATTTGGCTAAAAGAATGGATAATGTCTCTTTTTAATATACTAAATTTAGTTTAATCCTTTATCTGTGAGCAAACAAAGTTTGCGCCTGAAAGTATCTTCAGGACTGGGTTAAGGTGGTACAACACCAGGGCAACTCGTTGCAAAGGTGGAGCAAGCTACCTCACACTTGGATAAAGGATTAAACTAAATTAATATACTCTAACCAAGTGAAAAATAAACTTTTAACATCTTTCTCTAAATCCAGAGTAAATTACTAAAAAAGGGTGGCACACCAATTGGCAATTCCTATAGGTGGAGATAACTTCTGCCTGATATCTCCACTTGGGCCTGGCTCCCACTGAAGAGACCCCAATAAAGGTCGAAACTAGTCTGGGTAGTGGCCCTTCCCTTAATGCATAAAATTAGACATATCCGCAAGGAGATGTGTTTTGCATTATAGGAGATACTGAGATAGGAGTGTTGGTAGCTTGCTCCACTTTTGCAACGAGTTGCCCTGGTGTTGTACCACCTTAACCCAGCCCTGAAGATACTTTGTTTGCTCACACTTGGATAAAGGATTAAACTAAATTTATTATACTCTAACCAAGTGAAAAATAAACTTTCAATGTGTCTTTTGTCTAATCAACAAGCAGATTATAGTTTTGAATCCCACTGTTAACATGGATATTTGTAAATGTCTTTTAGGTGGCAGATGATTTTCATCACTTGGTGTGCAACTACAACGCTGCTTAGTGGAATCCTGCGATGACTTGAAAAAAAATAAAAGCAAAAGCATTCGGTCTCTGGAGCAGCTTTTTGAATTATGTAACCATTTTTCTGCTCATGATACTAATGGGTTGTATTTTTGCATTCTTGTTTTGGGAGGATTCATGTGTTCCCCCAGTCCCCATGTGCACAAAGGATCCAAGACCATAAATAGCAGTTACAGAGTAGTCATCTCAGAAGTGATGGTTAAGGTATTGCCATTTTTTTAATAAGTGACAGTTGCATTAGATAAAGGAAATGGTTCCTCTGTGATACTACTTGACTTTGAAAGTGCATCTGACAGGATACCACGGAAGTCTATTATATAAATTGGAGCAAAACGGGGATGGATGTGAAGATGGTTACATGAATAAGAGGGTGGCTGACAGACAGACAAACATCAGAAAGTGATTTATAGCAAAGTAGAATTCAGAAGAGTACAAGTGACAATGATGTACCTATTGGGTTCTGTATTAGGACTGTTGTTTAATTTTTATAGTGATGATGATATTATTATATGATATCTCCATGGAGTCTGGTGAATATCATGAGAGACCCAAACTATTACAATACAAATATAAGGTGTATGGGGTATAGCTTGAAGAAAAATATCCAGTTTGCTGATGATGATACATAACTGGGTATGGCAGTAGTTAATAAAGGTAATGTAGATCTGCTATTGTCAATCTGTTTAAATCAGAATAGTGTAAAGTTATGCACTTTGGGATGAAAGATTACAAGTTATACACTACATTGATGGAATGGGACTGCAAGAAATGGAAGTTCGGGGAAGCTAAAGTTCAGAGATTATATTAAAACAGTGGCCAGAATAGCTGTTGCTCATCTGATTACCTGGCTGTTGAAGAGCACACTGATAAGCAGATGTAAGGAGGTTATTATCCCTCTTTATATGTCTTGTGGCCTCATCTGGAATATACACAGATTTCATTAACTAGTTTTCTTGATGAAAAAGTGGTAGGGAGGCAAGTGACTAAGATGATTATTGGTCTGTTGAACGCTCTCTATAAAGATCGAATGTTTGTGGGTTACAAATTGATTGGTTGATTAAGGATTTATTAGTGCAAGTACAGCAAGGTCATACTGTGCCAAGGCAACATTAAATCATAATAAAGAGATAAATTAGTATGTTAAATACAAAAAATGCAATTTTTTTAAACACTTAAGTTAATCAACCCAAGTATATACAAAAAAAATGGAATATATAATCAAATATGTTTGTAGAAATTCTTCTTTAAAAAGTTAAAAACTTTATTCAGTTTATCCAAGTCTGATAAAGAACTGATGAGGGTATATTGTTCAGACAGATTAATAAAAACAATCCATTCCTTTCTCAAGCTGGCATTATGTTAGAACAGAATGAATGGGGAGATGGGTGTCACACTGTTCGCTCACTCACTCACACACACACACAGGTGGGTGGGTCACCAGCCCTCAGCAAATACAAGTGTATAATATGACTGTCACCTATACAGAGCTTAGCAAGAACAACTTCCTCTCTTCTCTTTCTACATTGGCTAGACTTCCAGTGCTTAGTTTCTGGCTTAATCTCGTGCAACTTATTTGTCACTGCTTCTTGCCATGAGTTATTAATTTGATCTCAAACTAACTGCAGCATATATATGGGACTATCAAACAGTGCATTTAGAATGTATGCAATCATATAGCAGCTTCATCTTCAGTCTCATTTCCCATAATTCCAATATGGTCAAGAATCCAGAACAACTGAACATCAGAATTAAGGGATTCATTTTATTCAACAGTTGTAAAACCTCACAAAGTACTGGATGTGGATTACACACAGGTGACGAGATGTCCTGTAAAGAACCCAGTAAGTGTATAAATTACAGACTTTTGGCAGTGGTTTCCTTATCGAGCAGTTTTTATTTATTTATTTATTTTATTTTTAATGAGTTTCCAATGCAGAGAAAAGATGCTAGTCCACATAGGATGCTCTGGAAGAGACTGTATAGTGTGGATGAGTTTTGAATGTATAAGCACCACAATAAAGACAAAGCAATGAAGATCGATCCACTCCCCATTCAGTACAGGAGATAAGTGCAAAGGAGATTCACTGCTTTCTTGCACCTTTCTCTTAGTTGACAAATATGTGCAAAAAATGTAAATTTTCTGTCAATCCCAAGAAAACTTGGCTTCTGTTGCTACTTCAATACAAAGTGGGTTACAAAGATTAATTGATAAGCAGAAAAGAGGGGACGTTATAGAAACATATAAATTACTAAAGGGATTTTATATGCAGATGATATTTTTCATACATGACAAGAAAAGAGAGAACAAGAGTTCAGTCATCCCTGAAGGTTGTATTCAAATGTGGTTGATAAGGGTATGAAGACTAGATTTTATTCCTTGGAGAGTGGTTAATGAATGGAATGGATTGCCAGAGCATTTGTGAGTGCTACGTTAGCGAACTAGTTGAAAGAAGAGGGTATGATAGGTAATGTGTGAATTATGCTAATTGTAGCTGTGGAAAAAATGCCTGTATAATAACATTATTAAATTAAGTGTACAAAAACTAAAATGAACTGAAGAAAAACAAAATTATACATTAATAAGAGGGGATCAATATCTTGTTGATTATCTCAATTTTGACCTCAATGATTCTCTTATTTTTGTGGTTTAGCATACTAGCTAGAAAAAGGTAACCATAATTAATATAAAATGCACACAGCAAAGCCAAGTGCAAATTAAAAGATGAAAAATTGGTTAAAAATAAAATTCAGAAATGGGTGGATAGGAATATGATACTCTATAAGGGGAAGCATGGCTTTGTAAAAGGTAGGTCCTGGCTCAGTAATTTATTCACATTTTATAATAAGGCGACAGTGGAATTAGATAAATGGTTACACCATGATACTGATGGACACTGCAAAGGCATTTGACAGAATACCACATGAAAAACTATTGCAAAAGTTGGAGCAGGGAATGAATATGTGACTGGTGGCATGGATGGGGGGGGAGGATCGCTATAGACAGATCAAAGGGTTGTGTATGGGGGAGTGGAATGAAGGCGAATGAGTGTGACTGGTGGAGTGCCCCAACGCTCTGCACTAGGACCACTGCTCTTCAATTTGTACATTAATGATATAGTAGATTTGAAGGAGGTATCAATTGTTTGCTGATCATGCCAAACTGGGGAGGGCAATAGTTGATAAAGATGATATAAATATCTTACAGGATGATTTGGGTAAATTGGTGGTGTGGGAAAAGGACAATGGTTGTCAATTAAATGTAAAATGTAAGGTAATGCACTGTAGGAAAAAAGATTACAAACTTCGTATCATGCTGATGGTTCACAGGAAATTGATGAGGCTAGGAATAGGGGATTGATGGTGGATAGAGATTTGAAACTCAGGACATATTGCAAGAGTTAGCAAAATAGCACAGAGGATCACTTGGATGTTGACCACATTGACAAGTAAAGATAGGGAGGTTATTATCCCTCTTTATAAGGCTATGATTCGGCCACATGTTGACTACTGAACACAGATTTGGTCACAAGCATTTCTTGGGGATCAAGAGGTGGTGTAGAGGATTTAGAGATGAGTGATAACCAAGCTGGTGATAGGTCTATGGAATGTTCCCTTTGAGGATAGATTGACAGTGTGTGGATCGAGTTTAGCTGACAAGCAGGGGAGTGCGGATGTGATTGAAAAGAGTATAAGTTACTGAAGGGGTTCTTTAAGATTGACACAATAGAAACTTTTCAGTACATGGGGAGTAGGAAGGAAAACAAGAGATCACACTTGGAAGTTGTTTAAGAGTGTGGTTAGTAAGGGTGTACAGACTAGGGTGTTCTTTACTTGGAGTGGTGAATGAGTGGAATGGAGGTCCTTGTGACTGCTCCAACAGTGAATAAATTTAAGAAGATGTATGATAGGTATTGTGTTAACAGATAATGTGAGTCTCAACCGACGAGTCTTTTGATTCCATGGAGTATCCATATAAATAATAAATCGAAAAGAGGATAGCAAGAAAATGAATTAGGAATGAAAATCAAAGTTTGGCTTGGTGCAGTGAGTGGTTAATATCCCTTTTAGCTTGCAGGCTGTGGGTTCAAATTCCACTATGGAATAGATATCTGTGAAAGTCTTTACATGATGGATAATTTGTATTGTAAAGTGTAAGACTTATGTTGCTCCCATCCATGAAAGGTTATTTGCAAACCTATACTACATTTTGTACCATGGGTGGGCTAATTTGTGTAGTGTTCTGTCTATTGTTACAGACATTTCCGAAAAAATAGACAAAACACTACACAAATACAACATCAAAACCACTTTTAAACCCCCGACAAAATTAAGACATCTAATCAGTTCTTCCAAGGATCCTCTGCTACACCTAGCCCACCCAGGGGTTTACAAAATACAATGCACATGTAACATACCATACATAGGGGAAACAAGACGAACCATCCCAATCATGAAGGATGAACACAAACGACACATAAAATACCTCCATTTTGGAAAAACCGGCCTTTCTGACCATGTGCTTCAAACATACCACAGAATTGATTGAAAAGGTACCAAGTCCCTACACTGCACCAAAACCTGGTTCGAGCGGAAATTCAAGGAAGCATGTGAAATGCTCAAACATGATCCGAATCTGAATAAAAATGGTGGTTTAACCATTCCAAGAATGTGGAGGACCCATCTGCAACCTTCATAGCAACCACAAAGAAAAATCTCAATACAAGAAGACTTGGTGAAGTGGTCCCCCCCCCCCCCCCCCGAACATTCAGTAGCAACCTTACTGTACAAATCCAGAAGATAATCGTAATATAACAATATGAACTGTATAATTCCAGAAGAATCCTAGTATGCGAGGACTTTAGAGGAGTTTTTTTTTTTTTTTTTTTTTAATCACTAGAAGGCAGGCTAAGAAAAAAGATTAGTTAACAACGTAGATGTAATTTACCTCTATCGAGTGCAACAGCATGTAGCTTGGTTCTTATACACTTGTATCCTTCTCATGATGCCTTCAATACAGGGGTCGAAATGTCATGTTATTATTTTATTATTAATCAGTAAAATAATCTTTTCAACACGTGTGTTTTGTGTCCTTAAATTCATAAATATGAATGCTGATCACTGTATAACCTTAAAAGAAAGTACATTACTATAACTGGGAAAAGATTTCCACAAAAGCTCGTTAAGAAATTAGAAAAATTATTATTATTAATAATAACTGACTGAGCTTCTGACCTAACATCCAATTCTCACCTTCTCATGCACACTATTTATTGAAATTGAAAGAATAAGGATGGGATGGCAATTTGGAACTTCATGAACCAAAGTGTATTCTGTATTGGCTTAAACCAAAAACAACATGATGCAATGTCATGCCAGATGAGACATCGCCCAATGAAATATCTTCAAGTTCAGTATCAGAAAAACTGAATATAGGTATTAACTTAAAAAATATCAATGGAAAAAAAATTGGAATTGGCAGAAGAATTTGAGTATTAGTACCACATATACCACTGATGTAACAAAGATGAATAAGCCCAAAACAGGAGAAATACCACTAAATAAGATGTTATATTTGTGTAATAGTGATGAGGGAAAGGTTGAAGTAGCCATAGTATTTACCACTAAACAATAATATAAACTTCTTAAATGGTATGCAATTTCAAGTAAATTATTATCATTATTATTATATGACACCTACAGGGAGTCCAAGACTCATCGAGGGAGGGCACCTATTCTACAACTCTCCATCTCCACCACTCAAATCCACTAACTACAGCAAACGGCATCGTCTACACCAACGGCATCTACTTATGGCCAATATGATATGGGCAAATTTCAAAATAAAGATTTAGATGAGACTGATTGGTGCCTATGATTCCATAGAAATTTCTACTAAAGATTATTATTATTATGCGACACTTCCAGGGAGTCCAAAGACTTATCGAGGGAGGGCATCTACTCTACAACTCTGTCTCCACCACTCAATCTACCTGCGAACCGCAACTCACCAACGGCATCTACCACCCAACACGACCACTACTATTTTCACAATCATTCATGCCCACAGCATAATTCGGACCCACAGCCTTTTGGCTGGAGAGCAGAAACGCTAGCCACTCGGCTAACCAGGCCAGCAAAGATGTAGGAGTTTTTCGAGTCATTAGAGAAGGTGGCTGACAAACAAAAAAGGAGATCTGAACAGTAGAATAGGAAACAAATACCAGTCATATAGAAATATTTTGAGAAAATATGGAGAAAGAAAAGGTAATAATCATGGCAAGAAGAACCAGCTAATTTTTGTTCAGCAGGGATTAGTCATTAAAATCATCATGTTCCAACATAACAATGTGCCCAAATTCACATGGAAAGAAAACAAGAATAGGTGTTATTGACTATGTTCCTATTGATAATCATCTGTGATTTTGCAGTTTAATTCACAACAAAAGAACAAAATAAACATAATTTTTTTTTCAGTTTAGCAACCAACATTTTACTGGTTTTATACCCAGCACCTTCAGAGTATAATGCAAATATTTGCATAAAGCAACAAACTATCAGTTATTAGAGAGAATAACTTTTAAAAATTGTAATAGGCAACACAAATAACTAAAGTACTAATTTGGCACCATCTGTTTGTTAGACAAAGAGAAGTTTATAAGTATTAAGTTGATCTTAACATGACCATTTCTGATTTTCAATAAACTAATACAACAATTTTTTTTTTCAGATTTGAGGGATGTTTCATAGTTGCTGCTCATTCCAAAAACATTTTCTCCAACTTATAACTTCTGGTGTAGCACTTGTTTTTCTTCCACCTAATCATATGTGAAGGGAGTGTCTAAAGCAGGGGTCTGCAAATGTTTTAGACTATTCACCACTTCATGGAATCCTTGATCTCTCATCGACCCCCATCATGTTAAATAAATTAATAAATGTTACCAATAATAAATTTCTCAATTTAAAAATAATAATTCCTTTGCCCTTTTACTTCATTACTGCTTCTTGATAAGAAATATTTAAAGAAATTTCAAGAAAATACTTAAAGAAATATATAATGAACATTAAAATTTTCTTACATTTTATTGATTTACTTGGAATGGTTAATAAGAAGGATGTGTTTAATAAATAGTTGCATGTTTACTAGGTTTTAATTTTAGGTCTCAAAATTGTTTTAGGTGTTTATTGATCCTAGACTTTTATCGACCCCTTGGTTAGCCACATCGAGCTCCAGGGGTTGATAACAACCACTTTTCCGACCCCTGGTCTAAAGTATCCTGGCTGGCTATGCCAATGGTAGCAGATGTATTTCTTATGTTTTCTGAAGTGAAAGCCAACAGATTTTTCTGTCCATAGTAAGCCAGATCACAAATAAAGAGCACTACATACAGTCCTGAAGGTAACAAAGAACAGTCTTTTTTTAATTGAAGAGATGAGGATTGCTAGTTTGAAATAGCCAATGATGTTCTGGCTCTCTGTCTTAATGTTTTTAGGATACCACATGGTTGGACCAGATGATGGCATGAATGTTTGTGTAAATATCTTCCAGTGTGAGTTGGCTTTCTAGAAATAGGAAAAGATAAGTCATTTCAAAAATATGTAACTAACATATTTAGGAAGGGCAGAAAGTTATTTGGGTAGACAAAAATCCACTTCTATTCAGAAGTGGATTTTTGGATGTTGGCCCTTTAAATTCACTAAAAATGTATCCAATGTGTCTGCACCACTGGGCAAAATAAAATATACATCATTTACATAGTAAAGCCACATTGCTGGCATGTGTGTGGCTATGTTAAGTAGTATGAAGATATGAATGAAGATAATGGGTTCAAAATCTGCATACTGACAGCTAAATAAATATCATATTTATCTCCAGATAAATAAAATACAGGTTGGATTTATACTGGTGAGAAATTATGTCTTGAGTTTTGGTTTTCTGTGTGCTGAGGAGGATAGAGGTGAGAGTCAATCCAAGGAAATATCTGATCTTGCATGGAGATCTGGGTATTATCAAAGGTGACATGAAGTCTTTCTTGCATAAAATAATGCAAGACTGTTCATAACATAGCTGTTATGAACAGTCCACGTCACAGCTTTAGAGCACAAATTACAACTGTGACATGACAGCACTCAACTAAATAATTGTAGAATCAATTTAAATTGTAACTGAAAAAGAACTGATGTCCTAACAAGGTGTCCTATAAGGCCCGACTTTCCCAGCTTAACTTTATGGTTAATTTGGAGAAGTCAAACTATATTTGGTCTCAGAATGATTGTCTCCCAGTTTTTAGCAAATTAATGCAGCCATAATTGTTGAGGATGGAGGGAGCACTTCGTAGCTTATGCTGATTCTAAAAATTGTCTCTCACACTTGCAGTGACTTCCATGTAGCAAAGATATCTTCTTCCATTTAATCCAGCGTGAGAAACATCCAGAGCATGGTCTATTAGTCCCAACTTGCCATAGAAATAATCATAGATGTAATTTTTGTGTTTAGATGTTTTCCAAACGCAAAACAGTCTACCAAAGTGGACCAAACTGCAGGTACAAGTAACTTTATATACTTCAGGATGTGTAAAAAGATGAAGTTGATACTCACCAAAACAGATGAAGTAGGTAGCTGAATGAATGGTTTGAAAGTGACATGGAAATTATATTTGCAGAGAACTTTAGCAATCCTTTCTGATGTACCTTGAACATAAGGGATGGGAATAGTTTGGCTCTGATCTTGTGTGTTAGTTGCAGGAAGGATGGCGAATGAATGCAGCATGTTATGTATTTTATAATGGGTGCTTCTGTTGGTTAAAAAAAGTGTTGCAAAGGTACCACAGCTCACTGTCAAGGACTGAGTCATTTGAAATAAATCATCCTAGCTCTGTATGTGTGTTTTGAGGACACTGAACTGTTGGTATGAGTGGTGATATGATTATTTACATGAATGCCTTTCTCTATATGTGGGTTTTCTTATAAATGGAAAAGGATAATGAACTGCAAGGTAGTAATAGTATCACTGGTCTATCTATAAAGGATAGACAATTGTTACTTTCTTTTTCTAATCGTGACATGTCTTTTTGGATGTTGGCTGTGTGGGTGTGCTAAAATCATCATAAACATAGCAGATGCAAACAACTGGTTTATATGTAGTGCTTTGTTTTATGTGAATGCTTGGTTGTTTCTATGACTATCTAATGAGTGCTGTGTGCTTGTCATTGTTGTAATTTGTTATTTGAAAATGCTTGGTAGAAAACCAGTGAAATATTAGTACATTCAATAAATTAATTATATATATATATTTTTTTTACTTTTGGTCATGTTTATATAGTGAATTACTGTTATGAACCAACACCTAAGCTTAAGTATATATATATATATATGAAGCAAGAATGCACTTTGACGGCACTGAGGTGAAGAGGATTGTCCTCATCCCGCTGACAGTGACAGAAAATCATTTAAGAATGGACAAAGCATGTGGGTGAAAGTATAGAGCTCCGGAATACTCTGGCATTGGTCAGGAAATCTGAAGGAAAGCCATCATTGTGCAGTAACAGCATTGCAATTGTTTAGGTAGTACAGCTTCACGAGCAAAGCAAATTGGGGCAAGGTTTGTGCCATCACTGTGGACGATATTAACAACCAGAATGACGGGAAAAATCCTATATCCATCTTTTTAAATCCTCCTTGTACCCACCAAGTTGCATGATATGCAAATTCCGTGTATTTGGTTTTTACAACACCCCTAGTGGTAAATTTTGGAAGTACTTTTTTCTCAGATATCGCTTCCTCATGACACAGGCATTCCTTTGCAGGCATTCCTGCAAAGTTTTGCAGCATTTGGATCACTGAATGGCACTGCAAAGTCTTAAACAGGGATACTGTAATTGTGATCACCCTGTACTTTACACTTTGCCTTAAATTTGGTAATATTAATTATGTTAATAACATCTTCAAATATCACTTAATTCTCATTTTTCCTTCTTTCATGAAGAATTAAACTACTGCCCAGTTATCACATAAGTTCTTCACCTAAAAACTGCAAGCTTTTGTTTTATCATTAAAATGAGAACACCAAAGGATCTTAATATTAACATTTTATCTTTAATATCTTGTTTTTTAATATTACCAATTTTAAATTTTGGTAAATGTGAAGGAACACATGATTTGTTTGCTCCTATACATACGAATTATGAGAGGGAAGAAATGTAAGTGCCAGCAACATCTCTTTCCGAATTCTAGTCTGCTGTATTATCTATCAACTATTCCTGAATTCTCATGTTGATATGCCTGTCTTACAGGAAATTGTTCATATTTATGGCCAAAGCAACTACACACCTACGCAGTCAGTGTATTATGTCTATTCATTATGGATGTTCCCTGACTTGCAGGATAAAAACAGTTTCCAGGAAGAAATACACTGCCATCTCTGTATGAGACCAGCTAACTTAATTTTGGCTGAACTCCCTTTATAATGGTTTTCACAATTCCAGAGAGAATGTGAACCCAGATCTTACCAACCAAAGAGCATCACTGATATTAGTGATTCACAAGAAGAAAATCCCGAATTACTGGGAGATTAAAAAGAAATATATACTCTGTCCTTCAAACTGATGAAGAACATAAACTGGATAACTGAGGTGGGATCCAAATTATATTTTGACCAGGGTAATGCAATATAATGCAGCGCATCATGGAAATGTCAAACATTATTGTTATTATTATTAATATTCAGGCCTCCATGGAGTCAAAAGACTCATCAGGGGAGGTCCTTCCTAAGAAACACAAAGTCTATCAAGACTCATCGAGGGAGGTCCCCCCCCTAAGAAACACAAAGTCCATCATACCACTCCTTAAACTCATTGACTGTTCTCACTCTCACCACTCCATCAGGCAATGCTTTCCATGGTTCAACCACCCTCCATGCAAAGAAATCACTCTGCACCCTCTTGCTCACAGTTTCCTTTCGTAACTTCCAGGGATGGCCTCTTGTCATCACTCCTTCCAACTGTTCAACCAAGCGAAAGAACTTCCCAGTGTCAACCCTGTAACCACCTCTCAACAGTTTAAAAGTCTCAATCATATCACCTCTCCTCCTATCCACAAAACTCTGCAGTCCACATTCCTTCAGCCGATCCTCATAACTATCATGGTACAGTCCTGAAACCATCTTTGTTATCCGCCTTTGTACCCTTTCCAGTTAATTTATCCCCTTCAAATCCTGGGGACCAAATACGAGAACGATAGTCCAAGTGTGGTCCGATCAGGATCTTATACAATGGAATGATAACTTTTATTTCTGCAGGTCAGCGTCCTTCTCATTATTACAGCAATCCTCTGTGTTACCTTCACCACCTTTGTAATATGTCCCCTAAATTTCAGGTTTCTATCAATCATCAACCGCAGATCTCATCTCCTTTACTTCCTCCAGTATAACTCCTCCCATAGAGTATTCAGTGTCCCATCAATGATATGGATCATGTTATGAAGTGGCATTAAATCTGAATTAAAATTGGAATATTAACCTCAGCTATTTATTTTATGCAGTTGATGTTTTACTCCTAAATAAATCAAGCACAATTTACAGAATTCCTTAACCAAATTGAATAATAGCTGTAATAAATTCAGTATGAAAATCAGCAATAAAAAGACCAAGACTATGAAACAGACAGGAAAAATTTTACTTTTGCTTGGTCAATATGTTCTCCATTAAAACTATCCTTAATGGAAAACATAATGAACAAGTAAAACACTTCAGCCATTTAGGCACAATTTTATTATTATTATTATTCAGGCCTCGATGGAGTCAAAAGACTCATCGTGGGAGGGCTTTCCTAAGAAACACAAAGTCTATCAAGACTCATCAATGGGAAGTCCCCCGCTAAATCTAACATACCACTCCTTGAACTCACTGACCGTTCTTGCTCTCACCACTCCTGATGCATTCCATGGTTCAACCACCCTCCATGCAAAGAAACCACTCCGCACCCTCTTGCTCACTTTCGTAACTTCCAGGGAAGGCCTTTTGTCATCACTCCTTCCTGCTGTTCAACCAAGCGAAAGAATTCCCCAGTGTCAACCCTGTAACCACCTCTCAACAGTTTAAAAGTTTCAATCATATCACCTCTCCTTCTATCCACCAAGCTCTGCAGTCTACATTCCCTCAGCCGATCCCCATAACTATCATTGCACAAACATGCACAAATGAAAAACAGGAGTGGGAACATTCTAATTTCAAAAGTAACTGATTATACCTCAACAATTTCTATACACGTTTCTACTATCGCTGATAAAACTTAAATATTTGCTGATAAAAGCAGCAATACAGAAAAATGAATTGTTAAAAAATATCACTTGTTCAACCTCCAAATATTACAAACTCGTTGAAAATGCCCACTCAGCATTTAATACTATTTTTTAATACTAATTATCACAAAAAAATGCAGAGGAAAAAGGAATGCAAATTATCAGAAGAGGACAAAACAGTGTTGGAATTTGTATGTGTATAAGGGGGGGGGGATTCAAGGAGAAAGGTGACAGCAGGCACATGAGAAGTACAGGCCAGAAGGGTAACAGTGTGATAAGAAAGACAAAAGCAAAGGAAATTAGTATTACAGGCCAAAGATAACCCCAAAGTGTTCTTTCAGTATGTTGCAACTACAAGGAAAAATGTTCTTGGCAGAATGATTTTAATGAATGGTGACTGTAGGGAAATAAATGAGTTACGCAAAATAATAGAATTATTAAATGAACATTTTACAAGTATATATCATCCTGGTGGAGATATCGCAATAACAAGAGAAGCAAAGACTTACATGAAACATGCCAGCACTATCCAATATTTGCATAGTGTTTATCATACTTTGCTTTGAACTCATTCACAGTCATGGCACCCACAAGAGATCAATCCTAGCTATGGGGTTGATGGTATACCAGCTCAAGTTCAATGAGATGATGCTAGGGAATTGGCAGTGCCTTTAACTATGTTGTTTAATCTAAGTGTCAGTTTAGATTACACAGTAAGATTAGTCCCAAGGTGCCTACCAAGGGGAGAAAATAATTTCATTGCATAAAGGGGACTCCAAGACTGGCATAGCAAATTACTAACTGATCAGAATATCAGGAATCATAATCAAGGTATTGGAGAAGTTGGTCAAGAGCAAAATACAAGAAGAGTTAGAAACAGGAATGGGTGGGGGCAACATGGTTTTGTAAAGGGTGGATTGTGCCTCAGTAACTTGCTCACATTTTATAATCGAATAAAGGTAATGGGTTTACAGTGATACTGCAAAGGCTTTAGACAGGACACTGCATGAAATTATAAATAATAAATTGCAGCATGTGGGGAGGGATGTGAAGCTGAAGTGGATAAGATGGTGGTTGATGGTGGGTGATATCAGGGAGTAATTTATTCAGAAACAGAGTCCAGTAGAAGTCTTGTGATTAGTAGTGTGCTACAGGGCTCTGTTCCTGGGAAACTACGATTTAATTTGTACATTGATGTTAAAATTTTGCAGGATAAGGAGAATGAATGTCAGCTTAATGGTGCGAAGTTTAATGTTATGCATTTTGGAGTGAAAAGATTACCAACTGCATACTACATGGATGGAACTATATTCCAGGAAATTGATGAGGCCAGGAATTTGGAGGTGTAAGTGGATACGGAGTTAAAGTATTGAGCGGCAGGTGACTAAAGCAGCTAATCAGATTACTTGGTTACTGAAGAATATCCTGACAAGCAGGTTATTTTACCTCTTTATAGAGCCTTGGTAAGACCCCCCAAAGGTGACTAGACCTGTGATTACTGTGCACAGATCTGGTCACCTGGGTCTCTTGGGAATGAGGAAGATTTGAAAAGAATCCAGAGTGACAAAGAGAAGTGACCAAGATGGTAGCAGGTCTATGGAACGAACCATATGAGGGCAAGTTGGCGATTACAAAAACTGGTTGACAGCAGAAAAAAAGACATGATATGATTGAGATATACAAATTACTTAGGGGTTTTTAGAAGATTAATACAGAAAAAAAATTTCAGAACAGGACTGGTAGTGGGAGAACTAGGGTCCATCCTTGGAAAGTGAGCAAGAGCAGAGGTGATTAGATTCAAGACTGTCAAGACTAGATTCTTTGCTTGGAGATTGGTGAATGAGTGGAATAGGTTGCCTGAGTCTCTTGCGGGTGCCATAACTGTGACCGAATTCAAAGCAAAGTATGATAAATACTGCGCAAATGTTGGAGAGTGCTTGGCTTCATGTTTAAAGCCTCCCTCTACAGATTACATTGAGTTGAATTTGAATCTGAACTAATACTATAATTTTTCCAACACTGCTTAGGACAGGTTAGAAAAATAAATAACATATAGACTACACAGAGCCGATATCGCTATATTTAAAATCATTGCTAAACATGGAGGGAAAAACAGTAAAACGCGTCGGGCGTCAAGATATCCATAATACTTATGGTATCTATTGTTGATTTTTTATTCTCAATAGCTGCTTTCAAATCCCGCTACTTACATCGTGTATATTTAATCTAAATATACATTTTTCCCAACTGACACATCGTTACTATCAATTCTGAAGCCATCATTCTTATGTATTGATAACCGGCTTAGGCTTAGCTTACCTGACGACCATGCTCGTTTCCACTATCGTCAGCAACCTCCGTGACTGCCATTCTGTACTAAGCAAATCAACCGCTGTCAAAACAGCTCCGAAGTGGAACTATGACGCGACTTTTCTTTGAACAGAATGTTTGTTGTAGTTCTTTTTTCTTAACTGCTACTGGAGAGAAAATAAATAACTTCACTTTGCTATAACATTACTTTATCAGATTATGGCAAGATAAGAAAGCTGCACACTCTCCTGAAAAGTGCACCCCACCCAATAGCAAACTAGAAAGTTATATAAAAAGAGAAAAATTATTTTCCCCCTTGATGACACAGAATGACATATATACTGTATCTTTAAAAACACTATACGTTACTATTATTTATGACTTTCACAAAAACTATATATTGTTGACCGTACAGAAATTAATAATACAATATATAAATTATAATCCTTTGATATGACAACTGGTCAGTAAGTCTCACGATTTTTATTTTTAATTAATATTTATTTATATCAGTAAAAAAATGAATAAAATCAAATGAAATGGCGAGATTAATTTTTTTAAACTATTTTTTTTACTTATAACTTTTATTTTCCATACATTAAAATTAAAGATTAATATAAATGATTAATATATGATGTCGTAACGTGTGTGTGTAATATTGTATAAGATATGATTTTCAGATCGTGAACATGATATTTCGCTGTCATTTCTAAATACACTCGGAATTGTAATCTTAACACAGAAATAATTATGAAATTCATTTATTATACACATCATATAAGTAGTTATATATGAAATTGATTAGAAGTATGGAAATCGCTGTTTAGATTTCAATTTTTCTGTTTATTTTAAATAACATCTTTCTATTAAAAAGATACTTTTATCATGTCGCTCCAGAGACAGACGCTGCCATCTAATGGCAGAAAAATAAATTAACAGACATTTTAGTTAACTTTAATAATTGAACTTAAAGATAGAAGTTTCCTAGCTTTTCTCAACTCGAGTAGACTTGGAAAAAATGCCATAATAAGTTACCTATTTAATAATTGATAATTATTAAAATAATTAGCAATTAATTTTATTGATTAATTGATAATTATTTTAAGTAAATTAATTAGTAATATAATTAGGTTTAAGTTTGTAAAAGTGTGAAAAATCATCTACGCTTTTTTATTATCCAAGGAGGAACGCACAACACGTCTTAGTTCTAAGTTTTTTGTTATTTTCTCCCTCAAAATCATTTGGCAATTCATCAATCTCCACCACTAATCGTTACCATTGGCGAAGATTAATGCCATCTCTGATTCGCATCTACACTAAACACTAAACGGCAGACACTAGGGAACACTAAACGGCAGCAACTGTCCACGCTATCGCGGACGGTTGTGCCGTTTAGTGTTCCCTAATCTTAGCTAGTATAATTAGGTGAATTTTTCTATAAGATGTTACTGCTGCTAGCCTAGCTTTGGCCCGTTGACACGCGACCACATAAGCACCTGATTGTAATTAAAATGATTCCTTTTTAAGTAAGTTATAAGCTAATTTATTGTTTAATTTATCTTATTTCCTTAATCCATTCTTTTTTCTCTTCATTTCTGTGTAGTTCAGTTTCTCGCCGTGTTTCCTTAGGCTATTTTATATTTAAATGTACATATGTAAAAATAGAATATCCTAGTGAAACTGGTGAACAAATTAAAAATTTGTCTTTATTCCGTGAATCAAGAAGGTACAGTGAAAAGATCCAGTACCGAATAGCCAAAGTTATAACTGCCTTGTGAAATTACCTATGAAGACTAAAGTCAGGAACCCTTCATGGGTCCCTGACTCCCTGCAGGTGCCTATGTAATAATGATAAAAATAACTAAAATTACCGGACGTGATTAATATGTCATGATTTTCTGCCAATAGATAATAATCGTAGCAGTTAGCAAGGATGATAAACAAAATCTCTCTCTCTCCTCTTCACTTCTCTTCGTAATTAATATCGTATTTTGTATATTTTTATTAAGTATTTTGAGAAGATGGATCTAAATCTGGTATGCTATAAATTTTATCATATAAGAATTATTTATAGTCACCTATGTATTTATTTGTTATTGGTTTAATAAAATATACTCGGTGAAAGTGGCGTGTGGCGCCCACCGCGCACTGTTGTTAGGTGCGTAAATACACTGTGTTAGGATTAGGTCCAGGATATGGCGGCGCGTCGTAACCACCTATCTTCACGACGTTATGCATAATTAGTAATAGCCTTGTGCAACTATCTCTGATTAGCTACTGGTGGATCTACTGATTAGGTACATATTAAATACTTCTAAAGCTATCTCACATCAAGGAACTTCTTCCTATTGAGTATTCTCCAATTGAGCAGGTTCTTCTCTTAGTAGTAAAAACTTTCCTTCCACTCTCTTCTGTTAATAATAAAACAATTCAGCATGTCAT
The DNA here is from genome assembly GCF_054136105.1 of Typopeltis vanoorti. NCBI lineage: Eukaryota > Metazoa > Arthropoda > Arachnida > Uropygi > Thelyphonidae > Typopeltis > Typopeltis vanoorti. Next base: position 5,296,020 of record NC_143567.1, on the reverse strand, counting down.
CTAGCATGGTTTTCCTTACTCTTCCTCTGGGTCATTTTCCGATCTATTTTTCCTTCAATGGCATCTCTGATGATCCCATTCCTTCCCAGAATATGTCCGATCGAGTTTTCCTTTCTTCTTTTTATCCTCCTTAACAGACTTCTTTCTTCTTCTACTCTTTTTAAAAATCTCTTCATCAGTTATTTTATCTGTCCATTTGATTTTTTCCATCCTTTTCCAAATCCACATCACACAACTTTCCAAAATCTTAATTTATTCTTTGTTCAATGTCCAAATTTCAGCTGCATAGAGGGCAACACTTCATATATAATATTTTATTAGTGTTTTCTTTAGGTTTCTATCCATTTTACTTCTGAATAAATTCCATTTCTTATTAAAGGCATCTCCTTCCATCGCTATTCTTGCTTTTATGCCACTTTTACATCTTCCATCACTGCTAATCATACTTCCTAGATATTTAAATGCCTTTACTTGATTCAATTTTTCCCCATTTATTCTGATATCCATATTTGCCTCTTTCCTTGCTATTTTCATTACCTTTGTTTTTCTTATGTTAATTTTCATTCCATAATTGATACAGGATTCCAGTAATCTGTTCAACAGATGTTGTAGTCCTGTTTCAGTATTTGATAATAATGCCTTGTCGTCTGCGTGTCTTATTGCAAATATCTGTCTACCTCCAATTTGTATTCCTTCTTCCGAAATCTCCAGTGCTTCTTTAAACATTGCTTCCGAATACATGTTAAACAAAACAATGTTAAGCAATGTTAAACAAAATTGGTGACAGAGAACAGTCTTGTCTTACTCCTCGTCCAATGATACTTGGTTCTGTTCTACCATATATGTCTCTCACCATGGCAGTTTTCCCCATATATAGTGAAATAATTAGCCTTCTTTCTTTCCAATCTATACCAATCTATTCTATTACTTCTACTATCTTATCCCATTTTACAAAGTCAACAGCTTTTTCAAAATCTATATAACAGATAGTAACTTCTTCATTCACTTCCAGACTTCTTTCACTTACTATTCTTAACAGTCCAATCGCATCTCTTGTTCCTGAAACCAAACTGATCTTCTCGAAGAAATTCTTCCATCTTAGATGCAATTCTTCGTGTTAAGATTCTCATCAAGGAATACTTAACAAAAATTCAGTTTATTAGAGTTCTCACTTGTGCTCAGGCGTCTTTTGAGCGCTAATTCTTCCTTACTTTTAAAAGCATTTCTCCTCTTCAGCAGTTGCCTTGTAAACCCATTCTTTACTGTGAAAACGGTCATTCCAGTCATCTTCTTGTAACCCTTTAACTCGCATTGCCTCTACAGCTCCTCCTCTCCGTGTATGAGGATGAGACTGTCCTCTCTTCTGTCTTCCTGTTAGTGGCCAATTCATCATTAAATTTCATGCAAATTTAATCTCTCCACGATAATCTCATTTGGAACTCTCTGAGTTCGAGATGCACACATACTTCGTCGTAAGCAACCCATCTCTGCAGCTCTTATTCGAATCTTCTGCTCTGCATTCAATGTCCATTTTCTCCCATACATCAGAACACTAATATCATTCGGAGTATCATCTCCTTGGTTTACTGCCGAATGTCTTGACACCATGACACACGATTTAGTTTAATAGCATTAGAGGCGTGTTGACACGATCATCTACATCTTTCTCACATGTTCTCGACTATGAATGATAGATCTGAAACATCTGAAATGATCTACTACCTTGACTCTATTTACTAGAAGATCCAAATCTCTGCCTTCTCCACCAAATATTTTATCTTGATAAAATTTACTTTTAGACCTCCCATGCTGTGAACATCAACGACTTTCATCATCATAACATCTATATAAACCTGATTATGAGCAATTATCACTTGAATGTCAAAAAAAAAGTAAATGAATTATACTGTTTCCAATCTCAATTCCCTTAGCTCTATATGAAATTCAAAAGTGCCAGCATTACTACATCAAGGTAAATCTTAAACAGGGTTTCTGACATTCCACATCCTTGCCATTAAAAAAATCAGCTGACATCGTCCCCACACTTAACAACTATTCTGCAACTTCTATATATTCTCTTTATCAAACTCGTTCATTGATTGATGATTGACTGGTTCACATTCATCTTCTTCATAGAATCCTAGGCATTCCATGAGAACTGAATCATAGGCCTTTCCAAGGTCCACAAAAATCAAGTATGTTTCCAGCCACATGGCAATTGTTTTTTCTGTCTTATAATGAAAATATTATCAATAGAAGATTTCCAGCAGTAAAGCCTCCATTTCACATGAAACACAAAAGATAATACTCTTCTCTAACCTTGCAATTATAATCTTTCTTAACTAGCTACTCGTGGAGGCCATCATCCTAATGCATTTGTAATCTGAAGGATCATTCTCATTGGTGGTGGTTTTATCCTTTTCAGTCGTTTCCGACCCTAAGTGACTTTGTAGGAAAATGTGTTTCTAGTGACATTTTTACAAGGTAGCTCACAATTGCTTCCTCCCCCCTCCCCCATTTTATCCGAGCTCGGGACCGGTATATGGCTGGGCCGTATTGATGGCCGTAATCGATTTGTGTAGGGGGCCGGTTTGCCTTTTCTGGGGGACGAAAAACCCGAGTTTCCTGGTGAAAAAACCTCCTACTTCCGTATAACACCGGCTTACTCACCTTTCTTCGAAAGAGACCAGATAAAGGTTCTTCATTTCCTGACGAGAATCGAACCCTGGTGTTTCCGACCAAAAGGCTTCGTCTATACCGACTGAGCTACGGAGGCTCTATATGAGAATGAGAATGATTACTCGGAATATCTGAGTAATCATTCTCATTACCCTTTTGAAAAATGGTAATTATACTCGTATATGATAATGACCACTCATTAAGCATTACATCTCCTTCTAGAACTTGAATTAATATTCTTGTTATTATTATTATTATTAGCAGCATGTCACCACCATTCTTCCATAATTCCATTTGTACTCCTCCTTCTGAGCCATCTGCTTTCCCATAACTTGACCTTGCCAAGCATCTCGTGAGGAAGGTGATTCTCGCACCTTCCTCGCTTTCCAAAAATGGATCAACTTGTTATGGTAATGTAAAATCACCAATGTATTCCTCGATCAACAATGTGTCTCTCTCAATGCATTTGTTCCTATTTTTTGTCAGAAGGTCCTTAAAATGACTTATCCAGGCCGCCATAAGTGTTAACATCACTGAAAGTGATCTATAGTTTGACGTCTTCATGTGTCTGATGGTCCTCGTTGCCTGAGACAACTAATGAGTGATTAATCTCAGAACAAACTCTGTTCCAATATTTTCCCCTACATTTTTGTACAATTCTTTTTATTGCCCCCTTATTTTTATTATTCTAATTTAAATTATAGAGGTCTTAAAACAACATCGGAGTGTTTTATCTATGTGGTTCGTTTAAGAGTTTTAATTAGCAAAATAAATCACATATATTATATGTTCGATTCTAGTCTCTGACGAAACAACTCTTTTTAGGCCATTATTCAGCCGCCTGCTGAGTTAATGATCAAGGTAAGTAGGTAAATAGTTTTTCCAGCATAAATTCAAGTTTTTTCAATTCTAGATTCCATCCTAAATCTAGAATCAGGGACTTTGAAAATCACCCATAGGACTCGCATTATTTCAAACATCAGTACGTTAAATGCATCATGAGATGACGGAAGTTATCAGCCGTGCTTTCTCCCAGATGCCTTCATAATTCTCAATAGTTATAAATAGCTATCGTTGGCGCGTAAGGGTCAGCTGCTGATTAACTCACAGCTTCATCAATTAAACTTTTTTGTTTTTGTAAATAAAAACAAAATCCTGGTTTCATATTTTGGAATAAAGAATGGAATTTGTTTCTCCTGGGATGTAGACAGTATCTATTTCAGAGAAATCATTGTGAACTGAAAGATTGGTATCTATTTGATGACCGGCTGAAAATAAGTTTTAAAGCAATTATAGTCATTCATTGGAAAAGCTTTCATAGGGTTTTCGAAAGAAACTCGAGTATTAACACTGAATCTCAGAAATCCTGACTATAGATTTCAGACTATTTCAGACAACCGCACGAGAAATAGCAATTAGCATTGCGAGAAGACGATAGTTACTTGTGTAGTGGCGCACCCAGAGGGGGGGGGGCGGACAAAGGGCCCTGGCAACTCCTAAAGAAAAAGGAAAAAAAAAACTAGAAAAATTTCCAAAAATCTTTTCCTAATTAAAATTCATTTTTTATTTATGTTGTGTCGTGTCTTCTTTCTACACTACTTATGAATTAGCAGTCACATAAGGTGGGAATACCCTATAGCTCTCGAATCACGGCCGCTGTGAACACAATGCGAACGAAGTAGTGCTCGGGCGGACTGAGTGCTACTTCGTTTGCCCGAGCCTAACCAGAGGAGATCACGGGTATCATCTATTGGCGATCATTGCAGATGCTCATAGGTCGTATGCGATGAGATGAGCAGTGCGTATTCTCAAATCGTCTACCTACTCAACTCCCCCCCCCCACACACACACCCAGATTAAATCCTGAGTGCGCCACCGGTTGCTTTCAATAATCTCTCTCTCTCTCCAATTTCTAAGTCATTGACAGTTGTTGGCTCAGCATCTTTGATGACATGTGGTGGAAACTTGGTGCTTTTCGATTTTTAGAATGTAGATAGTATTAAAAGAGAACCTCCTAATCCTTGCAGAAAATTAACTCATATATATTTCACGACTTTATTTACGAAAGGATGGCTTACAAAAAAAAAATAGTACTGCTGTTTTGAAGGAGTTACAATAAAAGATTAACGCATTTGTACTTATTGTAGAGAAGGGCGATGATGAAACACATATCATATTTTTTCTTCCTGATGTGAAACCACTTCGAAAATGTGCCAGTTTTTTAATAACACTGTGTGTTATTAAAATACTGGCACATTTTCGAAGTGGTTTCACATCAGGAAGATAAAATATGAAACACAAATCCTGGTTTCATCCCAATAAGCTATTTTTGTCACTACATTTGTTCACTTTGCTTTATTGTGGCATTGGATATTGATCAACTTCTAGTGAAGTACCACAACGAGTGCCAGGAGGAACAAAAAATTTACCCCTTTGATTTTCTTACATGGAGTAGGTGAGGCCATATTAACCCTATCTCAATTTTGAAGACTGAGTAGACATTTCAATCTCTATCAGTAGCCAATCAGAGATAGCTGGCCAAAGACTATCATTAATTTTAAGCAGCATCAAGTGAAAAGACTGCTAACAAGTGCTGCCATCTCGTTGTCCATAATCTTGACACTTGGTTATTGTTTGAAATAGTGTGGGGTATACGGTCGATTTTCTTGAATTTATGGGGAGAAAAAAATGAGTTTTCGGAAAAAAAACCTTTGCCTATGCCATAGATCGACTAATTAGGAGCCAGTCGAAAAATGGCTTAGAAAAAGATCCTCTAGTCGACGACTAGAATTGAGAGCTTTGTGTAGTTCGATCTAACAATCGAAATGTCACCAAATTTGGTAGGAAGAGAAATTTAATGAAAAAAAAAAATATATTAGTTCGAAAAGTCGCCAATGTAGGAATGTGGCACTGTTGTAGTCCAGAAAGTTTGAAAATTTGCATAAAGCGAAATTGAATACGTGTTTTGCTGGCATCACAAGAGCTATAAATTAAAGGGAAAACAACGTATTCCTATTGATAGGCGTATGCAACAGCGCTTCACTTTACCTTATCGCGCGTTACTTGTAAAGTTATTTTACCTAAACGAGTGTAATGCATCAGCCGTTCTTCGTGAGTTTAGAACAGCCAGAACTTGAATATGTCAGTTAAGATAGTTATATATGATCTTTGGAAGTTCGACCTGGCAGAGGACAGAAACCAGTACCATCACAAGTAATTCAAGAAATTGTCCTGCAATTGTCGACAGATCACACGAAAACGTTGCTGATAGTAGTAGCAGTGCCTGTGGAGTAGCATGACAATTGGATATGCCTTATTCTACGTATGGAAAGTCTTGAGCAAAAGTACTACAGTTTATCCATACAAGATCAGCCATGTACAGCAGCTGCTACACGATGATTATGATAAGTGACTGATATTAGCTTTGTTTTAAGTCAGATTGGAATTTAACGATGCTTGGCCTTGAAAAATTCTGTGGGGAGATGAGGCGTTTTTTTTTTTTTTTTTTTTTGAATGGGACTGTAAACATTCATAAATTGCAAATTTGGACTTCCGAATCACCCCAGGTGCTACAAACTCCCATTACATTCACCGAAAATTACCGTTTTGATGTGGCTTCACAGCAGATTTTATAATTGGTCAATTCTTTTTTGAGGACATCACTCTGACAAGACTAGTACGTGTTCCATTATCGCACAGAAATATCACTATATGCTGAACAGTTTCGTCATTTCGCAACTTCAGCGATGACGATGTGTGAACGAGATCATATTTTATGCAAGATAGAGCACCTCCTCGCATTGCAAGTCCAGTACAGCAGCTTCTATGGCATCACTTCACAGAAGAAATAGTGAATAGTCGCTTCTTTCCAGTTGCATGTAACTTCGCTTCCCTGATATTACTCCATGTGATTTTTAGTTGTGGGGTTACCAACGTCTATCGTTGCGGTGTCTCGAACTTGGCAGCCTTAATGGGTGACATATCATGAACTGCGATGAAAATTCCTTCATCACAGAAAGAAAAATGAGAATGCAATTTCTGGTCCACAAGAAAAGTGGCCACTCTTTCGCATAGGTGAACTCAATTGTGCTCAAGTTGTGCAACAGGTTTGTTACAACACTTATGCTCCAGTAACTGTAATATTGTAATTACTGTGCTAAATTAAATTGATAGTAAATGTTTTATTGTTGTGGTATATCATAAGTGCTACACATAAAGGAAATCTTTCATTTTAGTTTAGTCTTTATTTGTTTATGTCCATTTTAACGGTTTTTTTTTTTTATTGTACAGTGCCAGATTCCTTATTTGCGACTTTTCAAACTAATTTTTTCCCCAGAATCCTTCTTCCCGTGTCTTGATTAGTCTCCTACCAAATTTGGTGACATTCCGGTTGTTAGATCGAGCTACATATTGGGGAAGTTTAATTATGACCATCCTGTATATGTTCATCCCAAATAAGAGAGGTCAAAGGACCTATCAGCATATCAGTTCAGTGCCATGTGCGGGGTGCAGGTGAGAACTGATATAGAAGTTTATTAACTTTTTTAATAACAGTTGTAGGTCGTAGTTGTTTGGGAATATTTCTTGAGGAAGGCTGTTCCAGAAGACAGAGGTAAGCAGAATAAAACAGGATTAGGTGAAGCAGGTTCGGTATATTTGCAGTTGCATAGATTTCAATATTAACAAGTGGAAAAGGAAGTGGAGAAATAATAATTGTCAAAAAACTGACATGATTATGTCTAACGAGGAGTAATCTAGTGTTTTGGACCACTGAACCATATGTCTTATTGTACAGTTTCACATACTAGGGGATTAGATAATTCAAGTAGAATGATGTGAGCAAATGCAGCTCATATCACTTTACTTGAAACTGTCGGACATTCAATGTTATCTTCGTGTTCAGTGTTCAAAATTATAGCTATTCCTTTCTTTCCCTGATCATTATTGCCTGGATATAACATCTTTCATTGTCCTTTGTTTTGGAAACACCAATTATTTCGCCCTAGTACCACTTTAATTCTTCCAATCAATCCTTTCAATTCCTTTCTGCTATTTTAATTGGAAATTCTTCCAATAACAACAGAAGAATGAAAAACGCAATTCTGTTCTTTTTGTGCCGAAGTTGTGGACAATTAGAATGTGTCTGTCGTTCACCTTATATCTGAGCAGTATCTGCCTTGTATTCTCTCTTATCATGCGGAACGAATATACATGAAGATAATATGTGAAGTCTGTATACCTCGTATTTCAACTCAGATTTTCATATATATTTTAGATTAAATCGATATCGTTTGGATAACTAATTTTCTTATACACTTATATATATATTTTTTTTTATGAACGCCACAATCCTAACATAAATCACTTTATAAGGTGATAGATGAATTTCACGCTTTATGCTTACTGGTTGGAAAAAAGAAAAATGTTAATGATACATTCCTTTCACTATTTTGTACCCTTCAATGGAATTACTGTTTAAATGAATAAAACTGAAATTCAGCAGCCCACATTTCTTTAATCTGTTATTCGAAATATGCCTAAGTCCTGATAGTTATTTTAACCTTCCCCTATGCTTCTGAATAGCTAGTCACTCAGAAACTGAACAAATCCATTTTACAGTGCAATGAAATTACTTTCCTTAGATGAAGAAGATACTATTAGTATTCTCATCCTCATAACAATAATGCCGTGGTACTATTGAATATGTGGCTCCCATACATAATTCCACCTTCGATCATCAAAATATTGCACCTCATCTACTTCTACCGATCAGTCTAAAGATATGCTGATGAAATCGCATAACTTTGCATTTCCACATCATAAACGTGCCTCCATAGCGATGACCATCTCCATGGTTGGAATGAGAGAGAGAGAGAGAGAGAGAGAGAGAGAGAGACCAGCTTTTTAAAGTTTCAAGAATCTGTTCTCATGTGATATCAGCAAATCACATGCAAATCATCTACATATTTAATAACTTTTTCCAAATGTTTCATCCGCTGAATGTCAACCAACATTATATGCATCATTCTATCAGTCTTTTGCCACTGCAATCATACTTGAGATATTTTCACTACCAAGTTACACAATATGTTACACCTGTCAATTATATCTCTATATGTCTATCCATGACATATTACAGCCATCCATCGATAAACAACTCCTTACATAATAAAAGCGCATTATGAAGGATGTTACACTGTTGAACCAGACACCATAACATAAAGTCAAGGTTGGTATCACCGATCTTTAAAAAATGCTTGTGAATTCCAACCACATCTACCTGATATCGATTGAAGCATGCTATACAACTTTAGAACTACTAATTATAATACTAGCCATGGTATTACTCTCTTTACAGGCTTCCATAAAAAAAAATCAGCTAACACCTTATTCCCTTAGATTGAGTGGGTAGTTTAATCTCCACAAGTAGCCAATCAGAGATAGCTGGTCCATGTATATCACTAATTATAGCAGCCACCAATGTCAATGATGCATTCCTTTCACTATTTTGTACCCCCATCCCTTCAATCAAATTACTGTTTAAATGGATAAAACTGAAATTCAGCAGCCCACATTTCTTTAATCTCTTATTCGAAATATCTAATGGTACCTGACCCTAACACAATGTGTTACTGTCTGAAATAATGTGGGTACTACGGTCGATTTTCTTGAGTTTACGGAACGAGTTTCCAGGTGAAAAAACCTACTTGCCCGTGTCAGAGATCGACTAACCTGGGAATCGGTTGAAGAAAGGCTTAGAAAAAGTTCCTCCTGTCGGCGACTAACTTGAACTTAAGTCTACCTTCGGGCTGTCTAGGATGCAAGCATCACTTCCACTGAACTACATAGGCATATATGCTTCCATGTATTTCATAAACGGACAGAGAAGAAAGCAAGAAATCAAGGTGAAACATACTCTTAACAGTGACACCTATAGAGATTCTGATTGGCGCTAGATTATCTGATAAAACTATCCATTAAAGAGGATGAAATACCATTTGAAAAAATTAGTGCTCATTAAAGTTAAAATAAAAATAAAAACAATAACAATAAAAGAACAACAACAACAACATAAAAAAAAAAAACTCTTCCTTACGTCTTGTAACAAGAATCAAAACTATTTCGCATCCACGGAATGTGCCCCAGCAGTTTTCGTAGGAAAGGTGGATGATCATGCTAATTTCATGCTCCCTAAAATCAGTCTGCTTATTAAATAAGCTGGAATATATTGAACTCATGAGAAAAGAATGTTGTCCATCCATCCATTTTTTCATCCGTCCACGACGGGCTGAGTCCCCTGATTAGGAGATTTAGACAATTTAATGCAGTCAGCTTCCATTTCTCTGCTGCATCCCTCTAGGGGTAATCATTTTGTCCGTATACCTGTGTGCTCACAAGGTGGATTTGCCTATTCTGAGGGACGAAAAACCCACATTTCCGGAATGGAAAATAAGCAGTTTTCCATTTCGTCACGACGCAGAGTGTATTCGAACCGAGGTCTTTTCAACCCGGATTTTGACTGTACATTTTCTAAAAAAAAATATTGAGTACGGAGGCTTCTAGAGAATGCTGTAGAGTTAAAAATGATTGTCGTGAATTTCTCCAACAGAAAGAATTGTTCTAACTCTATTAACGATCAGTATTAATTAGCAGATCTTCATAATTATGTAACATAAATATACTTCGTACTCATTATTATTATCATATTGATAAAACATACATACGTGAAAAGTAATTTTCATTATTTATACTAAATGAAAACACGTAATAAAACTGAAAAATAACAAAATCATATGCATATCTGATTCGAAACCAAAACGTGTGCTATCAACAGCACATCGCATAAAAATTCAGAAAACTAAATTGAGATGCAGAAACATGAAAGTATGCAGAACACTGAAGTGTCACAAATAATTTTTTTTTATGATTTTTGACATCTATATTCTAAAAGTATAAAAGTATGTTTTTCTGGATACTTGGCTACATGAATGATAAAAATTGGATAAATGATTACTGCGAACTCTTTTTTGCTTTCTGAGAGAGAAGCTCCCATATTGGACCACGCAAAGGTATCGATTCTTCTTTCTCAGAGAAAGAAACAGATTGTTCACAACGATATTTTGGTGCTCCTGTAATATAAGAGAAATCCTGGTCTGGAAATGCCTCATGAAGAAGGAATTGAAAATGGTTTTGCACAGTATCACAGATCTTTAGAAAATCGCAGTCAGTCTGAAATGCAAAGAATTCAACATATTTAATATGCTCGAAACTATTTCTAATTTTAATTTTAGTAATTGTGTGAAAATTCAATAGAAAGAAAACAAAGAAAGTTAATTTTTTAAATAATTAAAAAAAAAACTATTATAAAAAGATTACTTTGCTTTTGGGAATAAACAGTTATTCTTGAAACTAAGATAAACAACTATTCATTTTACTGAATAATTGCTTATCGAAGTTGAGTCGGAGATTAATGTCATCATCTGCTGTTAGACTACCACCCTTAAGGCTTGAAAATGTTTCACTTTCGGTCTCTACAGTTTCTGGATGACAAATAAATAAATAAAAATAAATATATAAAAATATATCATTAGCCCATCAACGGAGCTCAGCTTACTTCTAATTTTGGATTTTACAGGTGTAGAGTAGTAATAGTAGTAATGGTGGTAGTATCAGTAGTAGTTAAAGGCATAAAAAAACATTATTGACTAATACCGAAAAATACCGAACGTTGTAATAAAGCCGATAGGCTTTATTACAACGTTCCGGATTTCCTTATATCAACTAATGTGGGTCCCTTTTAGGAACCATATTAAAATAAATAAATCAGCTAACGCCTTTTATTCCCTTATAGGGAATAGGCGAGGCCTTTATACCCTATCTAGCTTTTGGAGACTGAGTGGGCAGTTCAATCTCACCAGTAGCCAATCAGAGATAGCTGGCCTTTGTCAATCACTAATTATAGCAGCCACCGATGAAGAGACGGCAAACAAGTGACCAGTGCTGCCATCTCTTGGTACCTGACCCTAACACAATGTGTTACTGTCTGAAATAATGTGGGCACTACGGTCGATTTTCTTGAGTTTACGGGACGAAAAAGCCGAGTTTCCTGGGGAAAAAAAACCCACTTGCCCGTGCCAGAGATCGACTAACTCGGGAACCGGTCAAAGATAGGCTTGGAAAAAGTTCCTCCAGTCGGTGACTAGATTTGAAGCTAAGTTCTCACTTCGAGCGACCAAGCGCAGGGGGGGGAGTGCCACTTCCACTGAGGTACACAGGCCTCTTTATCAAGCACAAATTATAAACCGAATGTCTAATATATAAGTTAGACTATCTTTTGCTACCTTCATTTGAATAAGTTATAAAAAGGTTTGTCCAGTGGTTCGTTGCTGCAGCAAAAAAATCATTTCATACCTTATATACTCTGCTTGGAAAGAAGTTAACGGATACCCCCATGGGCAAGGTGCATCGTGTAACGAATCATGTGTTTCTATCCGGTATAAATCGGAGGAATCACATGCTCACAAGTCAGTGCACCTGCCCGAGTGAAATGCCTGCGAGAAGGGAACTGACGGAGTTTGAAAGAGTCGTTGTTGCCGGCCTATCTGTTAGGCAAACTCTTGATAAATGGGGCCATTCCAGGTCAATAGTCAGTGTTACAATACTGAGATAGAAGCGCAGGGAGTTAACTGCAAATGCTGTGGTTACATATATACCTACCACACTCACCGAACGTGATCGTAGAAGGATAATATGTAAAAACTGCCATTCATCGGCCGACACGCTGAATACGGACTTCCAGGCATCGCGTGGAACACGAATCTCCACAAAAATATTCAGAACCGAGGCTCACAACATGGGTTTCCATGGTGGGACCACAATGTGCAAGCCCCACATTACCAGTCTTGAACAGAGTAAAAATGCAGTAGAAGTTGATTAATTCTGCAAAACTTGCAACTCGAGTAGAACTGAAAATTATTTTTTAAAGTTTTATGACGTTTGTGGGAGTTGTTCCTATTCTGTAACTGTAATAATCTTTAATTAAAGTTCACTGCAACATAATTCTAGAGGAAAACAAAAAAAGTTTCATAAACATTTTTGTCTATACTTACAGCGTTATAATAACGGGCATTCCAAAAAATTCTTTTGAAATCTTCAACGAAGGCATTCAAATCGTTATAAATACGCTGACGAAGTTTCTGAGCAATCAAATCCAAGTACATTGGATGCTTCACAACAGTATAATAACCTGGATACTAAGAACAAAATTACAAATAATAATTATTATTATTTAAATTTAACAATGACAAAGTTTTTTTTTTTTTTATCACATAAAGTATATATACACACACAGGTACAATTAAAACATAAATATTACTAGTTCATTTTCCGTACAAAATGCTGTCATTTTTTACAAGTACAGTATACATAATTGATTTTGGATGAGGTGTGATGTATGTGTTAAGGTTGTCTGAGTCAACATTAGTCAATATGATATTAAAGCAACTGATACAACCACAAGAAAGAACATACGAGAATATAAGAACATAAGTAACCTTCATAACTCTGCTACTAGTATGTTCTTTCTTGTGGTTATATCAGTTGCTTTAATATCATTGTTGTCTAGGTGTTTAACAGAACTTTCTAGATCTCCCCCCCCCCCCTTCCTCTCGTATATCAAACTGCTGTAGTAGACTGGAGATAAAGCGCACAAATAATAAGTATAATAATAAAGTTTATTAAGTGAATTTTTAGAAGGCAAATTTAGTGTTTCTTGTTTCAAAAATTTGATTTTGAAATATTTTAAAAAAAGTTAAAGTTGACGAGCCTCTTCAGCTTAGTGGAAGTGGCGTTTGTCCAACATCAGTTGAACCTGATTAAAAAAAAAAAAAAAAAAACTACGTGCCTGAAAACAAGCTCAAGGATCGCACTGAACATTTGTTGTGTTTTATGAATATTATTTCAAAACATATCAAAGTTTTGAAATAATATATTTAAAGTTTGAGCTATTTATTTACAGTTACAACATATAAATTTGAAATAACAGCAACTATATTAATTACAAACATTTTGCTTATATGAAGGGTACAATCAGAGGCGTAGCTAGAGGGGGGAGGGGAGCTTCGCCCCGGGCGGCACTTTGAACATTTTTGAACTTTTGCAGTTAATTCTAAAATACAGTCTCGAGAACTCAGTTCCAACTATTGTAATACCACAGCTAATTTTCCTCATAATTGCTGTAAGTGTTGCTAGTTGTGAGAGGAGTTTTTCTAAATAAAATAGATTAAGAATTACCTACATTACTATGAAATAGTCTTCGCCAATGTCATCAACGATTTTGCTAACAGAAAAGCAAGAAAAATAACATTTTAGAATGTTGAAATTAAAGTTTTAATTAAAAAAAATAGTGTTTTAATTTATTTGCCTATACGTCGTTTTGACTTTTTGTAGTATTTTTGGCGTGTACTGAGAGGGGCGGCAAATTCAGGGATCGCCCCTGGCGGCAAAAGCATTAGCTACACCACTGGGTACAATTTATGGAAATAGGCTACCAAGGGGTACACAAGTGAAAAAAAGGTTAGGAACCACTGTTCTACACAGTGACACTACCATCAACACACAGCGCCATCTACCGCCGATTACCAAGTTTTTTTTTTTTTTTTTCTGTAAACTGCGTGTGTTCTCATGGCCGATTCGCCTATATATGAGATGAAAAACCCGAGTTTCCACGAGAAAAAACTCTGTTACCTTCGTACGAAATCAGTTTCAATTGAAAAGCTCTGATAAAGATTCATTGTTTTGGAAATACAAACCTGTCATAAGAGCACAAGGAAGACTGTACTGCACGCATTTTGATTCCCAACTCCTTTCAGCGATAAGCTAATCTTTATAAATTTTTGAGTACCTTATATTATTATTGAAATGCAAAATCAACAAAAAAAGCAAGTAAATTTTTTTTGTTTGTTTGCTATTTATTTAAAATCCAAAATATTATTTTGCACTGATTTCTTTTAGCAAGGCTAATTTCTCTACTCATCCTCTGGATCGACCACTGCAGTTATGTTAGAGGTAGTCTAACTCTTAAACTCACTAATGCGCTATTGCATATACATGTAGAAGCATCAGTTTACCGGTTATCATCAGTCAATAAAAATAAGAAATTACTAAATCGATTTAGTTGGTTAATAATTTTTCAATTGCTTTTAAATCTTTAAAGAAAGGAAATAATCTTTAAATTTCCACTAATCTCCTTGATTGCAAATGATTTCAGATCTTTCTAAATAAATCAAGCTAGATGGTTAGGCACCTACCGTTTCGTTGGACACTGAATGCCTGAAGCAGTCACTTTCTTCCATATTATAAACCTTATTAAGAATTTTCATGCAGACCTATTTTTTAGATTAAAACAAAATATGAATAAGAATTCATTTGAGAATTATTGAAGTAAATGGAAATCTGTATTAAAGAAATTTTACAAATACGCAAACATTTTTTTTTTTTAAATTATAACTTCTAGATTGCAGTTTGAAATTTTTTTTTCCTGGCATAATTATTCTTCTAAATGAAAAGGTAGGACTGACCTCAGTATAAGGGAAAGGTTTTCGTCTTTCAAAGCGTCCTTTTTTCTTTGCATTCTTTGTATTTCTTTGGGGTCTCTCTCTTAAGTTTGGATGTTGGAGTGTATTTAATTCGTTCGGCTTACAGGTGTAGCTGTAATTGAACAGGAGAGACAATGATTTTTTTTTTTTAAACAAAGATAATTATAATTAAGGGATTCTTTTAATATAATCGAAAACATGAATAATTTTAGGCGGATCAACAACAATATAAAATTGACAACGTGGACCGTAAAGTAAAACCTTTAAGTAGAAAGTACAGTTCCGACGTCTTGTTCACTTTTCCGTACATCAAAATAATTCATCACAAAATAAATCACGCGTTCCGAACCTGTTGGTCGCGAATCCCAAGGAGTTCGCCGCAGTAGTTGAAACTATTTTTATAGGAAATTTCACCAAGAAGGTTTTCAACAGTTATTTATTTCAATATGGCTACACGAATATTCTTCTAGTGGTTGTAACAGTGATTTTTGATAAATAAAGGGAAGTGACTTAAGGTCCACCTCGACGGATACTTTAAAAACATAAAAGGCCCGCCGTGTTCATACATATTAAACATTTTATATTATTTTAATTATTTGCTATGGCGGGCCCTTCATATTTTCCCAAATTTCCGCAACGGTGGACCTTGATTCTCTCCCTAAAAATAAAACATTGTACACAAATACACCGTTATCATTAGAATGAAATCCTATGTTACAACTAGTAAACTGAAAAAAATATTCACTGTGATGAAAAATTCAATTCTAATCGGTGTCTCGATGTTTGAATAACAAACTGTCGAAGACGGACCGTCGAATAAAGGTGAGTTGCTCTCTTAACGCAGTTGAAGACCCGTGACGCCGCCATGTTTGAAATGATGTAATTCAATAATGTCCGCGATTATTCAAAACAAAGGCAAGAAACAGACAGAATGTTGAGGATGATATGAGGTTAGCTTTAGCAAACACTCACCCGCGAATTTTGAAAATGCCCGGATGCAGGTACAACCATCGTATTAAATGTTAGGTTAATTATATATTAGGTTCGAATTATATTCTGAAATATATATTTTTAATATGTTTTCTTTACCCTGTTAAAAATGGCTTTTCGTGCAAATGTGCCGGGGGTCGCAGGTTACTTGGCTGTTATAAAAGGCGGAGGTCGCGACTTGAGAAAGATTGGGAAACACTGGAGTAAATTATAGCTCATTTAGTTATGATATGGAAAGTGCTTTGGCGATTCCGTCTTTAATATCCCAGTGAGAAATACTGGATGATCGGGATATAATTGCAGGCATTATCTGATTATAAAGAGCCTCCGTAGCTCGGTATCGACGATGACTTTCAGTTGGAAAGGCCACGGTTCGAATCCCATCAAGGAAGCAAAGAATCTTTATCAGAGTTTTTCAAGTGATATATATATATATATATATATAAACTTTCTTTATACGAACTTTCTAAATAGCGCGCCAACGGGCACAGAGGGCGCGCTGCGGCTATTGAGCGCACCTAGGGGCAGGTTTTACCAACAAACTGCCATTTGCACCGTTCTGCTATGACCATTAGTAGCGGGTTACATCCGCTTAAGTCAGCACGTGCACAAACTGTTCGTCGGATTAGTGACAATGAAAGAGCTTGAAGAACAACGTGCGTGAAATTTTGCTGCAAACTTGGTAAAAAGTTTTACAGAGACATTTTAATTGCTTAACCAAGCATATGGAGAGGACTGTATGAGCCGGGAAAGAGTATCCTCGACCAAAAAAAAAAAAAAGCACGGATCAGTCGGTGAAAGATGAAGGTGATGTTGTTGTGTTTTTTGATTGGAAAGGCATTATCCATTACGAATTGTATCGCATCGTCAGATGGTAAATAAAGCGTTGTACCAGGAAGTTTTAGCGCGTTTTTCTGTGCGCAGGAAGAGGCCTGAATTGTGGGAAAAAACAGACTTTGATGTTGCACCACGACATCCGTTGTGCCCAATCCACCGTATTTTCAGACTTAGCCCTAGCAGATTTTTTCCTGTTTCCCAAACTTAAAATCACTTTGAAAGGACGTTGTTTCCAAACCATAGAGGAGATTCAGGAAAATGAGATAAGAGAACTGCGCGCCATCACAGAAAGTGCATTCCAACAATGGAAGAAACGTTAGGAACGGTGTATCACCAGTAGTGGGGGGGGGGCTATTTTGTAGGGGAACAGTGCTTAAAATGTTATAAAATGACCAATAAATCTTCATAGCAAAAGTTCGGTCTTTTTTGGAAGACGCCTTGCATATTAAGTAGGCAAAGTAAGTAAGGAGTAGGCAAAACTTCATTATTCTTAACTAACTTTGGAAATCGATGGGCGACCGGGCTCTTCACTTAGCTGTCAACGATAGTGAATTCATAACTCTCTCTCTCTCTCTCTTTCTGTGTGTGTGTGTGTGTGTGTGTGTGTGTGTGTGTGTGTGTGTGTGTGTGTGTGTGTGTGTGTGTGTGTGTGTGTGTGTGTACACAAACATGTACACAAAAGTGCTCGTGGATTTTTTTAATAATTTTCTTGGAGAGATTTCATTTAGAAATATAAATTTCAAAATTCTATATTTAGAATAAATATGGATTTCGAAGTTAAAGTTATACCATTATCTTAACTATATAATGTGGTGGTTAAGATTGAGGAAAAGCTAATGAGAGCTCGTACAGAACTAGACAGATTAGAATAAAATTATTTAATGGCATTATGCGTTTCTCAAAAAACAGTTTTCGTTTAGTAATATACACTAGTAGCCAATATTGTGGAAACCTTTTGGAAAAAGTGTATTTTTGAAGTTTGATGGTTCATAATACCACATTTGTTTGTGTAATACCATAAAATTATATATCAATGGAAAGATAATTTAATCAAAAATGTAATGCGACATAGTTTATTCCATTATCTGTATTCTATGAAATATTATGGCCAAATAACCAGAAAAAAGAAGCACAACTTGCTTGGGAGATATGAAGTAGCTTTCATTCATTTGAATGTAGCCAATGAGCATGGGTGTTTAGAGAGCCAATCAGGTGTCATCTTGTTTTGGCAATGGGCCAATAAGGTCACAGTAGGATTCAGCTATTGATGTCATGTATTGGAGCTGAGAGGAGGACATTTGTCAGTGTGTTATGATTGCTATCAAGTTGGTTGGTTTTTTTTGTGTTCTTTCATTTAGTGAGTTTGTAAAACGTAATAAAATTAAAGAAATGGCGCAAACAGTTGACTGGACACCCAGAAAGCGATGTAAAATAGTACTATTAAGTGAACAAGACTACAGTTATGAAGAAATTAGAAGAAAAATTGGTGGAAACTTAATCAAAGGTGGCATTTCTAAATTTTTGAAGAGGTATAAGGAGACGAGACTCAGTCACTACAAAACCAGAGTGGTAAAGGCAGGAAAAGGTGCACAACAGAAAGTGATGATAGAAGAATTGAAAGACTGTGCCTACGTGACAGAAGAAAATCATCTGGGTGTATACAAGATGAAATGGCGCAATACAATGTGAAGTTGAGTGCAAGGACTGTTCGGTGCAGACTGCAAGAATTTGGTCTAAATGCTAGAATTCCACAAACAAAGCCATTTTTATCTCTCAAACAAAGGTTGAAAAGATTAAACTGGGCTAAAACCCATGTTAACTGGACAGCGGAACAATGGGATAGTGTTATTTGGAGTGATGAGACCAAAATCTCTCTGTTTGGTAGTAGTGATGGCATAAAATACGTGAGAAGAAGAATCAGAGAAGATTTGCATCCTGATTGCATTACACCTACCGTGAAATGCCCACTTAGTGTTATGATCTGGAGTTGTATGACATAAAAAGTTGTGGGCAGAATTTGCGTGATTAATGGGAATATAAATGCCCAAAAATACATAAATGAAATATTGAGCCCAAACTGAAGCCTTCCGCACGTGATCTTTCCCAAGATAATGAAGCATTTATATTTCAACAGGATTCAGCTCCATGTCATGTTGCTGCTGTGTGCAAAAAGTGGTTTCAGGATAATCATATTCCACTGCTGGAATGGCCTAGGAATAGCCCAGACCTTAACCCAATCGAAAATCTATGGAGCCGACTAAAAAAACTTGTTAGTCAAAAGCAACCCACCAATAAAACCCGATTAATAGAAGTAATAATTCAATCTTGGTTTCACATTATAACAGCTGCAGACTAAAAAACTTGGTTCACTCCATGGGAAGGCGTTGTAAGGCAGTAATTAACGCTTAAAGGTTACCCAAGTATTAACAAACATTGTGAGAATTGTTGTATATCTCATTTTTTCTATGTGTTTCACTTTTCTTCTTTATAACTGCTATTCTAATAAAATATCCTTCATAAAAGTTATTGCATTACATTCTTGATTAAACGCAGGACGCAGGACATATATGGCGAAGAGGGTGAAGCTTGACGCTTTTCATATTCCCTGTTGTCTGTTTCGGGAGCAGTGATGGGAGAAATTTATGAGCTATTTTAGCTCGCCCTGAGTGGGCAGAAGTGGTTATTCGTCGTTGAGTTAGGATGGCTTTCGGTCTTTTATGTTTCCAGTGGTCATTACCGTCATAGTTTCCGGCTTGCTGTATTAGTTGGTTTGGATGCGTAGATGTCTTCATAAAGAATGTTTCTGCTAGGGAGCGTAGTAGTGGAGAGATGTAGGGGATTTTTATGTCCCGGTGGATCTGGGCGTTCCTGATGAACCACGGGGCGTCCAGTATCATTCGCAGGCACTTGTTTTGTAGTATTTGTAGCTTGAGGATGTTTGTCTTGGAGGTATGGCGCCAGGCTGGGGAGGCGTTTATAACTGTGGGACAGATCACTGTCTTGTACAGTAGAATTTTGTTTCTTGAGCTTAGTGTCCTGTGTCTGTTGATCAAGAGGTATAGCTGGGCGATAACTTTTGAAGCTTTGGTGCATGTGCTCTTGATGTGGCTGTTGAAGCATAATCGCTTATCGAGAATTATTCCGAGGTATTTTGCTTCAGTTTTCCAGGGAATTTTGGAGTTGAACAGGGTGATGTCTCCTTTGGGGGATGCTCGTCTTCTTGAGAAGAGTATCGTTTTGCTTTTCTGGGGGTTTAATTGTAGTCGCCAGTTTTTAAACAATTTTTCTAGATTCAGGATGGTGTCTTGTAGTTTTTTGGTAACGAGATATGGTTGGCGAGATCTGGCTAGAATAGCATTTTTATCTGCATAAAGGGCGATGGTGGATGTGAGAAGATTTTGAGGGATATCTGCCATATAGATGTTGAACAGGATCGGGGCTAGCAGTGATCCTTGAGGAACTCCAGCGAGGATTTTCCGTTGGGTTGAGACTGTTTCATTGATTTTGACTTGCATCCTCCTGTTGGAGAGGTATGATTTGATCAGGTGTATCATGTTTAGTGGAATGTTAGCGATGATAAGTCTGTAGAGGAGGCCTTGGTGCCAGATCTTATCGAAGGCCTTTGAGATGTCTAGAAAGACGGCTCCAGTGTGTTGATTCCAATTGAATCCTGTGGTGATGTATTTTACCAGTCTATGGATCTGTTGGGTGGTGCTGTGATTTTGACGGAAGCAGAATTGTTCTTGTGGAATGATATTTAGTTGGTTGACATGATCTTGGAGTCTGATGAGAATGATTTTCTCAGCAATTTTCCCTAAATTGGAGAGCAGGCTGATGGGACGGTAATTTTCAGGTAGGTGTGGGTCTTGCCTGATTGGTGAATTGGGATGATGTCAGCTATTTTCCATGACTGGGGGAAGTGCTGCCATTTAAGGATGGAGTTTATGATGTTTGCCAGATGTGCTATGGCTTTGCGTGGTAATGTCTTGATGACTTGGTTAGTGATGCCGTCAGGACCTGGGGCTTTTTTGATCTTGAGATGGTTGATGATGCCGATTATTTCGGTAGGTGAGGTAGGCATTATAGGGCTTGGATTGACATCGGGACGATTTACTGTGAACCTGACTTTACGATGGATCTTGTATACATGGCTGATGTTTAGGTTCTCATATGCAGGACTGCATTGTTTCTCTAGGTTTCTTGCTATGGCTTCGGCAAATCCCTCCCCCCTCTGCAAGCAGAACGGGGAAGGATTTGCGCTTGTTCCTGAGGTTGTTTAGGAATTTCCATATGGAATGATCTGCTGTGGAGATGGAGGTGAGCTTGTTGTCCCATTGTTGGTTCCTGTGGTTCTGGAGAGCTTCTCTGACAGATTTGTTAAATCTGCTGAGGGCTGTTTTGTCCTGGGGAGCACGAGTGTTGAGATATCTTTTTCTTTCTGTTTTTTTCCCTTATTAAGTCCATGATTGCTTCCGGGAGACGATTTTGTTTGTGGGTAATCGTGGATACTGTGGCTGCTGTTATGGCTTTATTGATTTGATTGGTGAGGTTCTTTATTGCCGTGTCTATTTCTTCCTTGGCTTTTATATGGGGAACCGGACCAATGTGTTCTGGTAGCACTTTCCTAAGTTTCTCCCAGACAATGGAGGTTTGGGGCGGGGGGTGACTGGTCTTTGTTCCCTAAGTATGATTGGGTTGTGGTCTGATGATAATTCGTTCAGTGCTTGAATGTTGTGCTGGTATTTGATGTTGTGTAGGATGGCGATATCTAGGATGTCGGCTGTGCCAATTGGGCTGTGGTGGGTTGCTTCAGTGGGTCCTGTTACGACAGCGTTGTTTAATCCTGTGTAGCTGAAGAGGATACAGCCATTTTTATTTGTGGTTCTGCTGTTCCAGGAGGGCTGTTTGGAGTTTAAGTCCCCAGCGACGATGATGGATTCATTTGTACCTAATACAGCATCCAAGTCGGAAAATAGCAGGGGAGTTGTAGGCGGCGTAGATTTTAAGTCTTCCAGTTGAGTTTGTGTGGACTTTGACACTGGTGAGTTCTAGGTTGGAGGTTGGGGGGGGGGAGGGGGAGTATTCCATTGCGCCTGATGCCGTTCCTGATAAATATGGCTGTACCACACCACCTCTGTAGTTCAGTCGGTCATCTCTATATAGTGTGTAGCCTCTCAGTTTTGGATTGTCTGCAGGTCTTAGATGAGTTTAGGATTATGTCAGGGTTGTATCTGTGAGAGAATTCTTGAAGCTCCAGTGTATTAATGAATTTTGTTAATGAATGCTTGTTAATGAATAAAACTAGTAATCTAGTTTTATTCATTAACAAGCATTGATAATATGGTTTGAGTTTCTTTTAGAAATCATTTTGTGGAGTTTGGTGAAGGGTTTGACTTACTGAAGTCTTGAAGCATGTTTACCAATGAGGCTGTGATGACTGTTGTCATGTTTGGAAGAATTTGGTCCTGGTGGATATCTTTGGATGAGCGGGCTACTTCGCGTATGTCCTGCTTCGACGGTGGCTTTCCAGACTGTTGGTATTTTCCATTTGTGAGAGCTGGTATTTTGTTGTCTTTTGTTGGTGTCAGGCAACTGGGGAGCCGTCAACTCTGGTGCCTGTGGGCAGGGTTGAGAGATCTGTTTCCTTTTGTTGTCTGTTTTATTCTTAGGGTAGTGACTGCAGCCTCTGTAGTTTGCCGGGGGGCCCCCGCAGTTCGCACATTTGGCTGGTGAAGTCCTGGGTTTTCAGCAGGTTGCTGTGGGGTGGTTTTGGCCACATTTGAGGCATTTGTAGTCTGCTCTGCAGAGTTTCTGTGCGAGTCCGCACTTCTGACATCTGTAGCACTGGCCCGACGAGGTTCTTTTCTTTAGTGGTTCTGTTGTGATTTTCAGACCACAGATCGTTGTTAAGTTGTATATGTCCTTGTGTATTTTGGGTATCTCAACGAGTACTAGGGGCATTGGACTCTTGTCAGGCCGTAGCATTCTGCTAACCTTGACAGGTGGGAGAGATCTTCAGTAATTTCATCTGTGCAGATGTTTTCTGTTACTCCCATGAGTACAACTTTTAGGTGAGTATGATATTTAATATTTAACTGATCCATGGTTTTTGTGAGGAGTCTGTAGTCGCCTACCGTGGCAGGCTGGATTTTAACTTCGTCGTCTACGTTTTTTGCCCATGAATAGGCAATTTGGTGACTTTGCATAATAGGCCTAAGGGCCGAACAACGTTCTTTTTCCCGTAGAACAATTGGAGGAACTTTTTCGTTGTTGGGTGTGGGGAGGTCAGTGTTGGGGTTATCTTCTTCCATCCCCTCGTTTATCTGAGTCTCCGCTGTTTTACGTTTTTTCCGAGCATGGGTTTCTGTATAATGTTTTGGAGTGGGAGCAGAGATTATCAGGTTCGTCTTCCCTTCTTCCCCTGGTGTTGAGTTGTCCCCTTCTGTGGAGTCGTCTGTCACTGAATATAGGTTTAGAAACCCTGGCCACTCTACCTCAAATTTCTTCAACAGTTTTTTGAGGAGGTCGAACGCCAGCTTCTTATCCAACGATTGGATAAAGTCATCGGGACTTAAATTGCTCATGTTTAAAATATTCAAATATATGCTTACCTGAGCTGGATCTCATGGACTTCCGTATATCGTATAAACACAAAATACATCACACTAAAGGACTATCGTGAGACCGCAATCAACACTCAAAACACACTCGAATGACAATGAACAGCGCGAGTTGGAAATGTAGACTTAACGGCGAATTCTCATGAGAAACGAAGTCTTTACAAGTTCCCACGGTAGCTCTAAGGCCAGATATCACCACTGAATAACATCTAACTTACGGTACGTATATCTAATCCACCATTATCCTTCCCAACCGCTATCGTTAAATATCAGTTTGAAACAAACAAGCTTTTATAATATAATGTACATTCTTGATTAAATTATCTTTCCATTGATATATAATTTTATGGTATTACTAAAAAAAAGTGGTGTTATGAGCCATCAAGCCTCAGAAATACACTTTTTCCAAAAGGTTTCCACAATTTTGGCCACTAGTGTAGCTGTTACATATTTATTATTATTATTACAGCCACTTCTATACAGTCTACAGTCTTTGGACTCAATGCGGGCTATGCACTGCACGATCTGTCTTTATAGCCCACCGTTTATCACATCATCTACTATATTCTACACCCCTGTATTTTTAATTGCTTCATTTTTTTTTTAGCAGAAAGAAAAATCCGACTTCCGTAGAAAAAAATGTATCCTCCGTGTGAGACCGAATAATAACTTGCCTTCCTGAAAATTTCCACATAAAGATTTTAGGAATTGCGACGATTTTGCAAAAGATTGGCCAGACTGCCGCATGATAAGTTGACGAATAAATAAATGCTCATGAATAAATAAATCATCTAACGCCTTTGGTTGACCTTAAACACTAACTTATTGTTTATTTTCTTAAAGAAGTAAGCAAAATTCCATTATTCCTAACTGGCTTTGGAAATCAGTGGGCGGCCGGTCTCCACACTTAGCTCTCAAATACTGGACTCATACCTTGCGATGATTTTAAAATGATTGGAATAAGAGTACGTTAGATGACTGCTACTATCTGGTGACCTTAAACACTAACTTATTGTTATCTAAACTAGTGAGAGTTCTACGGTCTATTTTTGAAATGCGTGAATTCTCGCAAAGTTTTTTTTTTTTTTTTTTACTTTCTGATGTCAACAGATTGCCTTTATAAAAATGAATAAATAACAGATGGCAGTGTAACTTTGGGGTTATGTCTGTGAGCATGACTGGCAGCAAAAATACCGTTATTAGTTTGATTCTAATCGCCAGAATAACTTTTTTTCCAAATCTTTTTTCATCCACTTTCCGAGTAAGTAAATCTTTGGTGCAGTCATATGCAGTTCTCCCAGAAACAAGAGTTTTTATCGTCGCAGCTCACACAAATCAGTAGCAGAAGCCATACCAATTCGCACAATAACAGCCAATGAGAGTAAGGAACATGAGATAGTGGTAGTTATCTGCCATCCTTTCGTTACGCATAACTTCAAAAATAGTCAGTAGAAAATTCTCAACTAGCGAGGATTTATTTCTAATATTTTCTTATTCATATATTTTTTTCAAGTGTTCAAATAAGTTATCTACTGTTGAAGTTACATACAGCTTATTTTGCCAACTTTTTAAACTTTCTTAATGAATTAGTCCTCAGATCACGTTTCCTCTTATTATTTTTATTAGTACATTAAAGCCGATAAAAATACTCTGTCGCAAAATAATGAAACAAAAAAGCAAGTATTTCATAATACTTTTTATGTAAATCTCACTCACTAACAGATGTATTTAAAATGGTTTTTCTTCCTCTTCTTCTTCTTCTCCTCCTCCTCCATCTTGTTCTCCTCCACCATCTTCCTCCATCTCTTGTTTGGCCGCCCGCACTTCCTCCTCCACTGCATATCCAACTTTCTTCCCACATATTCGTCATCCCTCCTCCTCATCACATGACCAGACCATCTCAACCTTTTATTTTAAATAAATTTTTACCTTAAATAAATGTAAACTCGTACATTAGGCAGCATAGGTACTCATCCACTCTGCCTGAAAATCCAGATCCAGAGAAACTTTTCAAGCTATACCACTTTTAAAGTAACATCGTCCCCTTTCAATTAGTAGAGTGATGGTCGCATACTGGCCGCCAGGGAACTTAATTTACCATCTAAACACATTCGTAATCATCCATGACCACATCAGGATTAAAGCTACCGCGGCCATGGAAGTTCATGAATGTGTCTAGAATGTAAGCGCTATCCAGTTCGCTGACTAGACCTGAAAAGTACATTTTGTATTAGCATGGGTCAGCTAATAAGACATTTGTCCCGATAGGCAAGTACAATTAGCGTAGAATTCTAGGTATCCTAATTTTTGTGAGATTATTCTCTTTAAATATTTACTTTCCCACGTATGTTCAAAGTTCAACACTTGAAAATTTTAATGCTTGGTTTTTCTCTCTTCTACGTTATGTTGTGCGTGCGTGCGTGCGTGCGTGTGTGTGTGTGTGTGTGTGCGCGCGCGCGTGAGGGAAGGGGGGTATATATATTTTACTTACTTCCTTCACTCAGACACTGAGTGGTTTAAACTCTTAAAT
The DNA here is from genome assembly GCF_054136105.1 of Typopeltis vanoorti. Lineage (NCBI taxonomy): Eukaryota > Metazoa > Arthropoda > Arachnida > Uropygi > Thelyphonidae > Typopeltis > Typopeltis vanoorti. Next base: position 5,269,768 of record NC_143567.1, on the reverse strand, counting down.
TCAAAATAAAAAGAACATCTGAAATTAAACTCCAAATCCAGCTTGTATACAGGTTCTCATCCCAGGATATCTCATTTGTAACTTAACTTCTAAATTACCCCTTTTAAACTAATTTCTCAATCTCTTAACCCATTAAGAGATTGAGTCTTCACTCTTGTAAGCAAAATAAAAATCTTAATTTACAAATATATACATCAGATGAACTACTATGTAAGTGCCAGTGTATTTTCTTGAAATCGCAACAAGAAAAACACTATAGTTACACAACTTCTTTACAATAACATAGCTGTTCTATATTGACAGAATTTGTTGGTTTATGTTATTCTGTTATATATTACGTTATATGTTAAGTTAGTCCCTTGCCTAATATAGAACTTTTATTCTTTCTTGAGTTCATACAAGAGAAAGACTAACACAAAAACTGCCCTCTATATGACAGCAAAACAATAGTCAAATTCTTCTTGCATCTGAAATCACAGAACACCGAATAAAAAATATTTTGGCTTCATTCATTGCACTTCTATAACTTCACTTTCTATATGAAAGTAACAGCAAGCTCCACTGAATAAATTACTAAAAACTATATGATCACTTTAAAATGAAATAACTGTCTATATGGAAGTTTCACCATCTTTTTAAAACCATATCAACAATTTAAATCTTCAGAACAACCTTTTATATGAAAATGTCTGAAGAAATAACTACACCCATATCTACGTTATAAATCACTTATCAGACTGAAAATCCTAAATAAAACAAACTCTACTGTGCCCGTTCTATGTGAAGTGGAAATATGCTTATAAAGTTATTTTCAGTGTCAACTGAAATAAATCATATATGTATTAATGACTACTCTAAAAACTTTGGACTTATCTCTTTATAACAAGGATCCTCTCTCGGTCTTCTGTTTCTAACTTTTCTAATTTTCTTTTATTTCTGTCCAGTCTTCATATATTGAAGACACATAAACTCCACAGCTCTACTTGTTCCTTTCCTACTAAATAGCAACGTTCTTTTCGCTAGCACGTGTGCTCGGAAGTGCAACTGAGAAACTTCCGCTTAAATTAGAAACCAAATAGTGTCAAAGCAAGAAATATCTCGAGTGTCTTTGTTATCAATCAAGATTGTTTTATCTTAATTACAAACAATTTTTTTTAACTCATAGGCAACCAAATTTTTTTTCAGGTCAATAATAAGTTATAGTTCAGCTGGTGATACTGTTTAAATTGTGAAGTCTATCCAGGTAAGAACTGTCAGCCTATGTACATAGAGTCTAGAGCAGTGCTTTCCAAACTAGGCCCCCTTGGAAAAATTAAAATATTTCACGCCCCCCATGGAAAAAAATCATAATACAGACATATATTATTATAATATTTATTGTATCTATATTCAATAGAAAATATACACAGCGAATATCGCAAAAATCAAATGCAAATATTATATTTTTAATATCTTACCTACACATTTGACATGGCACACTTAGTCTTAATACATTTCAAATTTGTTGTCATTATTTCACGGTCCCCCTCAGCAAAACTAACGGCCCCCAAGGGGGCCGCGGCCTATAGTTTGGGAAGCGCTGGTCTAGCGTACTCTTATCTAAATATTGAAATATTTTCAATGACATGTATTTTCATAATAAATTATATATTTACATGGGATAAAAAGTTAAAGAAATGGTTTTGATTTTTTTTAATACTTACACATGTTGATTTGAATTTCTTGTTTGTTCTCTCTTATCAAAAAGCATCACATGAAGATTAGGAGACCAACTGATTCTTCGTTCAGATTTCTTGTTCACATTGTCATTTCTCTCCCTCACTAGAGAATTATTTTCAGCAGCTTCACTTTCCAAATATAGAGACAGCAATGGTATGTTACCTAATGCTTCTTTTTCATTTCTTTCCATTTCATTGTGATCTTTCTTGCTTTCCTTCTTCTTTTTGTGATTTTTATTAAGTTTGCTACAATATTTTATAAGATCGCCCTGGATGTTCAAAAGGATATCGAGGGCTTTTGAGCAACTCTTAGATTCAGTGGATGTCACCTCCATTGGAAACTTCCCCCCAAACAACTGAGTCTGCAGGTATGTGACTTGTGTTACAGCTGATGAAATGGAACTGAAAGTATTTAAAACAGAAGGTAGACAACGAGAAAGTGAGAAAGGAACATCTTCCCAAAACTCATTTGCCTCTTCAGGACAAGGACTGCTGTGATGATCAAATAACTGTTTTAATTCATCTCTCTTAGAACGAGTAAGCCATGGATCTAATATTTCTTCTATGCTACTCGATGCTATTTCTGATTTTTCATTGTACATATCCTGAAGTCGTCGTTTCATTAAATGAAACTTATTCTTTGAACCTTTATTAATCCTAGAACTGTGGTGTGATTTTATGGACTGTGATTGTCTTTGAGCATTTGAGGCAGTTTTTCTATCAGAGCTGCAATTTTTTCTATTTCGTATTTTACTCTGAGAATTTTGGTCACTTTTTCTGTGTTTACTTTCAAATAATCGCATATGACTATTATTGTCGAGCTCTTGTCCTACCACTTTTGGATATGGCTTATATAAAGTACGTTCAGTAAGTTTCAAATCTGTTTGATCCATACATTCTCTCTTAGAAAGTATGCCATACTGTGTTGAGGAACAATTTCTATAAGAAGGCGCTTTGAATAACGTAAGGTTACTGGTAGTTTCTTTTCTTAATTTGTTCGAAACCAGCTTTTTAAATTCTGAATCAAATGGACTTAACATTTTACCAATATTCGACTGGTCTTTTTTAAAGAGTACTTGTTTATTCGTTTTCTGAGTCTTAATTTGATCGTTATCATTCGTCTGTTTCGTATCATTCTGAACTGCCACTTGATTAGACAGTGGAGAATTTAAGGACTTAGAAGTGTAATCAGTAATAAAAACTGCAGTGCTTACCTTATCATCTTTTTGCTTCTGTGCAGATATACTTTGATTATTTCGTTGTTCCGTTTCGTTCAAACAATTTTCTAAATATTTAAATACTTCACTATCGGAGCCTTCTTTATCACTGCAGTTTTCTTCAAGAGGCGCATTTGAAGCGGTAGAATCAGAAAGGAATGAAAATGAGGTTTCGTGTTCTGATGTACTACTTTCGATAACTGCGGAACTCTCAGGTGCTTCTGTCCAAACATCAACATTACACCCCGTGTACAGATCTAGAAAAATATCACCATCTTGGCGAATGTTCTGCTTAGATTCTAGATCACATGATAAATCAGAAAGATTTGATTCTTTTTTCCTATAGGTATCCTCCATTAACGCATCGGAGAGCTTCTGTTGAAAAGATATTCTCCAAGTTCTAACTGTAATAGAAAAAATAATTATATATGCACACATTAGTTTATCGTGAAAATAGTTACAAATCCCCCCCCCCCAAAAAAAATTAAAGTATCTCGGATACACACCATATTAAGGAATTATGGCATTTATGGATTTGAAATCCCCAGCTTAAAGTGAACAAGCAAATGCTGGTAGTGACCTAATAAATGTAACGATGGTTAGCTGCAAAAATAATAACAATTCTATAATATAACTACATGAATAATATGAATTTTGGAGCACTAAGACCAGTTTGGAGTTCATTATTATGTGATGTATCTTGAAAAGAGGCTTTATTAAATAAAATTATTGCCTAAATACACAGATACGGCTCTCTACGGAGTAATAAGGCGAAAAGTTTGTTACACTCCAAATTATCTTTCAAACAACCTCATTAATATACCAAGAAGCAAACTTTGGAAAGTACTGTCAACCTTCCCAGGAATTTTAATCATTCCAATACGCCCATTAGAATGATTAAGGCGTATTATTTGAAATAATACACCTTAATCCAGTGGTTCTCAAACTTTTTCAGACTACGGCACTCTCGATAATGCAAGTGTGCCGCATTATCTGTCGAGGCCGCATATTTGCAGGACTTTCGTTTATTTAACCGTAAGGTTATAGCATTTTACAGTTTTTAATATAGACAACAGTATAGACTACTTGGCACTTGATGATGTAATCATTGTTCGTATTCTGGTGGTCAGTTGGTGGCCACTTTAGTTCAGCATTGCAAAATATGCAAAATAGGAAAAAGTGCCTCAATGTATAGGGTGTTTCAAAAGAGTGTATACAACTTCGCACAGGAATAACTAGGAAGACGTACAAAAGTTGAGTGATGCCATAATGTAGTAAAACACATCGATTTTTGGTCACGTAACTTTATTACCAAATGACAACATTAGATGGCGTGATACGTCACACCATTTGAAAATAACGACTTTCGATGGTACAGAATAAGTACGTTGTGTGTTTTCGTTTGAGAAAACGAAGTCTGCAACACAAGTTCAGAGGAATTTCCACACGTAATACAGCAAACAACCTCCTAGTAGGCGCACTATCTACACGTTGCACAAGAATTTTATGGAAACAGGCTATTCTGTGCGTAATTCAAGATCAACGGGAAGACCGCGTGCTGCCGATGCTGTTGTGGAAGAAGTTCGGGAAAGTTTCCAGAGAAGCTCTGCAAATCAACAAGACGGGCTTCTCATCAAATTGGAATTCCACATGTGACCGTGTGGAGTGTTTTACGACAGCGTCTACATTTAAGACCCTACATATTTACCCTCGTATAACATTTGAAGAAAGAAGATACGCTAGAATTTCTGTACTGAAATGATCAGTAGGACAGAAACAAAATGAGAACTTTTTGTACACGATCGTTTTCAGTGGCGAGTGCACTTTTCACGTAAGTGGGCAAGTAAATATAGTAAATACTCACAACTGCAGAATTTGGGGAGCGAAAATTCTCACTCCATCGTAGAATATGTTAGCGGCACCGCCAAGGCTAACGTTTTGTGAGCCATAAGCAAGAAGAAAGTGTATGGACACTTCTTTTTTTCGGAGTCTACGTCAGGGCCGAGCCGTGCGGTTGTGCAGATTGTGCGCCGCACAAGGGCGGTTGAAGATAGGGGTGCTATTTTACGACGGGAAATAATAATAATAATAATAATAATAATAATAATATATATATATATATATATATATATATATATATATATACAGGGTGTTCGGGATAAATTAAGGGTCCAAACTTTTAAATGATATATATATATATATATATATATATATATATATATACAGGGTGTTCGGGATAAATTTGACAGTTTCGTAAGGAAAAAGAAAATCTTCTTTGTATCTATTAAATTTAATGAATTGACAAAAAAACATTACAGGCAGAGTTAATTACAATACTATCAACAAGATTTACTCAAAATAACCACCATTAGCATCGATCACAGCTTCAATTCTGCTTCGGAACCTCGAACAAGCTGATGCTACAGTCTCCCTGGGAAAGGCCGCAAAAACTGTTTTAATTTTATCCATTAACTGGGCTTTTGTATTACTGGAAGTGCGATTGGTGTCTTTTTCAACTGCGCCCCATACAAAATAATCCATGGGGTTAAGGTCTGGGGAGTTTGGAGGCCAAACATTTGGACTGGTGAAGTCGTAGAAATTTTCAGACAACCATTTTTGACTTTTCCCAGAGGTGTGGCAAGGGGCCGAATCCTGCTGCCATACATACGGCCTACCATTGGCTACCCTTGTTATCCAGGGCTTGACTACAGTTAGCAACTCCACGAACAAAGCCCGAATTCCAATGCCAGGGTTCTTCAACACCTGTTCCTGCAGATTTGCGAGGAATTCTGCTGTACGAACGCAATCAGATCGTCTGCTAGGGATCTTTCTTCTTGCTACATCCTCGTAGTCACCATTGCAAGTCTCTAGTTCATGCCTGATTGTTTTTACTGTATTCAGGGAGCATTGGGCAGCAGTCGTAATATCCTTATTTTGATGGCGGGCACGAATCATCATGATACAAGTTATTCTCTTCCATGATTCAGGTGGGTTCCAGCTATCCATCCTTTCTGACATCTTGTATATGAATGAAGAAGGGTCCAAACTTTTAAATGAAGAGAAGTGTGTGTTAATACATGTAACTTACGGAAAAATATAATTAATTATAAATATGTCAAATTTATCCCGAACACCCTGTATATATATATATATATATATATATATATATATATATATATATATATATATATATATATACATATATATATATATTTATTATTATTATTATCCTTGAATTATATCGTATCGTACTATATAAATATCACAATTACAAATTATAGTTAATGCAATAAAAATAAAATTTTAAATCAGTCAAATTATTATGAATTCTAAATAATCTAACAACATTTTTAACTTAATACATCGCCAGTTTTATTATAATTTGTTTGAAGTGAAACGTTATCAATATTACCACAGATTTTATTTCACAGAGTAAGCATCAACTCAGCGAAAATTGTATAAATATTCGCTATTGTTTATTATATTTTTAGTGAAAATTGTTAGTTTAAGACTGACAGTGAATTCATACAGTCGACAGGTGTAGCATAGAGGCAGCCTGCCTAACGGCGCTGCTTAATAGGACGCTCGTTCAGCCGTATAACGGCAACATGATATTTTACAAAAATACAGCGTTTAGTTTAGCAAATAAAAAAGACGCCATTTCCCGTTGACAGTTAAATATGTGCTTATTATATTTTATTAATAAAAAAATTACAATCAAACATACTAAAACTAAACATTTTAGAACTCACTTATTAGATACTTAAGGAAACAACCCATAAAGTATCATACGATGTGAATTTCATAAACTTTTATAGTCAAATATATATATTAAATATATATATTAAATTATATTATGCATGAATTCTCCTATTCAAATTGCGAATCACTATCGATCTGACTTTCACAATTCACTTCCTGCAGTAAACAGTATTGTTTATTTACTCCCTGCAGTAAACAATACGCCCTCCACAACAGCAACTATACTGCAAAAACATGAAAAACAATTCGTTTTATCATGTCACTGAATAAGGTTCACAGACATTTGCAGACTGTGTAATATATTTCTCAACAAACAGTGCAATTAGAGACAACTGGGAATATATAAACACTAATTAATAATCACATCTCCTCTGCTGTATAGACTGGAGCAAACCACATGTTGCAGGTGCAACATATGGTTTTGCTTGACACTACATGAGCGTGTTAAAATTAAGAAATATATAGTGAATACATTTTAGATATTATGGAAATCGGTTTAAGAGAATTAGCAATTGTTAGCTTGTTTTGTTTGGGTCGCGCGATCTTTTGTTAATACCGCACCAATCATATGCACTTCTTAATAGTTGCTTTTTCTCTACTGGCCTACAATCACGCACATCTTTCACTTCTCATTAGTAATTTGTCAAGAATTGTTCATTACGTATCTCAAGTTTTAAATTACTGGTAATTTTTGCTTGCTATAATGGGAAAGGAGATGACTCTATTTGGGTAGATAACTTTGATTGCACACAAGGAAACTGCTCTCGAGGACAGAAGAAGTTATGGAGAATAGAAGCTTCTTGGTAAGTCATACCCATTTTCAGTTTTTTTCCCCTGAAAACTTTCTTCTTCTTCTTATTGTGCTATCTTCTATCGAAGGTCAGCGACCATCTTGGCGAACAAACTGCGCTCTTGTGCACTGCTCTTTCCTGTCCACGTCTTGATGTTATCAAACCATGATATTCTTTTTCTTCCTCTAGTTCCTTTGCCACCAATTCTTCCTATCAAAATAGTTTGTAGAAGTTGGTATTTGCTGTTTCTCATGATGTGGCCAAGATATGATGTTTTTCGTTTCTTGATTATTTGTACAAGATGTTTAGCTTTGCCAATGGATTTTAAGACCTCTTCATTGGTAATTTTTTCTGTCCATGATATCTTTAGCATTCTTCTGTATAGCCACATCTCAAAGGCTTCGATTTTCTTGATGGTTGTCGCCTTCAATGTCCATGTTTCAACTCCATAGAGCAGAATAGACCACACGTAGCATTTCAGCATTCGGCATCTGACTTCCATGTTTAGGTCTTTATTGCAGAATAATGTTCTCATTTTCATGAAGGACTGCCGTGCAACTTCAATCCTTGTCTTTATATCTATTTCTGGATCCCACCGTTCATTAAGCCAGCAACCAAGATATTTATATCTTGACACTTGATCAATATTTTTCCCATTGAGTGTCAGTTTCATTGATGACTGAAAACTTTAGTTTCCGAAAATCCCCGCATATATCTCAGACCACAATTTTTTAGCTTTAATTTTGGGAAAAAGTGCGAGTTATAGTCGAGTAAATACGGTAATTTTTTTAGATTTCAAATTCTTAAGTATGGACCATTGGTTAAAGACCGGGTTTATAAAACGCACAAAAGAGAGCAATATAGAAGATATAGAAATAGGCAATTTCACTTGTCTCATTGATGATAAATCATTTATATACAGTAAAAATGTAGTATCTTTATAAATTTTGTTCTATTAAAAATAAATCATTTTTTTTGTTGAAATATATCTAAATTCAAATAAAACAGACATTTAAAATGAAATATATTTATTATTATTATTATTATTATTATTATTTTGATAAGGGTATTTTGAAAAGGTACTTGGTAATAATGAAAATTAAAGAAGGGGTACACAGATATCTGAAGTTTCAGAAACACTGATCTATACAAATATTTAGTCTGAAACATAGGTGTATAGTACGATGTTCGTTTTCTTAAATTCAGCTTAGAATTTGAATAGACGAAATAGCGTCTATCCAAATATGCACTTCTTACATTTTTTTCAGTGTCATTTCAATTTTGAATGTGAAACATATTGAGTGCGTATTGTGTGTTCTGTGTTTAAGTGACTTTGGACAATTTTTTACTTGTTTTTGTGAATTTGGATTATTATTCACGTAAAGTAAGTACGTCTATTATATTTTTGCTAACTTTGAAAATCAGTTTCATTGTTTCATTTTAGTTAATTATCTTATTTTGAATACAAAAGATTTTTATCTTATTGTGGGTAGACGTCTAGAAAATAAGAGATTTAAATTTATTTATATATTTATTCTTGTTCTAGTTGGAAGACATTGGGGTTGGGGTCCTTTTACTAATTTCTTTAATAAATAATTTTAATATTCTAGAAATTTATTAATTATTAAACAAATACCAGAATGTAAAAAATATTAAATAAATATCACTGAGAAATCAATCAGTGCCTAATATCTCTACTTGCTAATTTTCAAAAAAATACCTAAAATGTAAGCATATTTATTATTCAAAACATCTGAAAAAGCAAATTCTGTAGTAAAAAAAAAAAAAAAATAGTCAGTTTTGGGCCATTCACCTTAAAAATAATAGGGGGGTAAAAAATAAGTTTAAGGGAAAATTTCAGCAATTATTATTTATTTTAGTGGACAACTTTTAATGCTCTTCTTATTTTAAAGTCTAACCAAGTATGTTAACCCCCAGATGTCGGAAAAAAAGCCAAAGAAGTTTTCGGGTGCACAAAACATGAAGAGACAATTGCAACGAGTACAACTGGAACATAAATTGGCTGGATCGCTGAATAAATTTTTAACTTCAGGACCACATAAAAAACAAAGAACAGAAAGTTCTGACGAAGCAAGTACTCCGTGTAGCTCTACTACAGAAAAAGAGAGGATGCAAGATAACTATGAGGAAACAAATGTTATATGCGAAAATGAAACTGGCCTGACAGGACTGTCTACAGAAGTTGCAGCAGAAGAAATATTGGATTCTGATTCAGCGAAACACTAAACTTCAAAGTTTACTTTAAATTTTAATGTTAATGATCCAGGTACTTTGCCGTATCATATAACTATCAAAGTTAGAAATTGTTTAGTTGAGCATTGCCCGCGTCAAGTAGTTAATAAAGAATTTCCCAAAGATGAATCTGGCCGCAACTTTTCCGATTCATACTATTATCGAACTTTAGCAAATGGAGAAAAACTTTTACGAAGTTATTTAGTTTATTCAGAATCGCAAAATTCGGTTTTCTGTTATTATTGCAAAATATTTGGTAGTCAAAATTCCCAACTTACTAACGAATACGGTTGTAACGATTGGCAAAATTTGAGTCATATACTAAAAATACACTAGACAAGTTCCGCGCACACTAAAAACTGTTCAAAATACTGCGAACTTAAAATGTCGTTGATTAAGAAATGCATTATTGATTGCACACAACAAAGCTTATACGAAACTGAGAAAATATATTGGCAATCTGTTATAGAACGGTTAATCTACATAATACAATATTTTTCAAGACAGTGTATAGCTTTTAGAGGTTCTTCACAAAAACTTTTTGAAAATGATAATGGCAATTTTTTAAAGTTAGTAGAAACTGTCGCTAAATTTGATTCGATAATGGCAGAACACTTGCATCGTATCCAAACATCATAAAAAAGGAACATTGTTCATTATTTAGGTGATAAAATACAAAATGAAATCATCCGTATAATTTCTGAACCTATAAAACAAAAAAAGTTTAGAAATGGTTAAAGAGGCGAAATATTATTCGTTAATTCTTGACACTACTCCGGATATAAGCCACACAGAACAATTATCTATTGTTATTAGATCCGTTAATCAAAATAAAGATACAAATATAGCAGAAATTCATGAACTTGTTGGGTTTCCAATCTGTAGAAGATACCACAGGGCAAGGACTATTTCAATTTATAAAATAATATTTATTGAATATTAACATTTCGGATTTACGCGGCCAAGCTTATGTTAACCGTTCAAATATGCGAGATAAACATAACGGACTGCAGAGAAAAAAATCCTTGAAATAAATTCAAGGTTTTTTTTTATTCCGTGTGCTGCTCATTCATTAAATTTGGTAGTTAATGATGCAGTTAAAATATCCTGTGAAACTGTAAATTTTTTTGGCTAATACAGGAATTATATAATTATTTTTAATTATAATCTGTGAAGCGTTGGGCTATATTAAAAAAAACATATTCGTGTTTTAAATTTTAAACCACTTTCTGCTACTAGGTGGGAAAGTAGAGTAGAAGCAATAAAGCCACTTAAAAATAATATTAAGGAAATTTACCAGGTTCTTTTTGATATTACGGAATATGAAACTAAAGATATCAATTCTAGAGTTCAAGCAGACAACTTAATTTCAAAGATTTATTCGTTTAAATTTATTTGCTCTGTTCATGTTTGGTACGAAATCTTAAGTCTCGTAAATGTTGTAAGCAAAATAATGCAGAATCCAATATAGGAAAATTTGATATCATTGATATCAAATTTTGAGATCATTTGATATAGGAAAAAATACAGAAAATCTTGATTATGTTATACAAGAATTAAATACTCGCGAACAGACGAATATTTTGAAATTATTATTAGAACTGCAAAAGAAGTAGCAAACGATCTTAATATTGATCCTATTTTCCAGACATTCGCAAAAGAACAAAAACAAAAATGTTTGGTTACGAAGCATCAGATGAGACAACGCATGATCCTAAACAAAATTTTAAAAGAAATTTTTTCTTCGCGATTTTAGACACGACAATAACTTCAGTCACGGAAAGATATATACTCTTAAAACAACATAGCGAGGACTTTAAAGTTATAAGAGACATTAGCAAATTAAAAGATTGGAGCGATGAAGATTTAATGAAACATTGTAAAGATTTGCACTTAGAACTGAGCGACAGACAAGATTCACACAATCGCGATATTGATGGTATGACTATATTTGAGGAATTAAAAACTTTGCAATGTTTTATTTAAAAAGAGCCGGCTCCTCAGGATGTTTTAAATTATATATACGAAAATAAATTAACCGGCACGTTTCCGAATACTGCGATTGTAATGCGTATTTATTGAACATTACCAATATCCGTGGCATTAGGGGAAAGAAGTTTTTCAAAACCGAAATTAATAAAAAATTATTTGCGGTCAACAGTGTCTGGGAGAGCGTCTAACGGATTTATCAGTTATATCAATTGAAAATAATATTATGGATTCATTAGGCATTAAAGATATTATTAAAAATTTTGTGGCGGCTAAAGCAAGACTGATAAATATGTAAAATAAATCTACATTTATCCTAATTGTTATATAGATAAAAGCATATCTCCAAATTATCTTTGTTATATAATATTTCTTTTTATATTAAAATAAAAGTAATTTTTGTTTACACACACACACACACACACACGCACACACACACACACATTCTGTTGTATTTATATATCAAGGAATAAACATTTAAAAAATGTTTATTATTGAAAATTCCTTATTAATGAATTTCAGTGATTACAATGTTCTACTACTGTTAAATAACATTTATTTTTATGTATGCGTATAAACTGTTTTGTACTTTTAACAAAGTAAAATTTTTCGCAAATTTTTCATGGAAACTTATTTTATGGGGACGCTGAAAAATGTTTTGCACAAGAGCGCCTGCTACCCACGGCGCGGCAATGGTCTACATTACTGGCGGTGTGTATCTGGACCTGCTACAAGAGTACCTAATACCACAATTAGACGACGATGACCACGACAGACGCTTACATTTCCAGCAAGACGGAGCACCTGCTCATCACCTGACAGACATCCGTTTTACAGGCAGATGGATTTGTAGAGGGACGCATGTAGCATGACCACCGCGTTCCCCTGACCTTACACCGTTAGATTATTTCTTCATATGGGGCTTTGCGAAAGATCGAGTGTTTGCACCACCACCACTATCAGCCAATTTGGATGAGCTGCGTTCCAGAATGAATGCCGCCAGTGCTGAAGTTAGCGCGTATGGCAGTAAACTGATTATAGATGGAATGTCTGCAGAATTACTGGAGGCAGTCACCGAATTTTACCTGTCTGTGTTGAAACTACAAGTGTTACGCTACATTTTGCACGGTAATAAAAATTGTTCATCTATCGCTATTTACCTTCTATTGCCATTCAAAGTTGTATATCCCTTTTGTTTTTTCTCGCGGCACACCCTTTGAGAAATACAGCACTAAAGTCAACATAAAGTTTGAAGGGTATGTGCAATAGCATGCTTCTTACTGCTGAGAGTATCTTATTTCCTACTTGTCAATCCCCCATCTAAGTTTTTTTTAGGGGGGGGGGGTACGAAATTAAACTGTTTGAAGATAGCAAGAAAAATTAAAAGTTTGGTGATGTGTTCAATCTATATCTCGGTTCAGATATACGATTAAATATATACTTATATCAGTTGATATAAGTATATATTTAATTGTTTTTCTTCAGTTAGGGCTCGCATTCAGAAATGGGTTGACAGTAAATCTCTACTTTGCAATGAACAACATGGGTTTACTAAAGGAAGGTCATGTTTTAGCAACTTGCTCACATTCTATAACAATGTTACCATTGAACAGCGAGCTAGACAAGGGGAATGGATACATCATGATACTTTTGGATTTTGCTAAGGCTTCTGACAGAATGCAGTATGGAAGACTTGCATAAATTGAAGAATATGGGTTTGGATTATAAAATATTAGAGTGGACAACAGGATGACTGATTGACAGATATTAAAAAGCAGTATACAGGGGATGCGAGTCTTAAAATTTAAGGTAACCAGTGGTGTAGCATAAGAATCAGTCCTTGGTCCACTGTTATGCAATCTGTACATTAGTGATATTGGGAAGGATTTGACAAGCGACATACGGCTATTTGCTTAATATGCAAAAATAGGTAAGGTAATCAGGAATGCAGCTGATATGCAGTATACTTGAAGATCATTTGAACAGGCTGAAATTGTGGGCATGGGAAAATGGACGTCAGTTCAATGTCAGTAAATGTAAAGTCATGCATTTTGGCGTGATTAGATACCCAGTGTTGTATTGCATTGGTGGGATTATGCGAGAAGAAACTGATCAAGGCAGGGATCTTGGAGTATTAGTAGATAGGAAATTGAAGTTGTTCTGGGGCCATCTAGTAAAGATTGCAAATATAACTCAAAAGATAACTGCAATGTTGAAACGAACTTTGACATGTAAAGATAAGGAGTCATTTTGCCTCTTTAGAAAGCCTTGATAAGACCTCACTTGGACTACTCCGCGCAGATCTGGTCTTCTTGCTTCCGTGGTGATTCTGAAACAGTGGAGAGAGGGTGCAAAGGAGAGCGTTAAAATTATATCAGGATTGTGGAATACTGATTATGAAGACAGAATGAAAATTTGTAGATTGCAGACAAATATGATTGAGACTTACAAACTTCTGAAAGGGGCATACAGAATGGAATTTTTCATTTTATGGAGGGTGGGGAAAGAATGAGAGGGCATGCTTGGAAGCTGGGAATGAATGCCGCTAAGAAATGGGTGATATCCAGATTTTTCTCTCATTGGGTGGTGCCTGATCGAAATGGATTGTAATTGGATGTTGTGTGTACAAGCAGTGTGAATGAATTGAAGAAAGTACTAGCTGGTGCGCGTAGTATGTGGCTTCTTTCAATGAGTCCCTGATTCCCTGGAGGTTTCTCTTAATAATAATATGTATGTATGTATGTATATTTCTATTAAAAGATTCCACAAAATTTTGGAAAAAGGAAATATCAGGTTTTTTGGGATTCGAATTGACTGAATTTTATTTTCTCAAAATGAGTTGTTCATTCGTTTTTTTAAGAAAAACAACATGTCTAAAATCCATTCGGATATTTGAAATTTTCCATAATTTTTTAAAGCAAAACGTAGTTTAGGATTTTTTTTAAATGATGCACAGGCATCACTGATGGTGACTCAAGCCCTAGCCGGCCTTCGGATTATTCTACTGAATGTACATGAGGAAGCAGCGAGGCTTTTTAACCGTAAATAGACTGTTTCTTCTTTATTAAAAAATGAATTATTTAAAAAAATATATTATGACACTGTTACAAATGAATTAGTTCAAGAAATACTTTCGGCGTCATATATTTTTATTTTAGTTGTACCGGGCATTCAATTTACAAATTGAGAAAAAGGATATCAAGAAGAAAAAGGTACTAAAGTGGTAATGGGAAAAAAGGAAGAGAGTGGTACTGAATGGTTTTGACTCCAATTTGGATATAGTAGCTAGTGGGATATTGTATATTATTATTATTATTATTATTATTAGTAGTAGTAGTAGTAGTAGTAGTAGTAGTAGTATTGTCGCTAATGGACTGCGACAGAGTTATTTTTAGTGCGTCTTTTTATTTTCCCATTGGAAAGGCTGGTTAGTTGGTTGTTTTGGATTCATTGCACTAAAATGAATTGAAGCCACTAAAATGATATGAGACTGGGTGGCAGAGGTTATTATCACTATTACCACCGTTGGTAGTTTGTGTTTGTGTGTTTCCTTCAACTCGCTAGCCAGTGAGGTAGCAATGCTCCATTATTGTCAATTATTATAGAACAAGGTGATTTCCGTTGCCTTCCTTTTCCGATAGTATTCTGTGTCCGTAGATATATGTATTCACTGAGCCGGTTTGCCTGTTTTGAGGAACGAAAAACCTGAATTTCCTGGAGGAAAAACCCTCCACGTATGAACCGGCTCACTCACTCACTCAAAACTGGGATAAAAGTTCTTCCTGTCATACGGGATTCCAACCTAGGTCTTTCCAACCAAAGGGCTTCGTCGAAACCAAATAAACCATGTAGGCTCTTGCTACAGTTTATGGTTGGACATTTCAGGAATCCTGTTAAATGTTTTTGAGCTACTTCAGGCTCCCAGTTAGCTGGGTAATAGGCTCCCACCATCAACAGAAAGTCATCTACCAAAGACATCCACACCTGCAGCAGGATCTGCGGTTGGAGGAGTTTTTTTTTTTTTTTTAATATATCAGTCAAACACATCATTTTGATATCAATCAAGATAAGCTAACAACACGGCCAATCAGGAAAGCAGTTGTGTAATGCTGTGTAACGAAGTAGTTTACACGTGTTGAATTATCTACTATTTTTATTATTTTTGGATATATTTCTTTTTTTTTTTTTTTTGAGCTTACTCTTTCTTTCATTTTCTTTTAATCCATCATTATTATATTTTGTTCATTTTATTTCTTTACTTACTCGTTTTATTTCATCTTTTGTTTTTCCTTTATTATTTCTCACTACTTAACATATACTTAAAATTCTAAAGTATATTATTAATTCATACAAGCTGTATTCCAAACAACGACAATTTCAAATTAATTAGATGAGGTGAAAAATTCTGAATATAACTAAGCATTTTCAGCTTATTACATCATACTCATTAGTAAATGTTTGCATTAAACCGTTAAGAAAGAAAAGAAAGATAGATAGATATAAATACCTTCCACAGTAATTCAAAGGAAACAGATACAATACTATAACGTGCATTGAAGTGATTTCCGTCCTGCGTACTCATCTGGCAACATATTCCTGTCACTCACCAATCTCAGTGCAAAATAAATAAATTCCTTAAACCAGGGATTCCCAAAGAGAGGTTAATATATGCGGAGGGCGAAGAGGTGGAAGAGTTGAATGGGGAGTTGATATAATATCCAAAATATATTATAATATAATAATAATAAGTACGGGGTGGGGGGTTAAAATTTCTGATAAACATCTAGAACGAAACTGATATTAAAATAACAGATATAACCAAAAGAAAGAACATATCTTAAAACCCTTTAGCCCCCATGTTTCATCAAATTCTAATAATTTGTTCTTTTTCTTTTAGGATATATAAGAAGACATGTCAGAAATATTGAAGAAATTCGAAGACACAGAGATGTCATCAAGCTTTTTGTGCTGCAAGAAAAGTCCGCAACTGAGATTCATCAAACATTGTGTGAAATTTTAGGGAATTGTGCCCCAGCATATCCAACAGTTGTCAGATGGGTAGCCAAGTTTAAAACCAGGCATCCTGAGACAACAGATGCCCCCAGGTCTGGAAGACCTTCCACAGGGATCACACCTGAAAGCATGCCATGGTCCTTGATGATAGAGGAATACCAGCCAAAAAAATTGCAAAGACTCTGTGGATATTCAGGGAACGAGTTGGGGTCATTATCCACCAACATCTGGACATGCAGAAGCTCTCAGCGAAGTGGGTCCCCCAAATGTGTTCCCCAAAAAGAGAATCCCAAAATCCCTTTAGATGCGCTGTCATCTAAAGGGATTTTGGGTCATTTTGAGACACTGATACAATATCAGACCTTTCTTAATAATAATAATAATAATAATAATAATAATAATAATAATAATAATAATAATAATAATAATTAATAGTATATTAATATAATAAATTTATATTAAACGTAAAACTTAATAATCCCATCTGTTATTTTTATTTTCGACTAAGAATGTTACTACCAATTATTCACACTGTGAGCCTCACATTGTGAGGTATTTTTTTATGACTGAATTAAGTTTTATATTTCGCTTAATATCAAAGGAGCTTAATTTAATTTAATTTTAAATGCATCTGTGTATTATACATAATGCAATTATTTTAATATTATTTAATCAAGCTTGAGGTTTTTTTTTAATTTATTTTTATGGAATAGTAGAGATCGTCATAAAAGAAAGAAATTGTACACAGCGGAGCTGGTTTTCTGCATTATACAGCCGTACCTAAATGGGAGAACTTGTGTAGTTCCAATCAAATGTACCGAGCAAATAGTTACAAGCGATATTCTAAATCACAATATGATACAAACGCTCAAGCAGACACACAAAAAATGGCATCGAGTTTTGTATAGTTTCCCAATTAGCTTAATAGTAAATCATTAAAATTATCGATATTAAAGTGCATCTTACCAAAAAATCAAAATATCTGTCAATAGAATGAACCATTTGAGAAATATCGTAGTACTACAAGATTCACATTCAACGTCACAGTGAATAATTAGCAGCGACATTCTTAGTCAAAAAATGAAAATAACAGATGGGATTATTAAGTTTTATATTTTGCTTAAAGAAGTGTAATTTGATTTAATATTAAATATTTCTGCGTAGTATACATAATGAAATTCCTTTGATATTATTTAGTCGAATTATTGATTTGTTGGTTGGTTTATGGTTTACTGACACAAGAATAGCAAAAGTCATACTGCGCCACAGCAAAGTTACAGCAGTACATGAATAGTCAAAGATAAATTAGTAAATGATATGTACAGTATGTACAAAAATTAAGTTAAGCAATTCATAAATAAAATTAAGCAAAGTTACAGCAGTATATAAATAGTCAAAGATCAAATATCATAATATCAAAAATCACATTAATATACGAATTCAAATTTTTGGGATGTTTTTCTTGAAATCGAGGAAAGAAAATTACAACGAGCGATGTCAATGGGTTTGGAAGTCTAAAACATTGTTAATCACTTTTCAGTTACAAAAAAAAAATGTTGTTATACCATCTGACTTCTCTGAAAAATTTACATTTTCGAACTTATCCCAATAGAAAACATTCCTAGATCCCATACCGACAATGGAATTTTCAGATCTTCTCGAAATCCTCCTGCATCCTATGCACAATAGTCGAGATGCGGTTTAATTAAGTCTTATGCAGTGAAATGGAATTCTCTGTCTTTACAAGTCAGTGTTTTTCTCACTGCAGCAGTAATTTTTATCAGTTTTTACAATATGCTTCATGAACTTCAACTTCCTAATCCATCATTATCTCAAGATCCTTTTCGTTTTCTATTTTATTACAGCACAACTAGAACATAATTATAGTGTTATATTTTGAGTTCTAATGTGCAAATCATGCGACATAGCCACTCCAGATATTCTTCTGGAGAAACTGCCTTAGCTCTCGCAAGAAGAATATCTTTAAGAGGAATGAACTTAACTCCCTTTTGGTCCCATTTGTGAATTGCTTTTCGCAAAATCCGAAAATATCTACTGCTGCAGTCAACATATTAAAAAAATAAATAACAAGACCATTCTTTAACAGACTCGTATTAATCCCTAAATAGAACCTTTCCCTCATCTCTGTATTCCATTCCTGAACTAATTTTCCCACAAAGCTAGCTGTCAGATATATAGACAGCTAGTAATTTAATATCTATCCTTTGCTTTCACTAGTATGTAACTCCACAATCTTCAAAAAAGACTAACTGTCATTCTGTTCAAGAAACTATTCATCTACACAACTAATACTTTTGAGATTTATACGTTGTATAAATTTGGAATGGTATACAACGTCCCGATACTTGGTGCTATCCAGAAGAATAAAGCAACCTATTTGATAGATGATCGATCTGTCTCTTTCAAGCTCTCTCTGCATTTTTTTTTATTCCTGAAACGTCTAAAAGCAGAGCTCCTTTATTATTATTATTACTATTATTATTACGTGACAATTGTTGGACGTAGAAGAGGATGAAGTGTAGTATCATCAGCGAAATAAGGACAGCTTTTTTTTTTCTTAGTTCAGCGAAAAAAGGACAATTATATATATGCCATGAAGAATGGAGTATGCGAAATTACAAATCCGTGGGGTATTTTGGAACTGCACATCACGCAATGAACAACCAAGAAGAAAGGCTCAATTACACATCTTTGTCAGACCTGATTTCATTCCTTGGATATTTCAAGAGTGAAGATATGAGTTTCTTGTAAGATTGCCCTTGTCTAAAGTTTGGTGAGTTTTCTAGGAGATCTGCAGTGAAGCGAGTGTGGTGGAATCAGTGTTATCAGAAGGCAGCTGACATTCATTAATTGATGGGATTCCAGGTAAGAGGAGTTTGGTTTGTTAATGACATCTTTAATAGCTTTGGATTCAAGGTTCCTTCTGATGACCTACTGGTGATATATCAAGAACAGCTCACTGCATGCTTCCTTGATCTTTCACCAATATCAGAAGCTATCAGAAGGAACCTTGAATCCTAAGCTATTAAATATGTCTTTAACAAATTCCATGCACCTGGAATCCCAGCAATTAATGAATGTGTCAACTACCTGGAGGTGATTAGCTTCAGTCATCTATACAAAATTTAGGAGAGTAGACCAATACAAGATGTTATATTCGGGCAATAATGATTAGGGGGAAGGAGAAACTGTACCGTTCAAACACTAAATGAGAGAAAAATATTTTTGAATGTCAGGCAGTATCAAGCAGAACGATATGGACATATATCAGAATGGGTAACTTGACCTCTGGGATTTATTTTTGCATATGGTCCCAGAAGGTTCTACTAAGGAGGAGGTGAGGAATTTTTTGAGGAATAGAGAAGGCAGCTGACAAAAAGAAAAAGGAAACGTTGGTCCTTGTCATGCCTCCACGTGGACCCCCCCCCGGAAACATGGTGTCGTAATGAGCCATGGCAAAGTTAATACCGAACAAAGAGCTGGCAGAAAGCTATAAAATGCACCTCGCAAGATGTTATGTGGCCAGCATGGGAGATTAGACCACAACTCCTCCACTACAATGCCAAGAAGAAGAAAGAAAGGCCGTAAAACTCATGGATAGAATGGGCAATCACAGGACATGACTAAATTTCCCCAACTATATGACTACCCTGATCGAAACAATTTATGGAGACCAGAGCATGATGCAGTGGGGAAGTTTTCCCAAATAATAAGCAATACTGGAATAGCCCAAAGAATTCATAAATATAACAGTAATGAATACAATCTTTCTTATTTTCCTCTATATAGGAAGATTTAATTGTCGTACAGTTAAAGAAGAGGAAGACATTATCTTACAGCAGGAACTAAAACATGTTAAATGGGACATCATAGGTAAGTGAAGTTCGCAGGCAGGATGAACATTTAATAAAACTAAAAAATGGAGACTACTTATACTATTATGGGGAAAGTAAAGGACAATACGGAGTGGGATTTCTAATTAAGAAAACAATTACACATCTTATAGAAGAATTTAATTATACAGATGAAAGAATAATAGTTATTACACTTAAAATAAACTCTAAACTTAAAATCAGGATCATCCAAATATATGCTCCCACCTCATCCCACACTGATGAAGAGATATTAGCATTTTATGACTCATTGCAGCACACTCTTGATAAAAAAAGAAATTGCAATCAAAATTTTACTATAGTAATGGGCGATTTTAACGCCAAAGTAGGTCATCCCATTCACCAAATAGATACAATAGGACCATACATATATGGTACAAGCAGCAACTCAGGAATGGCTTTTACAGAATTCTCTATCAGTAACAAGCTTTATATTATAAATGCATTTTTTTAAGAAAGCCCTCAAAAGAAAATGGACAGAAAAGTCCAAACGGAGAAACAAAAAATGAAATAGATTATATACTGTTTAATAATAAAGAAATAGTTCAAGATATCTCAGTACTAAATCAAGTAAAAACAGGAAGTGACCACAGACTGGTCAGAGCCAAAATTAAAATCAACCCGCAATTGGAAAGAATAAAATGGCTAAACAACAAAAAATCAAGAAGTTTTGACTTAAAACTTATGGAAAACAAGAAGGATTACGAAAAAAAACAATCAAAAACTAGACTTAATAAATATATTTGAAGAAGAAGACATAAATAAAATAAGCAAAAACCTAACGGAAGTAATAATCTCAGCAGTCAATCAATTCAAAAGCAACAAACAACAAAAAGACCATAAACTTTCAGAGGAATCCTTACAACTACTAAAAAAAGAGACGAAATATGAAACAAGACCAAAACTTAATTTCTAAAATAGAATATGCAAAACAATAAGGAAAAAGATGAGAAATGAAATAAGATCTTATAACATTAAAAAATAAATAAAAGAAACAATTGAAAACAAAAAATATGAAATACCAAGAAAACATTTATCAGTTGTAAAAAGTCAAATAACTGCAATAAAATATATAAGGAACCAAAAACAAATCCTAGGCAGGCTAGAAGAATTTTATAAAGAACTGTATAGTGATCCTTCAATAGATAAATCAAATATAAATAACCCTTCTCCATCGCATATAGAATTCATCCCCCATTCACTTCAGATGAAATAAAATAAGCATTAAAATAAATGAAAAATTGAAAAAGACCTAATTTACATAGAATTAATTAAATGGGGAGGAAACAATATAATTCACCATGTCACAAACTTACTAAATCGATGCCTAGAAGAGGGGAAGATACCAGAAAATTGGAAAAATGCTACTCTGATACTGTTATTTTAAAAAAGGGGACAAAGAAGAAGTAAAGAACTATAGACCAATTTGGATGCTCTCTAATCTGTACAAAATTCTCACAAAAGTAATAACAAATAGGTTAACACCTCTTCTAGATTCAAATCAACCAGTAGAACAAGCAGGATTCCGTAAAGGCTTTATCACAATTGATCATATTCATGCAGTAAAACAAACAATAAAAAATGCAGAAGAAAACCAATTACCTCTGTTTAGCCTTCATTAATTATGAAAAAGCATTTGACTCCATCAAACTGCAATGATCAAAGCACTCCAGAATCAGAGAGTTCCTGAAGAATATATGGACCTCCTCCAGGCAATATACCTCACTGCAAAAATCCAACTTCACACAGTTAGCAATAAAATATCAGTTGAAAAAGGTGTCTGACAAGGAGACTGTCTATCACCCAAAATCTTTACACATGTTAACTTCAAGAAATATTTAATAATATAAACTGGACAAACCTTGGTATAAAAATTAATTACAGAACTTAACACACCTAAGATATGCAGATGGTATCATAATTTTTGCAAACACTCCAGAAGACCTTAATATAATGATAGAAGACTTATATCATGAAAGCAGAAAAGTCGATCTAAAAATAAGCAGAGAAAAAGCTAAAATCATGTTTAATCATTTTGTAACACCAAAAAACATAATAATAGAAAACAATTTCTTGGAAAGAATCTCTTCATATACATACTTAGGTCATCTCATTGATCTAAACTGTTCATCTTGCCTGGAGTACATTCAGAAAATTGAAAAGCATTTTTCAAAACAATGATGTCCCACTCTGTTTAAAAAGGAAGATATTTAACCAGTGTATACTTCCAGTCATCTCATATATGGTTGTGAAACTTGGTCGCTAACAAAAGCATTGGCAAATAAATTAACAACAACTCAAAGAAAAATGGAGAGGTTAATGCTAGGCATCACAATAACAGATAAGAAGCGAAACACATGGATAAGAAGCCAGACTCGCATCACTGACATCATTCTTCACCACAAGCGACTAAAATGCAAATGGACCGGACATCTCTCCAGAAGAGAAGATGAGCGATGGACCACCATATTAATGAACTGGATCCCAAAAGAAGGGAAACGAGGCCGAGGACGTCTTAAAAGAAGGTGGAGTGATAAATTGTCAAATTTTGTTGGGGGAAAATTGGTCAACCATTGCCAAAAAACAGAGAAAGGTGGAAAGAACTGGAGGAAGCCTTCATCCAACAGTGGACAGAAAATGGCTGAAAAGAAGAACAATGGAGAAAAGAGCAAAGCTAATAATAATGGCAAGGGTTCAGTTAAATGAATTTCCGTTCAGGACATGGACTAGTTATTACTAACACCATGCTCCAGCATAAAGATGTCTACAAATTCACATGGAGAGATGATGACAGAAATAAGAAACGTGTCATTGACTGTATTGTTGTTGATAGCGATATCTTCATGTTGGTTCAGGAGACAACAGTGTGCAAAGGATTTGAAATCGGAAGTGACTGCCAATTTGTTTTGAGCAGGATATAACCGATTATCATATGGGAAAGAAGAATGTGTAAAAAAAATTTTTTTTTTGTTAGTTTTTTAATTAAAGTTGAGCAGCTTTCAGAAGTAAACTCCAGACTCTACTACATAAATATTATTCAGGAAAAAATGAAAAAGTTGGAAAACAAGAACCAAAGCTTGGAGAATCAATGGAATGAAGAAAACATTGATCGATTGAGCCAGAGAGGCATGTAGTGAGGTTGTCTGCAAAGATAGAAAAATCAGAACTCATGGCAAACTCTGGAATGTAAAGAGGTCGTCAAGGAAATGAAGAAAGCGTATTGAAAGTTCCTGTAAAATAAATCAGCTTATGCTCTGAGAGAATAGGGATCAAAATGTAAGAAAGACAGGCATTATGTAAAACTAGCTAAACAGAAATCATAGGCAGGCTTTGGTAAGAAGAAAGGAATTAAATATTAGGAAGATGGTAAAATATTCTGGAGGATATTGAAAAAAAGCTAAGAAATGGAAAAAAAGAGTACTGTAAAAGGAATCAAAGATTATAGAAATTACATGTAAACTGAAGATAAAGATATTTTATATATTTGAAGTGATAACTTTGAAAGATTGCTAAATGGAACAAACAGCGGCAGAACAGCGGCGGTAGATGGCGTAATGTTGTGGATTGAAGATTAAGTAATATAGAGAGTATGTTGTGGGATGCAAGTGTCCTTCTGCGACGAGTCCTTGGAATTATTAAGTAATAATGAAAAATAAATAAATTCGCTGATGCCTTTTCTTTCTCAGAGGGAGTAGACAAGGCAATTTAACTATAACTTTCTTTTAGGTGCTGGATTGAAGCCCATCTCCACGGACATAGCCAATTTAACTCTGAACATGTTCAAAACTCGACTGTATGTGTAAATTTAAAGAGAATGTTTTACATATATTTTATTTCGGTTCTATCGTTTATATAATTTCGTTTTTAATGACAAAAACAATGATTTAAAATTATAATAACTATTTATTTTTCTTTTACCATTTCTGCAATAACTTTTAGTTTTAATTGCCAAAAGGGGTCAAAATACTGATAATAATTCTCCCTTAGCTTCATGGAATTCACTTCAATTTATCATTTTGAATATTTTATATGATATCATTTACTTTTAAAATCTCTGATTTCATATGAACCATTTTAATGGGAAAATTCAGGAGAAATTATTCTTTTTTTCCTAAATTTCTCAAAGCAGTTCTAGGCTCTATTTATTATAACGAAAATTTCAATACCGAAGTATACTATAAAAAACGCATATTTTTCCTTTTCAAACTTCTGTGGTTGTTCTGTTTTTCTATAGTTCATAAGATTATTATTATTACATGACACCTCCAAGGACTTATCGAGGGAGGGCACTCTACTCTACTTCACTAAATACATCTCGCCCTCTCCACTACTACTTAATTCTCATACTACGATACTACCATCAACGCAATCTACCGCCCATCCTCACCAACAACAGTATTTTTTGGCTGTAAAATGCGCGTTTGTTCTGAAGGCTTATTTGTCTGTATGTGGGGTGAAAACACCTAGTTTCCTGGAGGAAAAAACCCTGCTACCTCCATATGAGATCGGATAAACTCACCTTCAATTGAAAAAAGCCCATTTAAGGATTTCGCTCGTCACGGCGAGAATCGAACCCAAGTCATTTGAAATTGAAGGGCGCAATGTTCCGCTGTTCTTCTAATTGCTCTACGGAGACTTTCAGATATACATAATCAAGATACACAGTAAAATCATAGTATGAAATAAATTTATTTAGATCTATTTGCTAGTTTTTTTAAGTGAAAGTGCGTTAATCCGTCTCATACAGAAGTAGTAGGGTTTGCCGCCCCGGAAACAAAGTTTTTTTATTCCGCATAACAGACAAACCGCCAGTATAATACACAATTAAATTGCCTTTGTTGCTCCGTCCTCCAGGTTTTGTGGCTTGCTTCAAGATAACAGTAATATAAAAATATGATTGGAAGAAATATGCTGAACATTATTACATACGTCTTTCAAATATACATATCATTCAGAGATATACACAATCAAATATACATTAATTCAAAAGGCAAACATGCCGCAGAGATATGGATTTTCACCTTTTAAAAATTATGTAGCTGATGCTCGTTATATTTCACATATTTATATTATTATTTGACATTTATATTATCTTTATTTTGAAAAGCAGGCCAAGAGCTTGCGAAAGTAGTAGATACAAATAAACTGATGTTTTGCTATGAATGTACTGTGTACATAGTTACGTAATATGAGAAAGCATTTCCTTACTTGTTATGATTATGGCCGATCATTTCCTTACTTTCCTTACTTTAGCAAATATGTATTCTTTTGCCTAATTTTTGCCACTAAAAATAGTCTTATTGAAATCGAAAGTGAGATGAGTCAGTAGGGTTATTAAAGAAGAGAAATATGTTTCACTTAATCTCTAGATGGCGTTCAAATGATGTCATTAAACGTTATCGCGGATTGCGGCATTGAGCACAGTTATACAACAAAGAAACAGAGAACGCTGACGAATACGAACTGTAAAGCGATTAAAAGAGAAATAGAGAATAAATAAATAGTTTTACTTTATGACTTTTTATTTAGTTCCGAACCATTTCTGTTGTGCTAGTTACATTTGGACTATTGGAGCTTATATTCTTAATCATACAGTGCTGTCATGTGGTAGGATTGTGGAATATATTCATGATAAGCAGTATCATCGCATCAGTGAAGAGAAGAAGCTTACATTTTCCGACTAAAGTTTCTCCAAAGTTGTTAGATCTTTCATACAAGTAACAATGGGTAAGCTATCAACACTTGGTCATCGCATTTTTATTTTATTTTATTTTTATTTTTTAGAGTAGGAGTGCTCGGATACATTAATTTTGATAAATTTCATTCTGTTTTCTGAATTCCTTGAAGTGGAAAATTAGCTGTGTTGACATGCTATGGAATTAAAATGGCTATCGGCGCCTACAGCACTTAAGGTAGATGTTTTGCTACGGACTCCAGACAGCCTTGTCCCCATTCTTTATTATGTAATCAAGTATACACAGTGTCTTTTGCGCCATTCGACACGATCCCCCCCCCCCCAATCACCATGTTACTTTCCTTTCAAGACATTATTGGAACACATTTTACATTTAAGAGCACAGCATAATAAAGCTTGATAAATAATTTGCAGGAAGAGAGAAACATAGCCACGCTGCATAATTCATGGGATAGTTGAGGAATCTAAAAACGTCAAAAAAAAAAAAAAAAAAAAAAAATCAGCTAACGCAAGAAAAAAAAAAAAAACGCACATTATCTGCATCAGGTCAGATTCTTTGCAGATAAATTAGGTAAGTTCTTTTTTAATGTACAAATGATTTCGAAGCAGAAAAGGAATCTACATTTTTATTTATTTATTTATTTAACTTGGATATGAAGACATGTTCAAGGTGGGCTTGTAGTAATTATCCCGATCATCTAAGTATTCCAACCCAAATTTCTATAACATTATAAAAATATTTCTGTTTAAAAACATTTTTATTGTTCCATACATATTAAAATTTCGTAAATATTTTGTACATTTACTGATTACCGTAGAATCTGCTCAGTGAAAATCTAATTGCAGCCGAGTAATATTTGAGATCGAAGGAGATTGTTATTATTTTTTTTTATGACAATCTAACCTATTTAAAGTTACAAACTTAGAACACATAGGTACTTTGCGTGGGCTAAAAATTAGATAATCCGGATACCCTGCTCTAGAGGCTAAACATGGCACTCTTTCACAGGTGTTACTTCAGACCTCCAGTAAGCAGGTGTTTCCAGCCTACAGTCTATGCTTTCAAATCAATCTGTGGTTGATTAACCATGCGCTTGTATGTTGGAGTTATTATACTGGGTTAATCAAACTGACAATGAATGAAATATTGATATAAAAATGTTTTATAACGTTTGTTTATTCTCTCTCTTTTTTCTTTTTCATCCGAAAACTCGAGATATACTAAAAAAAAAAAAAAAAAAAAAAATCGATCGTAGAACTCACACTATTTCAGACAGTAAATATAGTGTTAGGATTACGGACAACCAGATAGCACTTGTCAGCCGCCTCTCTTCACCAAATGCTGTGTATAATTTGTGATAGTCCTGGTTCAGCTATTTCTGATTGGCTACCGTGGAGACTTGTCCCCCCCCTCCCCCCAGTCTCCAAAAGTTATATCTAAAACGGACTCGCTTATTCCCTACCGTGGAATAAAAGGCGTTACCGAATTTTTATTTTATTTTATTTTTAATTTCTTCTTTCCACCCAAACACGAAGGATGGTTTCATCTTTGCTTGAACGAGTTATGTGTACTCACTTCTCACCAGATTCTACACTTAAATTTATTATTAGTATTATTATTAGATTATACAAACCCTCATTCCGGTTTATAAACGTTGTCAAAAAACATGCATCATTCATTACTTTGCATTCAATTCAATATGCTAGACAACCAGTGTATTTTTATAAGAACTGAATATTATTATTGTTTAACCCTTGGGAGATGTTTGACCAATGCAGAATGTTGGAATTAATCCCCCCCCCCCCGCCCCTTGCGGTACCTTTGCAATAGGAGGTGATTTTCCTTGGTTGTCTATGCGTTGGAAGAGAAGAATGATATTAGAAGATGAGTCTTTCTTTATGGTGCCTTCTGGATGAAAGGTGGATGAAATAAGAGATTAGAAGGTACATCTGCCATTTGTAGAAGCAAGTGTTTATTTTTATTTTATTTTATTTACTTATTTTGTATTTGGCAACCCCTCCCGTAGAACATTCACGAGGACGACGCAATATGTCGTCCTCGTGAGTGTTCCCTTTATTTGGAAAGACTTTGGAATCGAGTTTTATAACGTTAGAAACCTTTAGGTGGCAGGAGACCACCCCTGTCTCATGCCGCAAACAGACAAACCGACTCCATAGAAAGTACTGTATATGCAATTAACCGGCATAATATACTGACTCTTTGTAACCTAACCCAACCTTAGTTGTTTCTGCCATAATTTCAAACTGACCTCCACAAGCATCCTCAAACCGTGTTAGACAGCTAGTTATGTAGGCTAAATTGCCTACATAACTAGCGTTTATTTTTTTTTAGCGGTGTGTGGGATTAAAAATTTCATTTCCTCCCGGAAGCAGGAGATCAATCCAGCTTGCAACAGAAACAGACTAATTTCCGGAAAAAAAAAAGACTGAAAAAGTGTTTTTATAATTAGTGACCAGATTATAACTTATAGTTGTCCTGTTTCTTCTGCAGATCTAGCGTGTAAAAGTTACCATGGGTTACACAAGTCCGTGGCATTTGTTCACAAAAATGTAATTAAAAAAAAAAGAATAGAATAAATGATTTCTTATCCAAAGCGGGAAAAAAAAGCAACTGTCCCAATACATGTGAGAATTTAGGGTGCTATACATTATATCCAAACATGTTTTTATCTTTTACACTCAATTGACCTGCTTGAAAGAACTGAGGAATTAATATACATTTTTTTTTTTCTGATTATGGATTTCGTACCTATAGGATGGAAAGGTAATTACTTTTAATAATCTTATTATTATGATTATTATTGGAAACTTCATGAACCATCAAGACTCATCGCGAGTGACTATCCATGAAATGTATTTATATATGCATAAGACAAGTCTCAAACTCAAGAAGCTATACAAGCTCTCCCAGAGCACGCGTTTACTAACATCTGTGTCCAGTAGGATTCGAACCAACAACCTGTCGGTTAGAGAGCAGGTATGCTCTCCCTGCTAACCAAAGCCGGCTGGTTTTTTTGATTAATTTATGTTAATTATTTCATTTATTTATTTTTAGTGTAAGAAAGTCCTGCCACACAAGAGTGAAACTAAATCTACAGGCGAAATAGCCTTCTAAATATTCCTTACAACATGATTGAGGAATATTTGTGAGACCAAATCTCTGATGGCGTCTCATTCCCCAAAAGAGAGTAGGCAGCACTGTTTTAGCACTAACATTTTTGGAAATCGATGGTATCCAGTTTGTATCCAACTCCCACGATCCTGGAATTAGAGTACTTTCTCATGGTGTGCTTGACTAAAAGTGACTTGCTGAAGATGTAGGATTAAAAAACCATCTTTTATTAATAAGAAGAAATTCTGAGAAGTAACAGCTGTTTGTAATACAGCCATCGGATAGAGAAAGCGCTCAACTCATAATAAGTGACAACGTTCAATTGGATTGGTTATTGACACAATAACCAATCACAGACGTGAGGTGCTGGGTGAGCTCAAAATGTTAGCTCACTCAGCCCCACCTTCTCAGTGGTTTAAAAAATACAAGAAAGCTAGGAATTTGACCCGCTGCGCCTTCTTTACATCTTTTCGAAGGGCTCAAAGGTGTATGCATTTTGAAAGCACATCCAAGCTGTTAACGCGAATGTGATGCAATGTTTATGCGTTGAAAAGTGCCCTCTTCATGAAGCACTAATGCTTTATTACCCTCTTGAACAGGATAATGAAGCATTAGTATATTGTGTTCAATTGGGGGAGTCTTTAACGGGAATAAATGCAAGAATATAATATCGGTGATACTGATATTTCGTGGGTGTGCACTGCACACCTAGCACACCCGGAATATTTGCCCTTGATATATATATATATATATATATATATATATATATTTATATATATATATATATATATATATATATATATATATATATATATATATATATATATATATATATATATATATATATATATATATGTGTGTGTGTGTGTGTGTGTGTGTGTTTTGTGGTATATATATATATATATATAATATCGAGCAAATATTCCGGGTGTGCAGTTATCGAATTTACAAATTATAATTGTAAAATTGATTGAGATATGTAATCTTGCACTCTTCACCCTAGGACTCCTTGTGTCTTAAAATTTTATTATGGGTTGGCCTGTTTTCGGCCCATGGCAGGGAAGCCATAGAACACGTGCTTTATTGCAGCAATAAAACACATGTTCCTGTTTTGGGTTCATCTTTTTCTGATTTGTGAACAGTGGCAGGTTAGTTTGTCCTCTGTCTAGTGAGTCATTGAGTGAATTGTGAATTGTAAATTTATAGTGAAACAAATTTAAACAGAAAAATAAATTTTTAAAAGGTAAGTGTGTAATTTAATATTATTTTATTTGTTTTATGATTTTTTTGCTTTTAAACTGAAATAATTTAATTTAGGATTAATTAATTAGTTGATTTTTAAAAATATTATTATTATTACCTGACACCTCCAGGGAGTCCAAAGACTCATTGAGGGAGGGCACCTACTCCACAACTTTCCACCTCCACCACTC
Organism: Typopeltis vanoorti; assembly: GCF_054136105.1. NCBI lineage: Eukaryota > Metazoa > Arthropoda > Arachnida > Uropygi > Thelyphonidae > Typopeltis > Typopeltis vanoorti. The sequence goes on along the minus strand of NC_143567.1, from coordinate 5,238,850 downwards.
AATCCACCAACTACCACGAATCACAACTTCGTTCATCATCTACAGCCGACCACCACCATTAGTATTTTCACAGACAATCAAACATCCATGCCCACGGCCGGATTCGAACCCGCAGCCTTTTGGCTGCAGAGCGGATATGCTAACCACTATATGCCGGTCAATTTTTTTTATATATGAAATTGTGCTAAAAACTATTAATTCTGAATACTTTTTCCCCAAGAATTAAAGATCATTAAAATGGATGCAAAATGAAAATAATGTATTTATAGTTTACATTGACAAATAATTACATAAAAAAAGCTAAAAGACGTTTATTGATGTAATTATTTAATTAAATTAATAATTATAAAAATTCACAAACTGCGTGCTTTGCACAGTGTGTCCAACAGCAGAATGCAGCCGGTCGGGACTGATGTTGCACATATGCTGTGTTATACTGTCTTTCAGCGCTGGTAAGTTATCAGGATGATCCCTATAAACCCTGTCTGTGAGAAATCCAGAGAAACAGAAGTCACAGGGACTCAAATCCGGAGAACGCTGCAGCCATGCAGTGGGAAAGTGCAGTTTCCCACTGCACTTTCCCACTTTCACACTCTGAGTAGCCTCCGTAAATTTTCTTGAAGAATCTCCTGGACATGACTAGTGAATGTCCTCAATGAAGAATAGTTCAATTTGTTTGATTTCCATGATAAAGGAAGCAGTAAACCCTCACAAGATAGTACTTTTGTGTGAATACAAAGGTATACAAAGGATTGTATGCGAGTTTTGCGTAGCCCATACCTGGCAATTATGGGTATTCATAGCTCCGTTCAGGCGAAAGTGAGCCCAATCTCCTCACATAATTATCCATGACCAAGCATCGTCCAACAATACTCGAGCAACGAACGTTAAAGCAAACGTTACTCGACTTTGTCCTGCGGGCGCAACTCCTGTGTCAGGATTATCTTGAAATGGTAGAAATGCAGAAACTTCTGTAGAATATTCCAGACAGTTGGGTAGCCCACCACAGCTTTTCTGGCTTCGGTGATGCCTTCTGTCAAGCCACGAAAATCATCATAGAATTAAGGTCACAGTTTGTTTCACATCCCATTAACTGTTGATTGCTTCACTTCCTCCCAAGAATCAGCAATATTTTTGATGGCATCATGGATGTTATAATTCTTTCAGAACTCTTCAATCTTTTGAAGCTGTTGTCACATTAAATAAATTGTTATATTGTTCATATAAATTATATAAACAATATAAATTTATTATATTGTGATGGTAACAGGATTTTATCTCATGGAAACTCGGGTTTTTCATCCCGCGTGTAGACAAATCGGCCTTCAGAACACACGCAATTTGCAGACGAAAAATACTATTGTTGGTGGTGATGATGGGCGATAGATTGCATTGATGGTAGTAGTGTCGCAGTTGGAGAATTAAGTAGTAGTGGAGAGGATGAGATGTATTTAGCAAAGTAGAGTAGAGTAGCCCTCCCACGTTGAGTCCTTGGACTCCCTGGAGGTGTCACGTAGTAGTAGTAGTAATAATAATAATAATAATAATAATTATAATTATATAACAATATAATGTTATATTGTTCATGATTTTCATAATTTCTCCTCCTCCACCTAACATTAACGTAATTCTCATGCTGCAAATATTAATCATCAAATGAATGCTAAAAATTAGTTATAAAAATTAATTGATGAAATTAATTTTTATCACTTTTGAAAGAGTGATTTTTTTTTTATTTGTTACAATTTACAAAAATAGGAAGCTAGCAATCCAGATTTAGTGGATAATGGAATGAATTTTTTTCTGTCATCATCAAAGTTCTGAAAGTGTCCTAAAGGGATATAAATGAGACTGTGATGATACTAAAGCTTTCCTTTTTATTATTAATCCATCAACAGTTTTCTGCTCTTTCTCCAAATGAATCTGCTATTTCTCACAGGAGCCTCTGTAGCTCATTTGGATTCGATGGAGCCCTTTAGTTGGAATGACCTGGGTTCAAATGTCATCGGTGATGCAAGGAACCTTTATGAAGGCTTTCAATTAAAGGTGAGTTAGCAGGTCTGAGATAGTGTTTTTCTCTGGGAAATTCGTTTTTTCATCCCTCAAAACAGGCAAACATAAAATAATTGCCCTTAGGGATAAAGCAAAAGGAAGACAAGCCAGTCCCCCTAAACCCCTAATTAGGGGAAACGACTCAGTTCATCAAAGATGGATGAGAAAGAGATGGATTGCTCATGACACTAATATTGTAAGATCTTATATTTCAATCTTCTCAGGCACGTCTAATGGCATCAGACCATCTAGATATTGCATTTATCTATGCTTGGTTCTACTTTAAGATTGCGGCCTACTCACTGCAAAGAAGGTGCATATTTCTCTGTGCTCGAAGGTATCGATGTCTCCAAGCAATTACATCCTCTCGTTCTATGAAGGCCGATGCACATTGCTGTTTTATGTACCCGAGATCCTCCACCATCCGATAAAGCGTCGTTCTTGATATTTGTGGCAGACAGGGAGACAGTTGAAGACTGTTGACTTCAACAATCAGCTTGATCAGTCTAGGCTACTCATTCCTGAAGAAAAATGTATGAACCTTTTGGTGAATGGCACACCAAACGAGGCGTCGAGTGCTTCGCATTGCATTGGCCAAGTTCAAGTCCCCATCGTGCCCGCTTTTTGGGTGTTGTCTTGGGCATGTGTGACCTCTTTTTATTGACTTTCACAATGAAGATAGTTTTCTCCGAAACACCGATCAGCTCGCTCACCATCGCTACACTCTCTTCCTTGATCTTGCCAGGGTGTGAAGCTCGCAGCTTCGCGTGAACGTTCTTGAAATTTGCTTTAACTCGTCATTGTTTAAAAAAAAAATCAGCTATGCCATTTTGTTCCCGTATATGGAGTAGGCGAGGCCGTTTTAGCCGTAACTTTTGGAGACTGAGTGGGCAGTTCAATCTCCACGGGTGGGCAATCAGCGATAGTGGCCAATGGCCAAGGCTATCACTAATTAATCGGTACGCACTGAGGAAGGCGGCTAGCAAGTGCCGCCATCTCGTGGTACCTAACCCTGACACAATATTTTTAATGTCTGAAAATAGTGTGGGTTCGACGGCCGATTTTCTTGGGTCTACGGGACGAAAAACCCGAGTTTTCGGGAGAAAAAACCACTTGCCCGTGGAAGAGATCGACTAACTCGGAAGTGTTCGAAAAAACGCTTAGAAAAATGTTCCTCCAGTTCATTCACGACTAAACTCGAAATTATAGAAGTCTTTTTTCGCCGTCTTTCAAACGCCACTTCAACTTAGCTACACAGATCACTTCGTCAATGTTTTTCCATGAGAATTTCGAATAGCAGGGTTTTTTCTCCCGGAAACTCGGGTTTTTCATCTCGCATACAGACAAATCGGCCCTTCAGAACACACGCAATTTATAGACAAAAAATACTAGTTGTAGTGGTGGAGGTGGGCGGTAGATGGCGTTGATGGAGACGATTCGTAGTAGAGGTTCAGACAGTTGTAGGTGTCCTCCCGCGATGAGTTTTCGGGCTCCTTGGAGGTATCAGGAATAATAATAATAATAATAATAATAATAATAATAATAATAATAAAAACCTGGAATCGCAATTGAAACACCTGTCTCGTCCGATATGTTTGTTCTGATTTTGAAATCGTGGCGTGACCACAGAGCGATGTGATTGGTCATAACAATCAGCCAGTTTGTTTAGTTATTTTTGTGGATTTTTAAAGTAGTACTAATTTTTTAAACGTTCTTTAAAAAGAAAAAACTAAACACGTTCATAATTTTATGTCCAAAAGATATTTTAATTGCATCCTAAGAAGAGAATATTTTATGGTGACAAAATTGACCGTTTTCCCTGAGGAAGTGATTTCCTGCGATCGCAAGGTGGAACAGGATATAGGTCTTTGTCAGGGATGCGTCGGCCATATGTGCAATATGTGCGGCGCACACAGGTGCCAGGATAGTAAAGGCGCCAAAGAGGAAGAAATACTTTAAAAAACGTTTTTTAAAGTGATTTTTTTATTGGAGTTGGGGGGGGGGGAGATAGGAGCGCCAACTAAAGTTTTACACACTGGCGCCGGACAGGACACTATTGGCGGGCTCTGGTCTTTGTCTTGCCATCTTGGCATTAAATACCTGTTTTATTAACCTTTCCGCTTCCATTCTGTTTAAGTGACCATAATACCTGAGATTAGTTCTGCTCATACATTCCTGAATACTAATAAGTCAAGTTTCTTCCTAATATCTCCATTTTTTTATATTTAATGGATCCGAAAGCTGGGTTTCTAGTATGGATCACATATGGATTATTGTGCACAGATTTGGTCATCTGGTTTTCAAAAGGACAAAGAGATGTTGGAAAGGGTCCGGAGGCGATTGACTAAGGTAGTTTCTATCTCTGTAATGTTGAATATTAAGAAAGGTTGTGAAGATGCAATTTACAGAGTCTAGTGGATAAGAGGAAGAGGGGGTGATATAATAGAGACTTATAAGTTGGTAAGGGATTGCTATAGGATTAACATTGAAGAGGTTTTTTCATTAAATGGCAGGAGATCAGGGAAGAACAAGAGGTCATCGCTTGCAGGAGGTGTGAGCAAGGGAGTGAGAAGTAAGTTTTTTGCTTGTAGAGCTGGGAATGATTGGAATGCAATGCCTAAGATTGTGGTTTCTGCAGAGAATGAATGTGTTTAAGGCAAGGTGTGATGAGTTGTGTGTACAACAAGGGACCCCTAGATGAGTCTTTGATTCCATGGGGTCTTAGGATAATAATAACAATAATAAAACCCTGATCAGACCACAGTGGATTATTGTGTCCAGATTTTTATATGTAAACAAATGCCTTTCATCGAATTGAATTGTTCCAGTACCATCTATTTAGATGTATATATACTATTATGCATTATAGAAAGAGTCGCTACTCAGACCAACTCTGACCTTTATCAAGATCTCATCATTGAGAACTAGACCTACAAGATATCGAAAATTGAATAAATATAGAAACTATATTTTCCATATATTTTCTATTTTAAGTGCCTCTATAGTGGAACTGGATGAGTAATAGAACATTTAGCCCTTCGATTGGAAAAGACTGTTTGATTTTTTCAGAAAGTTTTCAAAGAAAGTTTGATTCTCACAGTGACAAGAGGAATTTTTATATGGGCTTTTCCAATCAAAGGTGAGTTAGCTGATCTCATATGGAGGTAGCAGGGTTTTCTTCCCAAAATCTTAGGCTTTTCATCCTGCATACAGGCAAATCAGCCATGAGTACACATGCAATTTGCAGACAAAATTATTGTTGGTGGTGGTGGTGGGCAGTAAATGTCATTGTATGTAGTTAGAAAATTAAGTAGCAGAAATGGTGAGTTGTGTAAGGAGGATTGAGTGGTAGTGAGATGTGCATAGTGAAGTGGAATACAGTAGAGTGCTCTCCTGTGATGAGTCTATCGACTCCTTGGAGGTGTGTCATGTAATAATAATAATACACATGTAACAAAATGCAACTGTCATCATATTGTTTAAAATGCTCTGAATTAGAGATGTTTTAAAGCAACTTTCTTTGCTTTAAAACTTTGTTTGCTTTATACCAGTGGTTCTCAAAGGGTGCGCCCTGTGGTATTCCAGAGAAATATGTGACCAGATATAAAAATAAATATAGTTACTCTATTATACCTTTTCATTACGGATATACCGCTCTTTTTGTCAACACATCATTATTATGTTAATTAACAGCAGTTTTTTGCTTTTAATTAACATAATAATTAACAGCATAATAAACCGCTGTTAATTAACAGCGGCAAGGGAAAGAAGAAAATATTCTCACATCCACTGACAAAATGAAAGCGCTTCAGAGAAAACTACAGATTTGGAAAAGAAAAGCTGAAGGTAATTTGAAAATGTTTCCATTGGTAAGTAACACTTGCATAAATGATACACTTCCAATAATAGTTGAACATTTAACAAGTTTAGAAGAAAAATCGAGTTCTTATTTTCCATCACTTAACACTGAACAATGCGATTGGATTAGAAACCCATTTATGGAAACTTCAAGTGATTTTGGTTTAACATTAACAGAAGAAGGAGAACTGGCAGCTATATCCATTGATCATGGACTGATGATTAAACATAAGGAATTGTCTCTTGAAGCCTTTTGGATTTCTATAAAAGAAGAATATGTGTCAATATCTAAAAAAGCTTTGAACATTTTACTACAATTTTCAACATCATATTTATGTGAATTAGGATTTTCCATCCTCACCACAATTAAGTGTAAAAAGAGAGGAACTCTTCAATGTATTGACGAGGAAATGAGAGTTTGCCTTTCAAATATATGCCCAAACATTGAAGCAATCGCTAGGACACATCAGGCTCATGTTTCTCATAAACACAAGAATGAATAAACTTAAGGTATGTTTCATTTTATTTTTTTTTTTATTGCATTATTTTTTTTCTGTGATATTTGACTTAATTATTATAACATATTTCTCAGAAATTTGTATATAGTGCGCCTACAATTATTTGTAGGATTTTAAATGCGCCCCGACTTCAAAAAGTTTGAGAACCACTGGCTTATACTGTAAAGAATTAAAACTAACAGATAAAATGATACTTTTGTCTGTTAGTTTATTTTGTAAACAAGCAAAAACTATTTCAGTGATTCCTAATCTAGAGTATTTCAATAATATAATGATACACAATTTTGTTATTTGTATATAGAAAATGAGTTCCGCATTGATTTAGTTGTCAATATCTTCACAGGTCTAGCTCTCATGAGACCATTAAAGGTCAATACCTGTCTGTATGATGACCTTCCCATAATGCCTGAAAGGAAGTGTGCATAATGAGATAATAGAGCAATCTGACATGACGTCATCTGCTTTCATATACAAGCATGAGCAAAACATTTATTTGCTCATGCTTTGTTGGGTCAAGGAAAATTATTATTAACATCAGATCTCCATGGAGCCAAAAGACTCATCGTGGGAGGTCTACACTGTCAGGAAGAGAGAGAGAGATCATCTAACCGTGCCTTAAACCCATTCACAGTTTCTGTGCTCACCATACTTTCAGGCAATGCATTCCATTCGCTAACTACTCTCCATTCCATGAACCTACTACTCCACTCTCTTGCTCACACATCCTCCTTACACAGTTTCCAGGGATGGCTTCTTGTTCTACTGTTATCTCCCTCAACTCCATGAAAAATATCCTCTACATTAATCTGGTAACAAGCCCTCGCTAACTTATGTCTCAATCATGAAGTCAAGATAAAATAAGCATAAAATTTCTTGTATGTTATAATTTACTTATATACATTATAATACACATCACACTTTGCAATATTGAGCTGGTTATCAGAATCCTTTGCTCACAATGTCATTTGATTTAAGCCTTGTGCAGGATATGTACATAACCTTCATTAACTATATAATTCTCATATCTTGAAACTAAAAACTGAACTATAGACACATAGTAATAATGTTATGAAGTATTTTTTATGCAGATGTATTATTGCATCATTGCCTATTATGCTCAGAATTCTTCTCTTCATGGCCATAGTCTTTTTGTTTCACTTTCTGTGTGCAAACAAAGTTTGCGCCTGAAAGTATCTTCAGGACTGGGGTAAAGTGGTACAACACCGGGCGACTCCTTGCAAAGGTGGAGCAAGCTACCACCACTCCTATCTCAGTATCTCCCATAATGCAAAACACATCTCCTTGCAGATATGTATAATGTTATGCATTAATTTTTCATAAATAATGTGATTTAATAAGCAATGATCAGCCATTATAAGAAAATTTAATTTTCTCAATATTTTTCCAAAGAATCCATCAAAGAAATAAAGTATTATAGAATTTATTGGAAACTAAAAAATTGATGTTTTACATACAACTAATGGCTACAGCAAAAATACTGTCCATGAAATTCTTCATAAAACTTCATCAAAAAAATACATATAATATAGATTACAGTAAAACCATAGTTATCCCTTATATTAAAGGGTTATCAGAAGAAATAAATAGAATTCTATACTATTATAATCTTAATGCTACTTTTAAACCACCTATAAAATTAAAAACCATATTCAACTCCTCTAAGGATCTTTCTCCGCTCCCATTGGCTCACCCTGGAGTTTATTGTATCTATTGCACCTGTAATTTACCTTATGTCGGTGAAACTGGACATACAATCCCTATCCGTAGGTGTACATTTCCAATCAATTTTCCTAATTGATTGGAAAAGTACACGTTCTTTATATCATACAAAAACTTGGTATGAATGGAAATTTAAAGAAGCCTGTGAAATTTTGATTACCATCATAATCTTAACAATAATGGTGGCATAAAAATCCCAAGAATTTGGATGGCACACATTCAGCCCACCCGGTTCAAGTTTTCCAGCAAACCCTGACTTTATGATTAAGCAATTATTTCAGCTTTTATTGGCCTAACATTGATGTAAGTTTTTTTTTTCACCAGAGGTCAGGCTAGTAGTTTTAATAGTTGACCAAATCAATGTAACTTTAGCATACCATGTAGATTGTAGTGCAGCTAAAGTTACATTGATTTGGTCAACTCCAGATGATGACCTTAATGTGAAGGTCGAAACACCAAGTGATTATTTTTGTTTATATTAAACTGAAGTTTTACTCTAATGTGGTAGTTGTTTCCATAATTTTTGTGATGAGGACTTACCTTAGGAAATTTATAGGAAAGAAAAAAAGGAATAATTTATGATGATAATGCTTATCCACCACTCCTAATGGAGTTTCTGTCCAGAATCTGGGTTAGTAAATTCTTCCTTTTCCCTTCCCCACTTCATAATTTTTACTGCATTTAATTTCACTAATCTCCAATTTTTTCTATGTAGGAAATGATTGGAAACCATTACTTCCATGGATTGGAACAGCAACTGCTATATGCTATGCCATATATGTTTCATTCAAGTATGGTAAAAAAAAACATATTATAAATCTAGACATCCAGAAAGTCTGCAAAAAAGTTTCTCATTCACTAGATATTGAAGATTTGGGTAATAAAACAAGTTTATGCAGGTGTTGGAAATCTCAAACAGTAAGTATGGCATAACATTTTGGTGTTTTCTTTGTAGAATCAAATGGTGTATATGTTGAGTATTGTTTGTAATACTAAACATGTGGGCAGTAACAAAACTAATACTGAATATTATTATTATTATTATTTTCTTGACCTACATGGAGTCACAAGACACTATGAGAGGTCAGCATTAGGCAACACAAAGTCTATCATGCCACTCCTTAAACTCATCCACTGTCTGCACTTTCACCACCCTTTCAGGGAAAAAAAACTTACTTTTTACCCTTAATATTCACTACTTCCTTTTGCAACTTTCAGGGATGGCTTCTGGTCTGTGTTTCTTCCCCTCATTCTACCATATGAAAAATGTTCTCAGCATTAATCCAATAATAACATTTCAACAGCTTTAAAGTCTCAATTATATCCACACCCTTTGTCTTCTAATTACCAAACCACAAATCTGCAGTCTGCATGTCCCCATATGATAACCACTTGGCCTGGCTGGCCGAGTGGTTAGCATATCTGCTCTCCAGCCAAAAGGCTGCGGGTTCGAATCCCGCCATGGGCATGGATGTTTGTGTTGTCTGTGGAAATACCAGTGGCGGTGGTTGGCGGTAGATGGCGTTGGTGTAGTTGCGGTCAGTTGGTGGATTGAGACAGATGTTGAAAGTTTATTTTTCACTTGGTTAGACTATAATAAATTTAGTTTAATCCTTTATCCAAGTGTGAGCAAACAAAGTTTGCACCTGAAAGTATTTAGGACTGGGGTAAGGTGGTACAACACTGGGAAACTCGTTGCAAAGGTGGAGCAAGCTAACATCTCCATAATGCAAAACACATCTCCTTGTGGATATGTCTAATGTTATGCATTAAGGGAAGGGCCACTACCCAGACTAGTTTCGACCTTTATTGAGGTCTCTTCAGTGATGCCAGGCCCAAGTGGAGATACCAGGCAGAAGCATTAGCAAGGTCATCTCTACCTATAGGAGTTGCCAAACAGTGTGCCACCTTTTTAATAAATTACTCAGGATTTAGATAAAGATGTTGAAAGTTTATTTTTCACTTGGTTAGACTATAATAAATTTAGTTTAATCCTTTATCTAAAATGTGAGCAAACAAAATTTGCGCCTGAAAGTATCTTCAGGACTGGGGTAAGGTGGTTCAACACTGGGCAACTTGTTTGAAAGGAGGAGCAAGCTAACATCACTCCTATCTCAGTATCTCCCATAATGCAAAACACATCTCCTTGTGGATATGTATAATGTTATGCATTATGGGAAAGGACACTATCCGGACTAGTTTCGACCTTTATTGAGGTCTCTTCAGTGGGAGCCAGGCTTTGTTTGCTCGCACTTGGATAAAGGTTTAAACTAAATTTATTATAGTCTAACCAAGTGAACAATAAACTTTCAACATCTTTCTCTAAATCCAGAGTAATTTAATAAAAAGGTGGCACACCGTTTGGCAACTCCTATAAGTAGAGATGACCTTGCTAATGCTTCTGCCTGGTATCTCCACTTGGGTCTGGCTCCCACTGAAGAGACCTCAATAAAGGTTGAAAGTAGTCTGGGTAGTGGCCCTTCCTTTAATGCATAACATTATGCATCCGCAAGGAGATGTGTTTTGCATTATGGGAGATACTGAGTTAGAAGTGATGATAGCTTGCTCCACCTTTCAAACAAGTTGCCTTTGCAACGAGTTTGAAAGGTGCAACCTTTGCAATGAGTTGCCTGGTGTACCACCTTATCCCAGTCCTGAAGATACTTTCATGTGGAAACTTTGTTTGCTCACACTTGGATAAAGGATTAAACTAAATTTATTTTGGTTGAGACAGAGTTGTAGAGCAGGTGCCCTCCCTCGATGAGTCTTTGGACTCCCTGGAGGTGTCAAATAATAATAATAATTCTATTCTCATAATCAACATTGCAGTCCTAATATTATTTTTGCTATTCATGTCTGTGCTCTTTCCAAAGTGGCTCGCAGAGTCAAGCAGATGTTATAGCTTACAAGAGGACTTGAAAAGGTTGCATGAATGGGCAGGTAAGTGGAACTGTCAGTTCAATGTTGCAAGATGCAAGATTTTGAGATTTGGTAAACAGTGATGGAATGCAAAGGATACACTTGGTGGAGAAACTTTAAAGGAAGTAGAAAAGTTGAGAGATCTTGGAGTGATGGTGGACAAGGACCTAAAATTCAGGGACCACATTGCATAAGTTGTGAATACGTTACATCAGATAATGGCAATGATGCAGAGGACCCTGACAGGGTTATTATGCCACTGTATAAGCCTTTGATCTGGCCTCATATGGATTATTATGCACAGATTTGGTCACTGGGTTTTCATGTTGATGAGGATATGTTGGAAAGAGCCCAGAGAAGATTCACAAAGGTTGTCAGTGGTCTTTGGAATGTGGAGTACGAAGACAGATTGAAAGAAGAATGTAGGTTGCAGAGCCTCATGAATAGAAAGAAGAGGGGGGGGATATGATTGAGACATCGACATGGAAGAAATTTTTCATAGAATGGGAGAGAGGGTGTAGAACAAGAGGCCATCGCTGGAAACTGTATAAGGAGGGTGTGAGCAGAGGAGTGAGGAGTAGGTTCTTTGCATGGAGAATGGTTGGTGAGTGGAATGTATTGCCTGAGTGTGCTGTGGGTGTAGACACATTGAATCAATTTAAAGCATGGTTGATGAAGGAAGCATGCTTGTCTTGTGCAATAGTGTGTACCTCCCACAATGAGTCTTCAATTCCATGGAGGTTACTTCATCCTTTTCAAATCACAGTGACTAAATGTGGGCACAGAAGTCCAGATGTTGTCTGATCAAGATTTATATAATGGGCCATCATCCTTTTATCTCTTGCAATTAATGTCTGCATATACAATCTGCCATTACTGTCAACAATTTTATCTTAAGTATCTTCCATGCACTACTGGCCTCTCTTCCTTCAAATTCTTTCATTCATTGTGTTGCTGTAAGCTAGTTTCTAAGTCTATGATAGTTGCTTGCCTTAAATTTCCACATAAATTCCTTCTACCTTGACACCTCTACATCGCTATTCATTCTCCAAGTCAGGACCACATGATCAATCTCGCCAACATGGAGCAAGTATGACATATCAGTCACAGTCAGATCCTCTGATGCTATGGCCAAATCCAAAACTTTGATCTCATGTGCTCTCCACCACATGTTGCCTAAGAAATAAGTTCCTTTGGTAGTGCAAGCTGCCTCCTTTGCCCAGATTGCTATAGGTGAAGTCTCCCTTAATTATTATTATTATTATTGTTATTATTAATAATAACAAATAATAACAATTATTTGTTAATAATAATAACAATTATTGTTAATAATAATAATTAATTGTTATTATTAATTAATAATAACAATTAATAATAACAAATAATAATTAATAATAACAATAACTCATCGAGCGAGGCCCTAAACATCATGTCCTCACAACTATACGACATTCTCACAGTATCTATCATACCTTGCCTTGAACTCACTCACTGTCATAGCACCCACAACAGACTGGCAGCTTATTCCACTCATTTACCTCTCTAAAAGTAAAGAACCCAGCTCTAACACCCTTGCTAACTGCACTCTTGCCCAGCTTCCATAGGTGTCCCCTAGTTCTTCCACCACCAGTCCTGATCTTAAAAAATATCCTCTGAATTAATCCTATAGAAACCCTTTAGCAATTTGAATGTCTCAATCATATCTCCCCTTTTCCGCCTTTCAACTAATTTCTGCAACCCACAAATCTTCAATCTGTTCTCATAAGGTTTATTCCATAGACCTGCTATCTTCTTGGTCACTCACCTCTGGATCCTCTCCACCTCCTCCCCATCAAGAAGAAACCTAGGTGACCAAATCTGGTCACAGTAGTCGAGATGAGGTCTTATCAAGGCTCAGTACAGAGGTACAATAACTTGCTTGTCTCTGCTCGTCGAAGTATTTTTCAACAACCAAGTGAGTTGATGAGCTGTTTTAGCCACTTTTGCAATGTGCCCCCTAAACTTCATCTCCCTATCCACCAACACTCCCAAGTCCCTGGCCTCATCAATCTCTTGGAGTACAGTTCCACCAATGTGGTATACTGCTGCTAATCTTTTCACCCCAAAATGCATAACCTTACATTTTGTCACATTAAATTGACATCCATTCTCCTTAGCCCAGAACTCCAATCTATCCAAGTCGTCCTGCAAGATTTTGACATCTTCTGCATTTACTATTGTCCTACCCAACTTTGCATCATCAGCAAACAAATTAACTGTTCCTCTCATAGATCCTTCCCTATATCGTTAATGAACAAATTAAACAGCAGTGGTCCAAGAACAGAACCCTGCGGCACACCACTGGTCACAGGCTGTCTTTTGGACTCTACTCCTGAATAAACTACTCTTTGATATCTCTCCATCACCCACTCACCTATCCATCTCACCAACCCTATATCCATTCCCATATGTTGCAGTTTACGGATTAGAATTCCATGTGTTATCCTGTCAAATGCCAGGTCCAGCAGTATCACTGTAAACCCATTACCCTTATCCAGTTCAGCCATCACTATGTCATAAAACTTGAGCAAGTTACTGAGTCGTGATCTACCCTTCACAACACGATGCTGTCCCCCATACAGTATCTCATTTTCATCAATCCATTCCTGTATTTTTCCCTTGACTACTTTCTCCAAGACCTTGACAACGACTCCTGATATGCTGATTGGTTGGTAATATGCAACAGTAGTCTTGGATCCTCCTTTATGCAGTGGAACTATTTTCCCCTCTTTCCACACCTTCGGGACTAAACCATATCCGAGACTCAGATTAAACAACATGGTCAAGGGCACGTAAGACTCGTGCCGGTATACCATCCAATCCCACAGATGTATTCATATTAAAGTTATGTTATAGACTATTCACCTCCACTTCATTCATTACAATTCCCGTATAAACTAATGGTTCCTTCATTTTTTCAATGTCACAACCTGGATGATATACTCTTGCAAAGTGCTCGCTCAGTAATTCCACTATATTGACTGATTTGGTGACCTCCTTACCATTGGCATTCCTTAAAATCATTCTGCTGTGTACAGTTTTTTTTTTTTTTTTTTGCTTGCAGCATATTGAAAGAACTGTTTGGGATTCTCTTTATCTTGCATAGCTAGTTTCCTTTCATAATCCGCTTTTGCTTTTTTTTACCACACTCGTTACCCTTCTGGCCTGTGCATTATACCATTCCTGCAGGTTACCTTTCTCTTTAAATTCCCTCCACAGTTGTTTCTTTTTTTGCAGCTCAAGCTTAATGGTGTTATTCATCCATTTAACCCCTATTTGTTTTACTATTCGGACCCTAGGTATACAATCAGCCATAACCTCCTGTAAATGCTCCTTGACCACTTCCCATGCTCTATTGACATTCAAACCTTGCAGTTTTGCGTACCATGGCACTGATCCAAGCAATCTCCTAAGCTTGTCATACTTGCCAGCACGGTAATTCCACATATACCCTGTCTTAATCAAAAATTCCACACCTTTAGCCACCTTCCAGGTCAAGACCGTATGACCACTCCCACCAGTAGGTGGCAACATGGTCATATTCATTACAGTCAAATTCTGAGATGCTATTACCAGGTCAAGCACTCTCAAACCCCTAGTATTTTCAATTACATGCTGTCTCAGATAGTTATCCCTTAATAATTGAATAAAATCCATTTCCTTCCAATCAATGTTACCATAGTTGAAATCCCCCATAATAATTACCCTCCTTCCACTCATTTCATCAATTTGTTTATGCATACTATCTCCATCATCTATTCCATCACCTGGTCTATAGCAGCACCCAACTATATATTTTGTTCTGCCAGTCTCAATCTCACACCAAATAGCCTTAAATGAGCTCTTTTCACTATCCTGCAATACAACTTCAATTCTCCTTGGCTGCAGTTCATCAGCTATCATTAATAACACTATATCACTAACTATATCATCTTCCGTCAGCCATGTTTCACTAATGCCAATAGCCTGTGGCCAGGAAGAGCCAATCAAGGCCAAAAATTCTTCCTTCTTGTTCCTATTACTCCTGGCAATATTGATTTCACTTGTTTTGCACTTAGGAAACTAATTTGCCTGAATGTTTCCTATTCATCACTATCTGTATTCTGGGGCTATAGTTACATCCTATTAAATATCTTGTCTTATAAACATCTATCTCACACCATATATAGATGTTGATAAATAAATAAATTTGTGTGTGCACACGTGCATGTGCATTATGACTAATGCACTTTTTTTTTATTGGAATAGATTTTGTATTAATAATATTCTGAGAAAAGATTTTCTTCTATTATCAACTTAAATTCAGGAGAGACATTTATATGGAAGGATGAAACAAATTTTTTATGATCTTTCCTTGTCCTTAAATTTTAAACCTCAGATTATATTACTGTTTTCTCATATATGCTATTCTTGAGATTTTTCTCTATTGGATTTGCTGCATGAACAAGATTTTGGTGGACTTGTTGCAGAAGAAGGTGTTTTGCAAATCTCAGTATATAGAAAATTTGGAGATGTGAATGCATTAGGTGAAAGTATAAGGTATGAGAGTGAGAGAGAGAGAGAGAGAGAGAGAGAAATGAACTTGATATATATCTTTCTTTCACTACCTTCATAACAGAAAAGCAGATCTTTCGGACATTGCACTTGAAACTTTCCATTGGATTTACAGGAAAGGCACCCAGTCCTTACATTGGACCAAAATATGGTATAAGTATAATTCAAGGAAGCTTGCAAAATGCTTATCAACCAACCAAAAATGATGGCCTGCAAGCCCCTAGGATTTCGATGGCTCACATGGTGAATACCAGCAGTAATTAACTGGATAACAACACAGTAACTCTAGCAGCAAATAGAAAAGTAAAGTATCACGAATATAAGAAACAAATAACTGATGATGTAGTTTTACTAAGATAATTGTTTTATTTTATTATTTTTTTTCACCAGAAGTCAGGCTATGGTCAATGGTCAACAGTTCACCAAGCAGCTATTTTTGGCCTGCCATAGTGTATACCAATGTAGCTTGTGATCCTGAGTATATGCACTGGTGCCAAAAGCTAAGGATGAACTACATTTTTACCTGTATATGAAAACATTTTAATGACTACAGCCAAATGTGGACACAATTACACAAAAAATGTGTTATAAATTTCATACAAATTAAATTGCAATACATTCTGACAACAGTTACAAATTTCCTGAGGACGTAGTTAAGGAATTAATGTACAGTGCTTACAGAAAACTATGAGAGACATTTATTATTATTATTATTACATCACACCTCCAGGGCATCCAAAGACTCATCGTGGGAGGGCATCTACTCTACAACTCTCATCTCACTACTCCACCAATCTTCATCATCTAACACCAGTGCCAACTAGTACTTTCATAGATAATCACAAATATCCATGCCCACAGTGGGATTCCAACCTGCAGTCTTTTGGCTGGAGAGTGGATAAGGAATTTGTCCACCCTGAACTGCGATGCAGCTCTTACAACATCATACCATGCTTAGCACTAAATGATTCAGAAGTTCTTGAGGCAAACTGGCCCAGTTGTCCTTCAAAGCAAGGATAAGGTCTTGTTTGTTTCCTGGGAGGAGGAGCACATTGCTGCTCGAATTTCGAGCAGCAATGTACCTCCCTATTACATTCCAAACGTGTTCTTCTGGGGTTGAGATCTGGGGAGCATGCTGACCACTGAATTCGATTAACATCCTCATCTTTAGTATCTCCACTACTCATGTATGATGTGGTGTCATCCATAAAAATGAATTCTTTGCCTACATCACCATGGAAGAATCAAACATGACATTGAAAAACTTTGTTGCAACATTGTTCACCAGTCAGTCCCTTTTTCCAGCACTTGTAGCTCGATGCATCTATTAAGCATTATACCTACCCACACCATGATCCCAGAACAAGAACATTCTCATGATGGTAAGCAGTATCACTTTTAGGGCAGATAAAATGTAGTCTAGAATCAGAGGAAAGACTAAAATAACTCTAATCTGTAAAGAGTACATTAGACCATTGTTGTGTTGTTCAATTTTATAGATACACCACCACTGAAAACACGATTCAAAAATCTGAATGTGTAACTGCATTCTACTCAAAATTGTCTGTTATACAAATTGCCACAAGCTGATTCATCTGAATTTGCAGTTCAAATCTTCAGAAACAGTGCTTGTCCTTAGGTTTGACACCAGTGTGTATATATATATATATGTATGTATTCTTCAAGATGAACTTGATATATAGGTTGAATTATACAAATTTAATTTTAATTAAAATAATTTCTTAAACATGGTAGTATGTCTCCATAATTATTCATAATGAAAGCTAGGTATAAATTAAAGTTTGGATGATAATAAGAATAAGAGGCTCGGTGGGGTGAGTGAATGATAGATTAGTAGAGTATAACAGGAGAGTGAAATAAAAGAGTGAAGATAAGTGTTGAAGCATGAAATGGAGAAATCACAAAGGAGCGATAACAAGGGGCCATCCCTGGAAGTAACGAAAGGAAGCTGTGAGCAAGAGGGTGAGGAGTGGTTTCTTTGCATGGAGGGTGGTTTAACCGTGGAATGAATTGCCTGATAGAGTGGTGAGAGCAAGAACGGTCAATCTGTTCAAGGAATGATATGATAGACTTTTTTTTCTGGGAAGGACCTCCCACAATGAGTCTTTTGACTTCATGGAGGCCTGAATAATAATAATAATAATTATAGTGTATGGAAGTTTTTTCACTTGGCTATGCTACCAATTATATATTGGGTTTTATCCTTTATCCAAGTGTAAGCAAACAAAGTTTTTGCCTGACATACTTTCAGGACTTGGGCAACTCGTGGTAAAGGTGGTATAAGTTCTCATAACTTGCCTTAGTATCTTCCATAATGCAAAGCGCATCATCTTGCAGACATGGATAATGCTATGCATTAAGGGAAGGGCCACTATCCAGACCGGTTTCGACCTTTATTGAGGTCTCATCACTAAGGTAAGTGATGAGAACTTATACCACCTTTACCACGAGTTGCCCCAAGTCCTGAAAGTACTTCAGGTGCAAACTTTGTTTGCTTACACTTTGATAAAGGATAAAACCCAATATATAATTAGTAGCATAGCAAAGTGAAAAAATTTTCATAAACTTATCTCTATTCCAGAGAATTTTAATAATAGGGTGTGACACGCTCTGGCAACTCGTATAGGTAAATATGACTTCTCCATTACTTCCACCTTACTATCACAACCTCTAGGTCTGGCTCTCACTGATGAGACCCCTAACGGTCGAAACCGATTGAAGGCTTGGGTGATGGATGGCAATGCTGTAGCCAATGAAGTTCTGACTGTGACTTGGCTGTTGCTGTTCACCAGGTAGAGGGGTAATGGATGGCAATGCTGTATACAATAAAGTTAACTGAGGCAAGGCTGTTGCTGTTACCCCTCAGATGAAATATGAGTGGTTCTGCTTGGTGGTGGGGTGAGCCTGCCACTGGGTAGAGCCAAACGCTGAGAGTTCTTCTCAGTGACAGGGTGAGCCTGTTACTGAGGAGAACAACACTGAGTTTCGATCCTTTGGGTCACTCATTGTTGGGTGATCCGGGGGATTTCACGAGTTTTTGGAGAGGTAACCCCACACTTACTATAGGGAAACTGGTCTGGATAGTGGCCCTCCCTTAATGCACATCTCTTTGTGGACATTATACATATCAGCAAAGAGATGTGCTTTGTATTATGGGAGATACTAAGGCAAGTGATGGGAACTTATGCCACCTTTACCACTAGTTGCCCTAGTCCTGAAAGTACTTCAGGTGCACACTTTGCTTGCTTACACTTGGATAAAGGATAAAACCCAATATATAATTAATAATAGTGTATGATAGATAGAGATAGCCTTAGATTAATACTCAGTAACTGACACTCATGTGTCATACATATTATCAGCCCTGCTTATGGTTGGTGGGCTGGGCTGATAATATGTTATGACACATGAGTGTTGATAAGAAATTTTTGGTAAAGTGGGGAACATTTGCTTCTTTGTTATAAACTTGAAATTTTTTAACCCAGAAATTTCAGTTATCAAAATCAAATGTGTAGTTTTTGGCTATGTAATCTTTTGATGTATATGTAACTTATATGTCACTAGCATTACTTCCTATGCTGTATTTCATGTGTTTCATTATATTTCAGTTATTACTCATCAAAATTGTAAAGTGGGTCTTTGTTACTCTGCCACAAAAATCTATTCTGAAAATTGATATAAGTGCAATCAAAAAAAAGTGCTAAAATATTAGTTATGTGCAGTTAAGAAAGGAGCAAGAGCTACATTTTTCTCTCACAGAGTAGTGAGTGATCGAGTGCATGCAGTGTGAGTTTAAGATGACATCTGGTGTGCAGGTAATTTCCAGACTCCCTTAATGAGTCTGACTCCCTGGAGGTCTCTGATGATATTATTATTATTATATCTAGAAGTGAGGATCGAAAGTTTTAAATCTGATAATTTCATCAGAGGATGTAAATGTGACTTTTGTGAGGAAAGGATATATATGTAGAATTATAAGGCTGGTGATTATGACAAGTTTAGGAGACAGCTTGGAGCTGTAGCATGGAAGGAGGACTTGAACAGTAAGGAAATAAATTCTTCTTGGTAACTGACAAAGGAATACCGGGTTTTTGCTTGCAGCATATTGAAAGAACTGTTTGGGATTCTCTTTATCTTGCATAGCTAGTTTCCTTTCATAATCCGCTTTTGCTTTTTTTTACCACACTCGTTACCCTTCTGGCCTGTGCATTATACCATTCCTGCAGGTTACCTTTCTCTTTAAATTCCCTCCACAGTTGTTTCTTTTTTTGCAGCTCAAGCTTAATGGTGTTATTCATCCATTTAACCCCTATTTGTTTTACTATTCGGACCCTAGGTATACAATCAGCCATAACCTCCTGTAAATGCTCCTTGACCACTTCCCATGCTCTATTGACATTCAAACCTTGCAGTTTTGCATACCATGGCACTGATCCAAGCAATCTCCTAAGCTTGTCATACTTGCCAGCACGGTAATTCCACATATACCCTGTCTTAATCGAAAATTCCACACCTTTAGCCACCTTCCAGGTCAAGACCGTATGACCACTCCCACCAGTAGGTGGCAACATGGTCATATTCATTACAGTCAAATTCTGAGATGCTATTACCAGGTCAAGCACTCTCAAACCCCTAGTATTTTCAATTACATGCTGTCTCAGATAGTTATCCCTTAATAATTGAATAAAATCCATTTCCTTCCAATCAATGTTACCATAGTTGAAATCCCCCATAATAATTACCCTCCTTCCACTCATTTCATCAATTTGTTTATGCATACTATCTCCATCATCTATTCCATCACCTGGTCTATAGCAGCACCCAACTATATATTTTATTCTGCCAGTCCCAATCTCACACCAAATAGCCTTAAATGAGCTCTTTTCACTATCCTGCAATACAACTTCAATTCTCCTTGGCTGCAGTTCATCAGCTATCATCAATAACACTATATCACTAACTATATCATCTTCCGTCAGCCATGTTTCACTAATGCCAATAGCCTGTGGCCAGGAAGAGCCAATCAAGGCCAAAAATTCTTCCTTCTTGTTCCTATTACTCCTGGCAATATTGATTTCACTTTTTTATAATTCATGATTGCATCAAAAATCTTATAAATAGGATCCAAAACAAACATACAAAATGCTCTTTTGTAACCTTCATCGCCCTTTTTGGACCATTTCTTTTGTTGAGGATTATAGAAGTTCTCACCCCAAAGACGATTCATTAATTTCTCAACGTCAATTTTGAATTTCTCTAAATTGACGTTGAGAAATTAATGAATCGTCTTTGGGGTGAGAACTTCTATAATCCTCAACAAAAGAAATGGTCCAAAAAGGGCGATGAAGGTTACAAAAGAGCATTTTGTATGTTTGTTTTGGATCCTATTTATAAGATTTTTGATGCAATCATGAATTATAAAAAAGAAGAAACAGCTCGTTTGCTTGAAAAATTGAAGATTACCCTAATTGATTTCACTTGTTTTGCACTTAGGAAACTAATTTGCCTGAATGTTTCCTATTCATCACTATCTGTATTCTGGGGCTATAGTTACATCCTATTAAATATCTTGTCTTATAAACATCTATCTCACACCATATATAGATGTTGATAAATAAATAAATTTGTGTGTGCACACGTGCATGTGCATTATGACTAATGCACTTTTTTTTTATTGGAATAGATTTTGTATTAATAATATTCTGAGAAAAGATTTTCTTCTATTATCAACTTAAATTCAGGAGAGACATTTATATGGAAGGATGAAACAAATTTTTTATGATCTTTCCTTGTCCTTAAATTTTAAACCTCAGATTATATTACTGTTTTCTCATATATGCTATTCTTGAGATTTTTCTCTATTGGATTTGCTGCATGAACAAGATTTTGGTGGACTTGTTGCAGAAGAAGGTGTTTTGCAAATCTCAGTATATAGAAAATTTGGAGATGTGAATGCATTAGGTGAAAGTATAAGGTATGAGAGAGAGAGAGAGAGAGAGAAATGAACTTGATATATATCTTTCTTTCACTACCTTCATAACAGAAAAGCAGATCTTTTGGACATTGCACTTGAAACTTTCCATTGGATTTACAGGAAAGGCACCCAGTCCTTACATTGGACCAAAATATGGTATAAGCATAATTCAAGGAAGCTTGCAAAATGCTTATCAACCAACCAAAAATGATGGCCTGCAAGCCCCTAGGATTTCGATGGCTCACATGGTGAATACCAGCAGTAATTAACTGGATAACAACACAGTAACTCTAGCAGCAAATAGAAAAGTAAAGTATCAGACTTGCCAAAAGGTGTCTCACCTTATTATTAAATTACTCTGGAGTTAGAGAAAAATGTTGGAAGTGTTTTTCAACTTGGTTAAACTATAATAAATTTAGTGTAATCCTTTATCCAAGTGTTTTCTGAATGGAACATTCATAAACTTAGTCACTTCAAAAGTGATAACCTCATGATCACTGTCACCAACTGGAGGCAGAATATTATTATTATTTCGGGCAACTCCAAGGAGTCGACAGACTCATCTAGGAAGGCCCTAACATCATGTCAAAAACAACTATTCGACATTTGCACAGTATCTATCATACCTCGCCTTGAACTCATTCACAGTCATAGCACCCACAACAGACTCTGGCAGCTTGTTCCACTCATTCACCACTCTCCAAGTAAAAAACCTAGCTCTAACACTCTTGCTAACCACATTCTTGCCCAGCTTCTATGTATGGCCCCTAGTCCTCCCACCACCAGTCCTATTCTCAAAAATATCTTCTGAATTAATCTCATAGAATCCCTTCAGTAATTTGAATGTCTCAATCATATCAACCAATTTTTGCAATCCCCAAATCTTCAACCTCTTCTCATACGGTTCATATGCCTGCTATCATCTTGGTCACTCGTCTCTGGATCCTCTTCACCTCCTCCCCATCAAGAAGAAACTATCTAGACTACTGTCTAGATGGGGTCTTATCAAGGCTCGATACAGAGGAACAATAACTTGTTTGTCTCTGCTTGTTAAAGTATTTTTCAGCAACCAAGTGATTTGATTAGCTGATTTAGCCACTTTTGCTATGTGCCCCCTAAACTTCAACTCCCTATCCACCAACACTCCCAAGTCCCTGGCCTCTTCAATCTCCTGAAGTACGGCTCTGCCAATGTGATATGATTAGATTAGCTGATATACTGCTGCTAATCTTTTCACCCCAAAATGCATAACCTTACACTTTGCCACATTAAATCGACATCCATTTTCCTTAGCCCAGTCCTCCAAACTATCCAAATCATCTTGCAAAATTTTGACATCCTGTGCACTCACTATTGCTCTACCCAACTGTGCATCATCAGCAAACAAATGAATACTTCCTCTCAGATCCTTTCCTATATCGTTAATGAACAAATTGAAAAGTAGTGGTCCAAGAACAGAACCCTGCGGCACACCACTAGTCGCAAGCCGTCTTTTGGACTCTACTCCTGAATAAACCACTCTCTGATATCTCTCCATCAACCACCCTCCTATCCATCTCACCAACCTTATATCCATCCCCATATGCTGCAGTTTACTGATTAGAATTCCATGTGGTATCCTGTCAAAGGCCTTAGCAAGGTCCAGTTATAAAACGTGAGCAAGTTACTGAGCCATGATCTACCTTTCACAAAACCATGTTGTCCCCCATACAGTATCCCATTTTCATCTATCCAATCCTGTATTTTCTCTTGACTAATTTCTCCAAGACCTTGACAACGATTCCTGATATTCTAATTGGTCGGTAATTTACAACAGCAGTCTTGTAACCTCCTTTATGCAGTGGAACTATTTTCCCTTCTTTCCACCCCCTTGGGACTAACCCAGACCCGAGACTCAAATTAAACAAAATGGTCAAGTGCACAGACAATTCTTTAGCTGCTTCACGTATGACACGAGCTGGTATACCATCTAATCCCACAGATGTATTGACATTGAGATTTTGTAATAGACTACTCACCTCCACTTCATTCACCACAATTCCCATATAATCTATTGGTTCATTCATTCCTGCAAAGTCACGACCTGGATAATATATTCTTGCAAAGTGCTCGCTCAGTAATTCAACTATATCAACTGATTTGGTTACCTCCCTACCATCGGCATTCTTTAAAATCATTCCCATATACATTTTTTCTTTTACTTGCAATATATTGAAAAAACTGTTTGGGATTCTCTTTAGCCTGCATGGCTAATGTACTTTGATAATCCGTTTTTGCTTTTCTTACCACACTCGTTACCTTCTGGCCTGCACTTTATACCGTTCATGTGCCTGCCAGTCACCTTTCTCCTTAAATTCTCTCCATAGTTGTTTCTTTTTTTTGCAGCTCAAGCTTAATGGTGTTATTCATCCATTTAACCCCTACTTGATTTATTATTCAGACTCTAGGTATACATGTGTAGAGGCTTAAGTGCTGTAAGGACATCATGTTAGAGGCTTAATGTATTTTTTACAACACTCAAAAAGGATTAAAATAAAATTTAATACTTCCTATATTTCGTCCTAGGTATACAGTCAGCCATTGCCTCATGCAAACACTTCCTAACCGCCCCCCCATGCACTATCAACATCTAGCCCTTGCAGTTTTACATGCCATGGCACTGGACCAATCAAACTCCTAAGCTTGTCATACTTACCAGCCCGTTAATTCTACATGTACCCTGTCTTAATTGTAAATTCCACACCCTTAGCTACTTCCCAAGTCAAGACCCTATGATCACTCTCAACAATTGGTGGCAACGTGGTCATATTCATTACAGCCAAATTCTCAGATGCAATTACTAGGTCAAGCACTCTTTGACCACTAGTGACTTTCCACCTGCTGGATATTGCTCCCCCCCCCATACACAACTTGTTGATACATATCATATAGGCCATCTCCAATCCAATGCACTAATCTAATATCCAGCCCCATTCGCTCTAGTTTGAGTATCAACTTATCATGCGGTAATCTATCAAAAGCCTTTGTTAAATCTAAGTATATTACTATGTATCCTTCTCCTCTGTCCAAGGAAGCAGTCAACTTATTGTAATAAGTAAATAGATTACCTAAAACAAGACCTCTCTTCAGCAAATCCATGCTATCCATCAAAGATAATACCATTGTTGTCAACCCAATTCTGGATCCTAATTCTCACAAGCTTCTCCAACAACTTAACCACAACACCTGTCACAGGGCTATCGCCAGATTAGATCACACCCAGAGGCGAACAATTAAATATCACTCCTGATGGATTATAAGACAAAAATATAAGAAAATCTCCAATTGCTATTTTGTTTTTATTACAAGAGAAACATTAATGTAAAACAATTACATCATAATATTAATGAAATTTTTGCTCTATGGGGATATTGCACAATAAACCTGTTTATAAGCTCTTCTAAATTTAAATTATAAGCTATGTCTGCCTCTGTTGATATAGTTGCTAGACTAACCATTCGTTCTTGGGTCATTGCTGTTCACAAATAATTTTTAATCTGTTTAAACACTTGGAAAAAACTTTTTTCCGCACTTGCTACGCTACAATTCCTGTCAGCATAGCGACAACGCCTACCGCAATATGGCTGAACCAGCACCCTTATTAAGCCAAGCTGTGAGGCAGGCTGCCTATGCTACACCCTGTCGACAGTATTGACCTAATACACAGATAGGCCTATAGTTTGATGCTTGAGTTCTATCACCTCCTTTATGAAATGGCACAATCTTGCTCTCCTTCCGCTCCTTAGGAACTTGGCCCAGTGCAAGACTCGTATTAAAAAAAAATGTCAAGGCCGGCGTCAACTCCTTGGCACATTCCTTCAGAATACGTGGTGATATATTATCAAGTCCCACAGCTTTATTAACATCTAGTTTGTTTAACTCACCATACACCTCTTGCTCACTTACAGTCAGTCTCTCCTCCCCATCATCAACTGCTCTGTACTCCTTTTATCTCCACCACATCTTCTGCAACAGCTGTCTTTATACCATTTTCTCCTATCATTGTCATCCTTCATTAATCATTCTTTCTTTCTTTTGCTGGTTACATATCGAAAGAACTACTTAGGATTCTTTTTGTCTTCATTAGCTAATTGCTGTTCATACCTCACTTTTGCTACCCTTACCAACCAAGTCACCCGCCTTGCCTGATGTTTGTAATTCTCATGAAATTGGTTATTTCCACTTCTCTTATGCTGCCTCCATAATGCCCTTTTTCTCTGTATCTCATGCTTAATCTCTTTATTCATCCATTTCACACCTAACTTATTTAACCTTCTCATCCTTGGAATACATGTAGACATTGCATCTACTAGATAGTTCTTGAAGATCCCCCAAGCTGCATTGATCTCTTTTCCAGCTAACTCCTCGTTCCATGCTACACCCGTAAGCTGTCTCCTGAGTTCTTCATAATTCCCCCCCCCCCTTGTAATTCCACATATACCCTTTTCTCACATTGCTGGCAACCATCCAGGTGATCACCTCATCGTCACGCTCACCAATTGGTGGGTAATTTGACACCTCATTTATAATTACATCCATTGATGGGATGAACAAATCTAAGACCTTCAATCCTCGCGTGCCCTTTGTTACATACTGTCTGAGGTAGTTATCCCTCAAAATTCAAGAAACTCATTTTCTTTACTTCCAGTTGCTATCTCATCATTCCAGTCTATATTGCCATAATTAAAATCGCCCGTAATGATCACTCTTTTCTTATTTGCTTGGCTAATTTGATCACACATTTCATTATCACTACCATCCACATTACCTGGTCTATAACAACATCCAACCAAGTATTTCATTCCATTCACCTCTATCTTGCACCATACTGCCTCAATACCACTGCCGCCATTTTTCTCTTGCATTTCTACTTTGTATGGACATAACTCTTTCTCTATCATCAATAGCACTCTCCCGCTCCCTTTTTACCCCTTCTATCCTCACGAAACATACCCTTCCATCTCTATTCCTGTCAGGAGGTCGTCCTCATCTAACCATGTCTCACTTATTCCAACAATTTTTGGGTGAACAGACTCAATTAGTGCTACCATTTCATCTGCCTTGTTTCGTATACTTCTAGCATTTGTATACAAACACAACAGCTCATTCCTTGATCTACAGCTAGTTCCACTGATACCACTCATTCAATGTGATCTCTCCATGCTCGGCTGGTGCCATTTCCCTTTTTCATTTTAGAACCCACTTCAATTCCAACTGTTTCCTCTTGATCCCAGGTCATCTGATTCCTTTCCTGTCTACACATGCTTTCACATCCTTTTGGAGCATCCACCTTTCTCACGCTGTGTACCTCTGTCCACCTTGAGCCTTCCTGTTTCCCTGTTCCTCTTGCCAACCATTCTCTTATTTTCCATACTCATGTCACTCACTTCCTCATTCATAACCACCTCTTCAATCTCTCCTGTTTTACTCTCCTGCTCTTCCACATCACTTCCCACTTGATCTGATTCATTCTCTCTACTCACTTCTCTACCTTCCAGGGGGCAGTCTCTCCAAGCAACTCGCACCATAACCACTCAAATGCAGTCTATCGCTCCCGTACAGTTCACTTTGTCCTTCAAACTCATTCCACACATTATCAAACTGTACTCCTTTCTCCTTATACATTTCAGCTAACATATCATTCATAATCCTTGCTTTCCGCCTCATCACTGTCATACCTAGGCAACACGCTTACTACCCTTCCTGTCACGCTATTCTCTTTTATCTGTTTAAGCAGCCTCCTGATATCCATTCTGACGTGCTCTTTGTCCTCTGTCAAGTCATTTGTACCTATTAAAACCATCGACTCCTTTGCTCTCTCCCTCCTCATATCCAAGCCTCAATCCTCTACTTATTTTACCACCTGGAAAACATACCTTGTGCATCCTCTCATCCAACACACCTTTAATAATGGAGTCACCATAAAACGCCACTTGCTCGTCTTTCATTAACTCTTTCGTACCAACATGATTTGATTTAATCGTTTTCACCCGAATTTTTTTAATTTCATTCCACATCCAATTCATCTCTTGCCTCATCCTACTCAACTCAACTTTCGAATCTCGCGTCCCATTCTCTCTGGCATTTAATCTTTCTAATTTTCGAACTCTCGACTCCTGCTTCACACTTTCACTATCATTCATTCTTTTGATTTTTTCAACTTTCGAACCATGCGTCACACTATTTCCAGTTTCATTTGTTCTCTCAATTTCATTGCTTTCTGCCACAATCGCCTCACTTTTGTCCTTTTTGTCATCCATTGCGCTTTTCAAATCACTCGTTCTCTTTTTCAATGATTTTTTAACAATTTTTCACCTTTCTTTCACACCATCCTTTTTGTTGGAACGAGCACTCATTCTTCACGAGATTCTCGCTGCTAACACTTTCTGTCATCAAATTCATATTAGCACTCATCAAATCCTCATTTTGCTCACACTTCGTACACACACACACACACACGCACACACCCTCCTTCCATCTGCCCTAAATATCCACAAATCATCTATGTAGTCAAACAAGCACATGTAGCCCTTTGCTGACCATATTTTGATTTTCTCAAACCGGGACACTTCTATACAAGACAGTAGCTGGTATGACAAATATATTAATATTGACTTTTAACTTTAAATTATTTAATTGACATCAAAATAATTGTACACGGTTCTTCCAAGAAAAGCAAACAAAACAGGTTTACTGTTAACTTAATTAAAAAAAATTAAAAATATTTTATTAAATTATGTATATTTTAAATATACATAATAATAAAACATTCATAGTCTATGAATGTTTTATTATTATTATTATTCGTGACTCCTCCAAGGAGTCCCTAGATCATCGCGGGAGGACACCTACAACTCTCCATCTTCACCACCCCACCAAACCTCTACTACCAATCATCTACATCAGTGGCATCTATTGCTCACCATTACCACCACCACCGCCACAACTAGTATTTTTTTGTCTGTAAATTGCGTGTGTTCTGAAGGACCGATTTGTCTGCATGCAGGATGAAAAACCCGAATTTCTGGGAGAAAAAACCCTGCTACCTCCGTATGAGATAGGCTAACTCGCCTTCGATTGAAAATGTCCATATAAAGCAGGGGTTCCGAACATTTTTGGTCCCCTTACACTCTTGGCTTTTTAGTAAATTATCTGGTACCCCCAATTCGTTATAATAAGAAATAAATTCTTAGGTTTACCATACAGATTCAAATAATATAAGAAATAAACAGTAATTAAGTTTTCATAAAAGCTTTATTCGGTAAATAAATCAATTACATTATCATAAAATTGTAAAATCTTTATTAAACTGCAGTAAAATCGACTAGTGAGACCCTTGATTCTGTTTCTTATCCACCAACAGTTTTATTCTTGGTACAGTTTTTGAAATAGATACCTGCGTATCATGTTCAGGCTCCAGTTTGTTTCTTGTTTTGGACTTGATTGAAAACAGAACTGAAAATCCTGATTCACATAGATAAGTTGTTATAAATGGAATTATAGCCATGTAAGCATTTTTAGTGATAACAGGATATGCTTCTCCAAGTGTACACCAAAAATTTTATAACTTCATTGATTGGAATTCAATTCGGAGTTTCTTGTTATTGCAGAGATCAATTAGCTCGTCTTTCACTGGGTTGATGTCAATGATATTTTCTAAATCAATATGAAAAGGGTTATGTATCCAGACTTCATTCATTTGGTCAGGAGGAATTATTCTTACAAGTGCCTCTTTCAAAGTTTTTAAATGCAATATAATGCTATCACGAACTTCCTGTTTTAGTTCGTATGCCAGATCTGAAGTGATTTCATCGAGAAATTTGAAATGGGCAAAGTTACCTAACTCCACCCTTCTTCCCCAGAGAGTCAATTTTTCTTGAAACGATTGTATCTTTTCTTCAGCCTCCGCGAGAATGACATCTGTACCTTGCAGTGAAATGTTCACAGAATTAAGAATTCCAAATACATCAGAAAGATAAGCCAGAGAAATCTCAAAGTTTGGATCTTTGATATATGAAGCAAAAGCAGATTATTTTTCGACTAAAAAAATTTCAATTAAATTTCTAAGTTCAAAAACCCTTCCTAAAACATTTCCTCTGGATAACCATCGTACTTCTGTATGAAGCAGTAGTATGATATGATCTGCTCCAACCTCTTCACACAAAGATTTAAACACGTGGTGATTCAATGCTTTTGCTTTGATAAAATTCACAACTTGAACAACAACATCCAAAACGGCTTTCAAATTATGTGGAAGTGTTTTAGATGCTAAAGCATACTGGTTAAGGATGCAATGGCTTGTAAAAATATTTGGGTTGATTTCTTTAACTAAAGCAGTGAAACCTGATTTTTTCCCCAACATAGCGGAAGAACCGTCAGTACAAATAGATTCTACTAATTCCCATGAAAGGCCATTTGAATCAAAAAAAATCATTCACCAAATTCATAATGTCCACTGCCTTTGTTGTTTCTTTCAAGAGTTTACAAAAAAGAAATTCCTTTTTTTATTTCATTCTGATGTATATATCTAGTAAAAACAAGAAGCTGTGTGCAGTTAGAGGCATCAGTTGATTCATCCAACTGTAAACTAATTCTTGCTGGACTTTTCTTGATTTCCTCCACTACCTGTATACGTATGTCTTCTGACATTTCTCGAATCCAATCACAAATTCTATTACTTGATAATGGTATTTGTGCAATTTTCTCTTTTTGCTTCTTTACCACACATCAACTCAACCATGTCCTTAGCACACGACTTCACTAATGTCTCAGCAATTGTATGTGGTTTCTTTTCTTTGGCGATGCGATAACTGGCCTCCAGTGCTGGCTTCTTCGGGGTAATAAATCCATGGTCATGAAGTGTGATATTCTTACTAAATCATGCTCGTTTTATTCTAAATGAGGACTCTGACTCGTTAGAATGTTCAGGATGAACATTCTGAAGATGCTCTCTCAATTTTGATGGCTTCATACTACCATTGCTGAATATCTTGGAGCAAATGAAGCACTGCAACTTTTGCACACCTTTGTCAAGCACAAAAGCAAAACCATATTGCACATATGAATCTTGGTAACATTTCTTTGGCTTGGTCATTCCTTGGGTCTGCAAAATAATATTTTTTTGTATATAAATCCTGATCTAACCTTTCATTTTAAAATTAAGCTAAAAAATAAATAATATTTTAATGTATTTAAATCTTGATCTATCCTTTCATTTTTAGAATAGGCTAAAAATAAACTATAAGCCACTTACGTTTAGATCAAAATTTAGTCAGCAAAAGTAATTTAGCTAACCTATGTTTATCACTAAAATGTGTATACTATGAGCATGTCGAAATGAAGCAGTTGGAGTGTGTACAATACAGTACGTCACGCACATACGCAGGAGATGCAGAGGCAAGCCTCGAGGGAGCACCAATCTGGCAATTTCACTAGCTATCTTGTATCTTAACTGGGCAATTTGAGTTATCGGACCCTGCAGTGAGAAAAAAAGTCTATGCAACCTCACTGTGTCCATGTCTGAAAAGAGACCTGAAATGTTGCTGATGTGGCTGACAGACAGTACCAATATGGAATAGCCCGGAAATGTTGATAACAACTATTTTTGGAATATATTAATAGCATAATATACTTATTTACCTGCTATTCACCATACCCCCCAGGGGTATGGGTATCTCAGGTTGGGAACCCCTGATATAAAGATTCCTCAGTCATGAGAGAATCGAACGTAGGCCTTTTTCTAATCGAAGGACGCAACGTACCATCATTCTTCCAATTGTGCTACGGAGGCGCATGTTGATGAGATTAATGATTATTTTAAACAATGTTTGTGATGTTTTTATCCACTGTCTTTATTCCTTCTGAGCTGTAGTATACCACTCATATTTATCATTTGAGTGAACCTTCTTTAAAAATTGTGTGTTGCTTTTATTTTGTCATAGAACTGTGTGCAGGTGAGTTCAATATTAATTTTACAGTACAACAAACTTTTAACAGTTGATTCCAATATTCTTCTTTTTTCTTCTGACCACACATTGTTCATCATGGAAAATATTCTTTCAACTGTAGCAGAAGTACCAGGAAAGCAGAATATGTATTCTATGACACAAGAGAGGTTACACAAATTTATCTTTTGGCTCTTGAAATGGGAGAACAATCAAACTCACTTTTCTTCATTAGTTAAGTTTTCTTCTG
The DNA here is from genome assembly GCF_054136105.1 of Typopeltis vanoorti. NCBI lineage: Eukaryota > Metazoa > Arthropoda > Arachnida > Uropygi > Thelyphonidae > Typopeltis > Typopeltis vanoorti. Next base: position 5,206,942 of record NC_143567.1, on the reverse strand, counting down.
TTTGTCTCCTATTTTCTTTTAAAAAATTCTTAGTAATCACCAGCTCATCAAAAGATTATCCAAATATTATTATTATTATTATTCAAACCCAACTGCCTCATTCACTTTTTCTGCAGACTTTTCTACATCAGGCCATATTAAGGTGTTATTATTGACCCAAGCAAAGGATCTGGTGTCCTCACCAAAGCTGTTTTGCCAAATTTCAATGTAAGAGATGCATCTCTCATAAAAGGCAGTAACTTCCTGCATGACAACTGTACCATTAATCTGTCCCTCGTCTTCAAGTATTGTAATAGTTTTTTGGCTCCCTGTGGCAAAAATATACGTTCTAGCCTTTCCTGAATGTTTGTTCTCAGTTTTTCAAGCTCAATGGTCACTTCAGTTGCCTTTGTTGTCTCCATAGCCAAAAATGGTTTCATCGAAGAGACAGAGCTGTCCATGCACAAACCACAGGTACATTTCTCCACACTCACTGTTGAAAATATTACTTATAATCATTGGACAGTACTCTAGTGAGCAGAAGTAAGACTTCAGACCATACATATGAAGAAATTGTTCAATAGCTGAGAAGAGGGATAAGAATCTTGTATTTCCATGTTTCAGTAATTTCCTGTATTTCACTTGCTCAAAGTCACAAAAATCTTTCAGCTGAGATATGCGAACAATATAAATGTAAAAATACTTGTACACTTTAACGATCAAAGCTTCTATGGGAAGAACATCTACTGTGGTTTGTAGACAGTTGTGACAATGTGTCCCACAGCCAATGTTTCTCCCCAAATCTTTCTTCAAACATGCGAAAACATTATTTTCACCTTGCCGTTTTATTATTATTATTATTATTCAGGCCTCCATGGAGTCAAAAGACTCATCGTGGGAGGTCCTTCCTAAGAACATAAAGTCTGTCAAGATTCATCAAGGGGAGGTCCCCCTTAAGAAACACAAAGTCTGTCATACCACTCCTTAAACTCATTGACCGTTCTCACTCTCACCACTCCATCAGGCAATGCATTCCACGATTCAACCACCCTCCATGCAAAGAAACCACTCCTCACCCTCTTGCTCACAGTTTCCTTTCGTAACTTCCAGGGATGGCCTTTTGTCATCACTCCTTCCTGCTGTTCAACCAAGCGAAAGAACTCCCCAGTGTCAACCCTGTAACCACCTCTCAACAGTTTAAAAGTTTCAATCATATCACCTCTCCTTCTATCCACCAAACTCTGCTGTCCACATTCCCTCAGCTGATCCTCATAACTATCCTTGTACAGTCCTGAAACCATCTTTGTCATCCATCTTTGTATCCTTTTCACCTCCAAAGTTGGTGTTGCAATTATCGCCACAGAATCCAACAATTTTAGTAGACAGTTTGTGTTTCTTAATGACAGCATTAAGTGATTCGTCACTATTTCCGAATCTGTATGTTGAAATACTCACCAGGAAGTGTTTCAACATCCAGAAGTTTAACTTTTATTCCATATTCGGACATAAAGTACCTCACAACGACTGGCAGAAATTTAATTTCTTTCCTGTTTGATGTGTCTGTTGTAATTGTGACAAAATGATATTTCTCTAAGTCCTCGTAGAGTTCATCAATTACCATGGGTCCAATTACGTTCAAGACGATAGCCCCACATTTTGTTCTGGCAAGTGCAAATTTTGGTTCAAAAAGTTTCGAAATCAGTTTAGAAGAACAATCAGAGGTTCTGAAACTTACATCATGTGAAATGGAATGGAATGCAAATGTTACTTCTTTAGCTATGATTATTAGGTCCTTTTCTACAGGATCACTGTTTTTGAAATACATAGATAATGAAGAACAACCTGCCACCGCTAACAAACCAGCTTTATGCTTAGCACTTTTTAAGTGGTCTTTAATGTCTGACCATCAGCCATGCGCTACGGAGAAAACTGAGGCACAATGATCGCATCGCACCCGATCAACTTCATCACAATATCTCTTAAGAAAAGGAAAGCCCTTTTGTAGTTCATCGGTGAAGTTACAATTCTTTTAGGCATGACAGGGATATGAACAAAGCAGAATTATAACATAATCTAAAGCAAAACACTCTCGGCACACGTCAAGTTCACGTCATGAATAGCACTTGAATCACTACTAGAATGGATGAACACCGTTGTAAACACACACGACGCTATATTATGGACACATGATTTGCACGCCTGTATAGATTCTGCATATGCATAGTTTCATAGTTAGTGGTGGTCTAGCCACAATCGAAGTGACCTTGATGCAGATTGATTACACATATTCTAGAGTTCAGCGCAGCATCGTTATTTTTATAAACTTATTTTTCTATTTTTACTTCCCTCCCACTGGCCAAGTGGTTAGCATATCCGTTCTCCAGCCAAAAGGCTGCGGGTTCGAATCCCACCATGTGCATAGATGTTTGTGATTGTCTGTGGAAATACTAGTGGTGGTGGTCGGCGGTATGTTGGCATTGGTGTGGTTGCGGTCAGTTGGTGGATTGAATAGTGGAGACAGAGTTGTAGAGCAGGTGCCCTTCCTCGATGAGCCCTTGGACTCCCTGGAGGTGTCAAATAATAATAGTAATAATGTACAATAGCAATAGTAATATGTAATATTATGTTTTTCCAGGACAGTTCACAAATTGGCTGGGACACCAGGACAGGACCTTCAAACCGGGACCGTCCCGGTCAAATTGGGATGTATGGTCAGCCTTTGTAGCACACCTCGCACTTCACGAAACGACTGAAGTCTAATTTAAAGCCATGCAATGAAAAAGCTGCCACCATCTTTCTTCTGCCATTTACTACTCTAAGGTATAAAAACAACGAATTTGTAATTAAGTTTAGACAAAATATCCCACACACTAATAATACTAGTAGCGCACAACTTTTATAGCAGCTCTTACTCAAACAAACACTCATATACAATTAATTATTTCAAGAATAACTTATCTGAATCCATAGCTCTACTTACACACCACCACCACGAGCACCCTCTAGTTTAACTAGTGACCAGCAGATGATGCTAAACTGGGGAGAGCAATGCAGAGTTAAGCAGATGTTATGGCCTTACATTAGGGCCTTAAGAGATTTCATTAATGGGCAGGTAAGTGGAACTATCAGTTCATTGTTACAAAGTATAAGGTTTTGAGATTTGGTAAACAAAGATGGGATATAAAGTATATACTTGGTGGGGGAAACTTTAAAGGAAGTAGAGGAGATGAGGAATCTGGGAGTGGTGGTGGTCAAGGATTTGTAATTCAGGGGCCACCTTGCACAAGTTGTGAAGACATCACATTGGATAATAGCAATGATGCTGAGGACAGTGATGTGCAGAAATAAAGAGATTATGGTGCCATTGTATAAGGCTTTGATCATGCCACATATGGATTACTGTGCACAAATTTGGTTGCTGGGTTTTTATGGTGGCAAGGATATGTTGGAAAGGGTCCAGAGAAGATTCACAAAGGTTGTCAGTGGTTTTTGGAATGTGAAGTATGAGGACAGATTGAGAGAATGTAAATTGCAAAACCACATGAATAGGAGGAAGAGGGAGGGTGGGATATGATTGAGACATATAAGCTAGTCAGGGGTTATTATCAGGCTGACATGGAAGAGATTTTTCATAGAATGGGAGGGGGGGGGTAGAATCGTACATCCCAGGATGAGTCTGACTCCATGGAGGGCAGATGATAACAATAATAATAAACTCCGGCATTCTTATACAAACAACATTTCAAGGCATGATCTTGGTGTTTCAAGACTAATCTTAGAAGGCCCACTACCCATTATTGACACAATAATAGTATTGTATGAACAAAGATTTTTAACAGCTTAAAATGTAAAGTCATTCATCTGAGTATCAAAATCCAAGATAGCCTATTATTTGTATAAGGAAAAAACTCAAAAGCAAGTTGAATATATAAATGATCAAAGACTAATAGTGTTATTCAATATGAATTTTTTCAAACAGTGCAGCATGAAAGAGCTAGAACTGCACATAGGATACTTTCATTAATTTACAGAGATTTTTGCTAAAAGGTACAATGATATAATTATAAGCATTCTGAGAAGGAATACTGATATCCTGGAGAAGTACAGAGGAGAGCGCTCACTCTTATAAAGAAAGCCATGGTTACAAATTGTAGACACAAGAATGATGTGTCTTGGTTGATGGTTATAAAGCTTAATTAAGGCCATGAATAGGTTGAATTATAACAATATTTTGACATTTTGTTAGGGAACATAGTTTCAAGCTGATGAAGGAGTGCTATAAGTTAGACTTACAAAAATATTCTTTTAGTGTAAGTGTAATCAGCCACTGGAATAAACTTCTGGAAAGTACTGTAGCTGATTACACTTACACTAAAAGAATATTTTTTAGTGTAAGTGTAATGACTACTACTTGAATTTCTTTAAATTAAAGAAATTCAAGTACATATATTAGAGGGTATTAATTTAGTATAATTGTATTCCCTGTGGTGAGAACAGCTGTTTAATTTATTGGCTTAGGCAAATACTTGGTCTAGCCATAAATACTGTTACAACTTGAGCAGCGCATAAACCTTGAATCCATCAGTAAATCATTTACAGCATTCAGCACATACAAACCACGTGTGTAATGTGCATATAGCAGCACCATGTTTGAAATGTCTTTCTTTTGCCTTCACACATGCCCGAAGTCTGTGAGGCCACACATCGATGGCGGCATGCACAATATTCAATGGAAATGCTCCCACTACTCACTCCAAATCTACCTTTAGGCTGGCGATGCTGGGGGGTCATTTCTTGCAGGCTACTCTCTTAAGCTCCAACAACAATTTGAAGTCCAAAGGATTTGGATTGGGACTTTGAGATGGCCAATCAGATGGTGATATGTGGTGGGACACATTTGACTCCAACCACTGTTGTGTGGTCCATGCCTTGTGTGCATGGGTTGAGTCCTGTTGTAAAGTCCACTGCCTACCATGAAACAAGATGTTGTTCAGGTGTGGTACCACAGGTTCCAGCACAGTGTCTTGATACACATTAGTGGCAATTTTGACCCTTTTCTCGAAGAAATGCAACTCGGATACTCCCTCCCCCCACACACACACATCCACACCAACCATCACCGCAGGGTGATTACCTCTCTGAATCCTGAGTGCTATTGCACATATTGTGCAACCATTCTGGGCATATACCTAATCATTTTGGTGATTAAGCGAGTCTTCAATGGTGAAAATCTTTTCATCTGTGAAGAGGATATCTCTGTCTGTCGTGTGTACCGCCAAAGAAGTGCCTTTAATTTTATCACCTTCTGTCATATAAGTTGTGGTCTTAGGAAGTGTCCAGTAGAATGAAAAGCTCTCACTGCCAGGTTATCAGTTAGTACATGTGACATTATTCTCTGCAAAACATTCATCTCTCACGACATCTCTTTCTAATTCTTCTAGATTTATAGTGGAGCATGCCTTCACAGTCATCACAAGCTCTTTCATCCTAATACAGCATGGTTGACCTGTTCTTTGGTGGTCAGATATGTCTTCTGCATCGTTATAACAGTTAATAGTCTAATCCACAAACATCCTACATATCCCAAGTGTGTTTATCGTGTTGAAAATATATGGTGACTACATTCCAGTCTTGTGAAGTGCTATTACAGCTACATGGTTCTAATAATCTCCCCACTGTATTGTAACCCATTCAATTAGATAACTCTCTCTCTCTCTCTACTGATAGAGAACAGTCAAGGAGTGATATGATAGACTTTGTGTTTCCTAGGGAGGTCCTCCCACAATGAGTCTCTTGACTCCATGGAGGCCTGAATAATAATAATGATACACCAATGTTAATTGGTTGTGCACAGTGTCACTAACAGAACCAGGCTCTCACAATTCTGTGGGCAAGGCAGGTGTGTGTGTGTGTGTGTGTGGAAGTTGTAACAGTATTTATGACAAGACTGTGTAAAACTATGTTTAATTGTGAGGAGATGTTTTCATTAATTAATATATTTTTATTCTCATTGCATATATGAGACTAAATGTATTTTTTTTGTTTTTTTTTGTTTTTGAGGATTCAGTTTCTGTTCTAAAGTAAATGCTGTGTAATCTTTGCTCACTTGCATTGGATTTCATCCCAACACTAAAATGAATTAATAGCACATCCATAGTATATTACAAGGTCTCTATTAATGTTGAGTCAAGAATAAAAACATTTTTTCATTGCAGTTTCCTTATTGTGATGGTGCACATAAAAAGCATAACAAAGAAAATGGAGATAATACAGGCCCAGTAGTAATAAGAAGAAAAACTTTAATTTAAATTTCAATTTCTTTAAGCTTTGAAATTTTGATGTATTAGATCATAGAAAGCAATTATTGTACTATTGAAAAGAAAAATTTTATCACCTGATAGTGTTCTAAAGGAGTTGTTATGTCTTCTGACTTGCCCTGTTATTATTACTTATATTATTTACTTATCTTACTTATTTTCAGCTATTCCGTTGCCGACAAATTTATGTTCTTTTAAGTCGACTGCGCCAGCCGGCAACTGAATTCTGACACACAATTCAAAACTACTGAAAAACAATATAGAAATAAAGTGGTTTGCAGTCATGGTCCCCCTTTCTTAGTTGCTAATGGATTCCCCTACTAATTGTGCATGGTCCGAAATTTAACAAGTGGTAACTCAATTCTCAGAACAATGACAGACTCATGCGGTTTGAATTAAAGAAATACATTTATTTAGACAAATACATATATACACTTTAGTTAGAAATTCCAATTCTAAAGAGTCTGAACTTCCCCCCCTTTTTAAGTTAATGTATCCAAAAGGTTTACTCTAAAATCTTATACTAGCAATCTCATACTCTTCTTAGTGTAACTACGTTCAGGCTCGGTTAAATCGTACAGAGTGCTCAGTTCCCATATATAGGAATAACGCACATACATAGATACATTCTACAATCCTAGTATGGAGCATATCAGACATACTCCGTCTTACAAAATTCACATGGGACAATATTTTCTCTTAAACTCAGGCTTTATCCTCCCCCAAAATTCAGTTAACATTCAAATTTAAGTTTAACACAATGATATAAATGTTTCTTCCAACATAAACAGTCCGAAACCTTGGTTCCCAGCTCAGCTTAAGCTTAGGGTGCCACTAGCTCTTTAGACGTAGACAAAAATGTCCAAAAGAAAACAGTTCTTTAGATACAAAATGGAAGTCGACTATATGGAGCTCCTTAATGTTCTGTTTCTTATACCCTCTTTGGTTATTATTCAATTTTAATACAAACGCTTGCACCTTACCGTTCTTGCTTTTCTGGTAGTTATTGGGACTTCCTTAATTAGACTTCCGGGTTTCCTCGCCATATATTTCTTATGGCATCTGCGACATACTTCTATTCTTTTCGAAAGAGGTTCACCTCTTCGCTGATTTATACGTTGGCATGGCTAACCAATGGCTCTTTTCTGGAACTCTGGCCGCATTTCTCAGTTGTGGCTATGGTCGACGCGGCACGTACAGCGACGGGAGAATGTTGCTGGGCACGGCGGCAAGCTTCACAGCTGTCCAGCACTTGGATCAGGAACCAGGAACAGAAAATAAAAGAGCGATTGAATTCTGCGCCGAAACCTATATAGTTAATGTGAGCACCCTCTCTTGGTGACTACGTCATGCATATAGCTGCGGCCGATTGGTCACTGCAGCTCCGAACTGTTTTTGACATGGCCCAATACATATATCATCTTATATACATCTTTCAGCATTTATACATAATCTTCCTTTGTTAAATAATCCACAAACATTATCTATTTAAGTTATGGGTTTCTCAAAAATTACGTAATATCTACTAGAAAAATGGTTATACACAGTTCTGAGTTACCAAGATGCACATTTTCTTCTGGAGGCATAAGCATGTCCATATCCATGGTTTTTAACGTTACCTTATGTTGGGTCGGAAATAGGATGATTCATTAAAAGTGAATTGGTCCTTTTTCCGACACAACAGAGTGGTTTGTCATTGTTGTGGAATGACAAAATAATACATATCATTAACAATCATTTTACATCTAGTTCTAATCATTTAGTTAGATATACTAACTAAATACAATACAACTCAATGTACAGTTAGTTTTATACTTTTGACCTTGAACTATAGCTTGATTGGTAGGTGAGAGTAATTGGATGGTGAAATTGAAACAAATAAAAAAAATACATCAAAGCCATCAATGAGTCTTGCACAAGATGCTGAACATTAAGTAATACTTAAACAATGTTTACTATGTTAAATAATCAGTATTATGAATAGATTAATTTCATAAACACTGAAAAAAAAAAGCTTTATTGCACTTTAATGATTGATAATGGCGATTATTTGAGGGATGGGGATATTCATTTGTTTGTTAATCATGTTAATCTGAGGACAGCAATAGTAAGTTGATACAGCAATCCAGCAGGATGATTTGATTAAATGGATAATGCCAGTAAAGAATAATGGTTGCCACTTCATTGTAGTTAACCCTTTCTGCCCTAGTGATTCCAAGTGGAATCACTAACTTTCTTGGCCTTCATAGCCCATATTACGTGGTGAATGATTCCAATTCTGAAATGATTCATTGAAAATGAAATTTCCATGAATCATCGAGAAAAAATACATCTTCATTTTCCGAAAAATGAAAATGTATTTTTCAGAAAAATACTTGATATCCTTGCTTTTTTAGACCTAAAGATAAAATAAATAGAAAGAAAAATTTTTTTCACTTGTAAAAAAAAATTCAGGTCAGAAAGGGTTAAGTAAAGTTATACACTTTGGGCTAAAAAGATTACAAGCTGTGTATTGCATTGAAAGAAAAAAAGTTTAGAAGTACCATAAATGGAATCTGAGATGATAAAGGTAACATGAAAACTGAAGCTAAAGGTATCCTGTCTAGAGTTATTATTATTATAAGAGCACCTCCATGGAGTTTGAAAAGACTCATCACAGGAGACCCAATCAATTTCAATTCACACAATCTATCATACTTCTCCTTGAACACATTAACAAACAAAGCAACTAACTCTGGCAAGCCATTCCACTCATTCACAACTCTCCAAGCAAAAATCTAGTCCTCACACCTGTACTAACCTTTATTCAACTTCCAGAGATTACCCCTTGTTCTGGTCTCTCTAGCCAAATGCTGAAATATTTCCCCTGCATCAATCCTATAAAACCCTTTAAAAAAAAATTTACATTTGACATCCGTAAACACCGTATGGTCACTCCCGGACCTCACCATGTTTTGGGAATGAAGCCTTCTACTAGAAGAAGTGGTTGAGTTACAGATGACCTTCCCTTTCCACACAGAATTAGTAGGACAATCACAACATCCATGTCCATAGCGGGATTAGAACCCGTAGCCTCATGACTGGAGAGTGGATATGCAAACCAGGCAGGCATACATATATAAAATCCTTTGAGCAACTTAAATGTTTCTATCATATCCCCTCTTTTTCTCCTATCAACCAACTTCTGCAATCCACACACCCTCAATCTATGCTCATAGGGAACATTCCACAGGCCACTCACCATCTTGGTCACTCGCCTATGAATCATCTCCACTGCTTCCTCATCTAAGAAACCCAGAGGACTAGACTTGAGCACAGTAAACCAGAAGTGGGCATATCAAGGCCTTATAAAGAGGAATAACAACTTCCTCTACATGTTAATGTGTTGTTCAATAGCCAAGTAATCTTATTGGCTACCTTAGCAATATGTCCACTAAACTTTAACTCTGTGTCTATCATCACCCATAAATCTCTAGCTTCATCTATTTCCTGGAGTACAGTGCCATCAATGTGATACACGGCTTATCTACCTACTTGCAGTAGAAATTCATCTACCTACTTAAAGACATTTACAAACACCCACGTCTGCACTAGGATTCAAAGTCACTAACGATTGGAGGTGGAAACATTTCTGTTTCACCAATGAGGCTGGCTAACATTATTATTATTATTATTATTACGGGCAACTCCAGGGAGTCCTTAGACTCATCGAGGGACGCCCCAAATCATGTTCATCGCAACTATTTGACATTCACACAGTATCTATCATACCTTGCCTTAAACTCATTCATCACAGCACCCACTACAGACTCTGGCAGCTTATTCCACTTATTCAGCACTCTAAAAGTAAAGAACCCAGCTCTAATACCCTTACTAACCACACTCTTGCCCAACTTCCATGGATGCCCTCTAGTCCTCCCACCACCAACCCTGTCCTCAAAAATATCTTCTGAATTAATCTTATAGAAACCCTTCAGTAATTTGAATGTCTCAATCATATCTCCCCTCCTCTGCCTATCAACCAATTTCTGCAACCCACAAATCCTCAACCCTGTTCTCATAAGGTTCATTCCACAGACCTGCTATCATCTTGGTCACTCGCCTCTGGATCCTCTCCACCTCCTTCCCATCAAGAAGAAACCTAGGACCAAATCTGGGCAAAGACCAAATCTGGGCAGAAACCTAGGACCAAATCTTATCAAGCCTTGATAAGACCCTTTCATTTTTATTTTTCATTTTAGAATAGCATTGAATATAGGCTTGTTTCCATTCAGTAGGATAGATGGGATGAGTATGGCATAAGAATGGTGTTCATCCTGGAGCACAAATTTTAGTCAAAGTTGGGGGGACTTGTATTGATTCAGAATTCTTCTGACAGGAGGAGGTATTGGTTATCTGTGCAACAGTTGGAGGAGAAGAACTATCTGAATGTGAAAGAGAAGAAGACATGAATCTGTGCCCAGTGGCTTTGACAGAGGACTAGAAAGCTTAACAATTTGGACAAGATACAGGTTGGTTTTCAGCACTTGGCCCTTTTAACATTTGATTCAGATTTGCTGATGTGGTCATTTTGCATGCTACAGTGTAGGCTGTGTGTGATACTAGTTTTGTGACATTCCCAAAATTTTCTTGCACCTACTTGGCACACTTGTTAGTAAACCGAGCTTGGATAGTGTTCTGAGGTTTTGAGTGAAATGGGAGATGAAAGGCTTCATTATGGTAAGAATCATTCCAGTTATTTAGTTGAAGCAAGTATTTGGGTCAAAAGAGCAAAAATGGTAATCCCAAGGAAAGCCCAAGCTAAGGAAGAATAGAAATCATGGAGGTTATCCTTTGTGATTTCTCACTGTCATCATCATGCCAAAAGAGATGAGACTGAGATGAAGGAAGGACATTCTGTACAAAAGGAAGCCTAGAAAGGTTATGGTCTGAGTTATCAAGAGGAGAGCTAACATTCAAGTATATCTGGGAGGAGAACTGGCTAAGAAGTGATCCAGGATGTTAGGATGGTGGAGAGAATTATTTGGTGTGCTGATGAGTAAATGAAAAGCTTACGAAAAATCATTGCTAACAGCAAATATATTGGCATTTCTTCTGGTTTGATCAGTAATTTTGGAGAAGGGAAGTCGGTTTGAATTATTTGTTGAAATCCCAAGTAATATAAATAAATAAATGAATGTAACAAAATTGGGCAAAGAAATTTTGAGTTAGAGCAGTTCAAAAAGAGAGAGAGATTCAAGCTTCAACACTTTCTGACCTGGGATGTTATTTATGATAAATGCACACGTTCCATCCTGGTAATGAAAGGAATTATTTAACTCTATAGTATTTGAGGTGGAAGTAGTTGTTGAGATAGAGTTAAGGTACTATTAGAAATAATTGGTGAGGTAAATGTTTGTGAGTGGTAGCAGACATAGTTTAAGAGTTAGACTATGAAAAGCAAAGTGGATGTGAAAATTTTCTTTTCTGCAACTCTGATGCTGAGGATTGTTGAATAATATTTATTTTTGTTTGTTTTTTTGGGTAAATTTTTGTTGTTTTATATGTTTTGGTTAAAATTTTGTATATTTTTTTGTACTATATGGAAATAATGGATATTAAAGAATTAACATTATTTCAAAGTCAAATGTAAGTAGAAACTAAGAAAGTTTTGAAATGCAACGAGAGAAAGAGAGCTTATGAGAATACAATCATCAGCATCAGAGTTACCTTAGCTTGGACTACTTAAAAGAATACAAGTGCTGTTCCAGCATCTGTATAATTGCTTTTTAATGAAGGTTTTACTGGCCTAATGCTGTTTTGAACTGGTTGGTTCTTCTGTTTAATTGCCAATTCCAAAAACTTGTCAGTGACCTAAAAGGTCACATCTCAAGTAGCTCCAAAACTGGATCTCTTATGAATCTCTGCTCTCTACATTCTGCCTGATAAACCATCCAAACCTGAGCCCTGTGCAACCAGAAGCAAGTACTGCCACTGAGACAAGCCCTTGGTTGGTGAGGAAGCCCACAAACCACTAGAGTGCATGGGCCTACTGTTCTTTTCAGAGATAAGGCAATTCAATTGCCTGATCAATGATGCAAGCCTCAGTCCAGCACAACCAGAAGTACTTTCACCGAGCCACGTCTTCATTTGACGAGGTGACAGAAAAATCAAGAGTGCACGGGCCTACTGTCCTTTTCAGAAAGCAGGCAGAATCTTAAAAGAGGAGAAAGCCATCCAATATCAGACAGTCGTATTTTTCATAAATGAACTCTCTGTCAGTGCTTAATATTAACAAAGAAAGAACCATACAGCTTCATTGTAGTGAAGTAAATTATATAGAAATAGTGGATATTAAAGATCTAACATTATTTCAAAACCTAATATATGTATAATTTAGCTTTGAAATAATGTTGGATCTTTAATATTCGCTATTCTATATAATTTATTTTGCCAAAATGAAGCCATATGATCTTTCTTTGATAATTTTTTTTTTGTACTTCTGCTGAGAATCCTTTTTCTTTTTGTTTGCAATGTTAGTTTAAATTATTTATGATAACTTGAATATCAGTCTTCTGGAGGAGTTAGTAAGGAAAAGTACACAGTCATTCATCCATTGTGTAGCCAACAGAGGCCCTAGCATACCAGTACACTCAATCCCTCCAGACATGATCTAGCCGTTAGATTATTTGCTAGCTGTCCAGGAAGCCTGATGTAGTTACGATCCATTTTTGTCTCTTGTACTATCTAGCAACTGACCTGCAAAACTTCTTTATATATTTAGGGTCTCTGCAGTATTTGGGATGACCTTTAGGCTGTCACCAGAGATAGGGAAGAAACTTGAAATCCTGCTCTAGAGATCAAACATGTTAACAGTCATTTCAGTCTGCCAGTAAGCAATCAAAATCAAAAATATATCTAATATATATATATATATATATTAGATATATCATATATCATATCATATATATTAGATATATCATATCATATCATATATATTAGAAAGATATATATATATATATATATCTTTCTAATCAAATACATCTATCACATATTCCTCACATATCATATATTCAGGAAGTAGCAGTCAGGGAAAAGGAGTCACTATAGTATTCATCAGGAGCGAATTCTCCATGCTTGCTGCGCAAGCTCATTACTTGAGAAAGAAGTAATATTTATTTGTTAATAAATGCATGCATTTATAAGCATTCCATTTAGGCTTTTATTTTTGTAGACAGAAGACGTCTTAAGTTTGCACCAATAATTGAGCTTTGCATTGTGTATCGAAGGCCGATGCTTGATTGTCTAGTCAAAGCTACCCTGGCTTGCTCGGTTGTCAGAGCTTCCAGGTCCTTGCTGCAGCACTGTGATTTCATGCGTGCGTGCATAGCCATTTTCACTCCCTTCATGTCGTCTTAAACACAGGCCATACGCAGTCAAAGTAGCTCTAGCCAGTGAGCTTCAGCCAGCCTTTACAAGTGTGCGTGTTGCTTGGGAAAATTAAGTTACAACCAGCTTTTTATGATGATGTTATTGACCAGTTCAAAAAGAAGAGCCATAGGGTAGAATTTGTATTCAAGTAGCTAAATTGAAAAAGATAGAATATCATTTGTAAAATAAATGTGGTATTTGTATGATTAAATGTACATAAATTTCTAAATATATAGTTCAGTAATTCATTATTCCGCTAATCAGAATTCAATCACACCTCTCACTTCCTGAATGATAACAAGAGCAAGCGTGAATTTCAAGACCAGCATTTGCCCCTGATATTCAACATTAAATACGAGGCTAATCTTCTTGCATGGTAGGCAATTTCAAGTAGTGATGTGGGCAAATATCAGAATAGGGAACTGGACAATGAAACTTTTTGTGCCTATGGTCCCATAGAAGGTTCTACTAAAGTAGAAGTGGAGGAATTTTTTTGATTTTAGAGAAAGCAACTGACACAATGAAAAAGGAAAAATTGATCCTTGTTAGGGATCTAAATAGTAGAGTAGGAAATTGTCAGACATACAGAAATACATGGTGGCCATAAATTAACTTTTCCTCTTTGGAGGTATCTGTAGCTAAAGCTAATACACAGAATGAGACCATATTTTATATTGAGACTTTCGAAGGCATGGGGAGATGAATTCCACAAAAAAAAAAAAGATTTAGTCAAATAAGTTAACTTGTACTCTTAGAGAAAATAGAGACAAATGCAAGAAAGCTAAACACTGTAAAACTAACTAAACAAAAGTCATGGAATGACTTTGGTAAGAACATACAAAATAAATATCAGGAAGGTAGCAAAATATTCTGGAGACTGTTGAAAAAGCTCAGAAATGGAAGTAATAGAAAGAAGAATGCTATAAAAGGAATTAGGGATGTATATAAGGGTGACATGAAAACTGGAAAAAAGATAACCTTGATATATGGAATAATAACTTCAAAAAATTGCTAAATGAAACAAGCAGTGACAATACAGTGGTAAAAAACATTCAACAGTCATGCAATCTGGAATACCATACTTGAAGTAGAAAAGCCATCAAAAGCCTGAAATGTGGAAAGGTAGCAGGAGAAGATGATACTCGACAAAATGCTCAAGTATGGAGGTATAAAAGTCTTGCAGTGGCACTGCATTGTTCAGAAGGAATGGGCAAAGGGAAGAATTCCAGATAATTGGAGTAGAGCTCTCAAAGTACCCATATACAAAAAGGAAAATAAACCTGAATGTGAGAATTACAGAGGTATTTCCCTATGGGTGTTCATGGTAAGATTATGCAAGTATATTTGAAAACCCCATCCTTAAGAAGGGTTGTGGAAGGGAAGCTTGGTGAAGAACAAGCTGAATTCAAGCCAAATAGAGGCTGTCAGGAACAGGTTTTAACTTTACAACAGATAGTTGAGAAATCATAGGAATATAACAAAGATCTATTTTAAGTTTTGTAGATCTGCAAAAGGCATATGACAAGGTGCCAAGAGAAAAGCTATTCAACACGCTACAGTTTTATGTTGTCAATGGGACATTATATCAAGCAATACATAGTCTTTATTTGAGTTGTAAGTCAGCAGTTAGAATTGAAGGAACTACAGGAAGATGGTTTGATGTTAAATCTGATGTCAGACAAGGATGTACGTTATCCCCTCTGTTATTCATTATCTATATGGATCACATTATGGAGGAAAGTGGTATTAAACCTGATATCAAAATTAGAGAGGGTAACGTCAGCTCTTTACTTTATGCAGATGAGGTTATACTTTTAAATAAATCCAGTACAAGTCTGCAAGATTCCCTGACTAAATTGAATAACTGTTGTAATAAATTTGGTATGAAAATTGGTAATAAGACAAAGACCATGAAAATAGGCAGAAACATTGAAAATATCAACTGCATCGTTGATATTTTCAATGTCACCCATCTCCTCTCCTGTCTGCTCTACCCTTCCCTCTCTGAAAATACTAAATCCATCACATTCAATCCCTTCAATTACATCATCTGCTGTTAGCCAAGTCTCATTAATGCTTATAATATTTGCCAAGGTTGCATTAACTAATGCCAAAAACTCTTCCTTATTGTTTCTGATACTTCTGGTATTAGTATATAGAAACTGCAGCACCCTTTTGGCTCCAACGACCTTTACTTCCTGAATTATCTATCCTATTCAATATTTTTGCCTGAGAGAGTAGATTATTATTATTATGTGACACCTCCAGGGAATCCAAGGACTCATCATGGGAGGGCACACTACTCTTCTTCTTTTATTACACGTTATTCCCGTTTCCTATGTAGGGTCCACGTGTTACTTAGATGCGACTTCTTGTTAGTACTACTCCCAACCGACCTGTCGCCTGATCTTCCACTGGGGGGGATATATTCTTAACTGTATAGGCGTATGTTCACGGGGCCGGTTTTGCCTGCTTGCAGGATGAAAGATGCAAGATAAACTGGCGGGAAAAACCTACTGCCTGCGCCCAAGACCCCCCCCCCAAAAAAAAAACCACATCTTTCTACAAATGAACTACAAATATCACAGTCAGGAGATTCTTTATTTTATAAAGATAATACAACTCAACTAGAAAAAAAAAATCACAGAGACAAATAAAACATTCTTTGTTTTATAAAGAGTCTACAATTCAACTAAAAAAATCACAGTAACAAATATGAAAATTCTTTATTTTTTAAAGATCTTACAAACTTAACTTAAAAAATCACAGTAACAAGTATAAAAATTCTTTGGTTTATAAAGATCTTACAACTCAACTAAAAAAATCACAGTGATAAATATAAAATATTAGATATTCAAGTTACTTGACTTTTTACCTGAATCAAGTATAACACAAACTTAAAATTTAAAGAAAAAATCACAAAAACATTTTTTTAAAATTATAACTATAAGAAATAATACCATGGGCTTCTTTTAACTATTTAAAAATCACAAAACTAATATTACTTGCTAATATTACTATAATAATAAAAAGTTGCCACATCTTTCTCTCATCCGGAGATTGTTACTTAATAAGGTCAAAGCACTGTGTGGCAACTTGCATAGGTAAAATTGATAAGCTCTGTATTACTAAAACCTTGGCATTTCAGGGTCTGCCTACTCACTGATGAGACCTCAAAAAAGGTTGAAACCGGTCTGGGTAGTGACCTCCATCCATAATGTGTAACATCATACATCTCCTAGGAGACGTGTTTTACATTATAGGAAATATTAAGGATAGTGATCAGAGCTTTTGAAGTTGCCTTGGTGTTGCACTACCATGAGACTTGAACTATGTACAGGTGCAAACTTATCTGTTTGCTTACTTGGGGAAAAGGATTAAAACCAAGGTTATAAAATTACTTGGTATCCTTAACAAAACTAATATTAATTATCCTTTGCTTTAATTAAAATATTACTCTTTCGTTTTGAACTTATCACTAGACTTAGCCATTTTCACAAAGCCTTGTTATTCAATAAATAATAATGCATTTAAAGACAATTAAAATCGTAGTTTTCGAGCCACTGAAGAATACGTTCAACAGTATTTATTGAAAGTCTATTTCTATCCTCCGTCCATTGGATTTCAATTAAGCAAAATATTCTTTCCACATTACCATTGTGACCAGGTATAGAAAAGACATATTCACATATATTATACAAATCTTTAGATTGCTCCAGAAATTCCGTTTCCATTTTTGAAAATATAAATGCCCATTTTTCTGAAGCTATTTTTTTATTCCACTCTGAAGATTTTAATTCTTCCTCTAATATGGTTTTCAATGTGGTGATTTGATTAAATAAGTATGTGTCATTTATATCAATATTTTCAGTCTTCAAATATTCCAAACTTTTTTCCACATCTTCCCACTTTGGAATTTCTTCCAAAGTCATCCATGAAAATACTGAATATTTTTCCAATGGTATTGTCCACTGTTTTAAATATTCAGTCATTGTTTTATAAAATATTGTTATTTCTTCGTGAAATTCATTGATTTGTTTTTTTGAACTTAATCAACTTTCTTCATATTTTTTTAACTTGAAATGGTACAAAATTATTTAACTTTTCTGTTGCTGTTTTGACACTAGATTTTATAACCTCTAAAACTTCTATAATCGACTTTTTTCTTTCTTCAATTTTTAATATTTGAAGATGAATACTACTACATTGGCTATGTTAGGAACCAAAGATAGACTTAAATAGGAGGGTTTTTTAAAAAAATCTAGTAAAGACTTTAGTGCTTTTTCCTCCAACAAGAAAAAAGATCTAAGAGCATCAAATAATTTTATAGTTCGCTCAATAGCAGGTAGCAGCGATAATCATCTTGTTTTACAATGCGACAGTAATTTTTTTATATTCTACATCCAAAAAATTGCAAAAACCTTTTAGTCTTTCTGTTCTTACAGTGTATATAGCAAAATAATTAAATAGTTTTAAAATAATCTGTTCAAGATCGCAAGATAATTGGTCGGCCGCGGTTTGTAATGTATTGTGTAATATGTGGGCTGGACTTCAATGTCTACTCCAATTTCTGTTTTTAGTTTAGTGTACACATTATTAGTACCTTTTCTTTCCCGGCCCCCAAAATTAACATTTGCATTGTCGCCGCCAAATCCGATGCATTTTTCAGTATCGATTTTCAAAGTTTGAACACAAAAATTGGCCACCATATCTGATGTCTCCCCTTTTAAATTGCTCAATTTCAATAATTTTAAGTTTATGTAGGTCTTGGAAAAATACTGAATCATGATTGGAAAAATGTTTTGATCCTTGTGATTATTAGCATCGGTGCTAATGGAATTGTAAAATTTTATTATCCTTTTGAGTCTATTTCTAAT
Organism: Typopeltis vanoorti; assembly: GCF_054136105.1. Classification (NCBI taxonomy): domain Eukaryota; kingdom Metazoa; phylum Arthropoda; class Arachnida; order Uropygi; family Thelyphonidae; genus Typopeltis; species Typopeltis vanoorti. The sequence goes on along the minus strand of NC_143567.1, from coordinate 5,188,359 downwards.
GTCTTGTCCTTTTTCTATGTCGCCATTGTAAAATTTAATTTCTCCTTTATTTATCTTACGTATTGTGCTCTTCAAATCTTAATTACATTTGTATTGCACTTGTATCTGTGCCCTTAGTAAAATCCTTCTCTAGTAAGACTTTATTCTCTTAACTTCTATATTTCTCTTGGCCGATCTTTACATATAAGAATGATGCTAGTGGTTTGGGGGACAAAGGGAATATTAATGGTCAATGCCAACTCCCTTGTCTCTACACTGGTTCTAATTCCTTTTTCAGATTGAGGGAAAATTTATTTTTTCACTGCACCACCCCGAATCCTAGATTAACAAAGAATGTAGAATGAAGGAACCAGAAACGGTTTAGCTTACAATCTTATATTACTATAGGTTACGTTTGCAGTCATAGCCTCACCATAAATTAATCTCCCGCTGTGGTCTGTATTTTATGAGCAAGTGCAACAGAGAAGAAAATCAGGTAAGTCATCAGTTAAACAAAAAGAACAAAACATTTAATTCAATTGATACATATTACACATTATGAATACACTCTGATTTAGTAATCTGCAATTTCTAAGGAATGAGCACTAATTTCTCAGATTCTCTATATCTATCTTAGCATGTATGACAAAGAACTCCATTTATGATTTACGACTTATACTTGAAAGATCACACTTATTCATCAATATTAAAGAGATTTGTTAACAGAATTACTAATGTAGCTTCATGTGCTCTCATACAATTTCTCTCACAAAATTCTCATAACTTATTCTATCATTAAAAGACACAATTCCTAGAGTCCTTCCTAAAATTTACCGATATCCTTCTAATACACATTTACATAAAAAAAAAAAAAAACTAGACTATACGTTACCAATTGCTGGGGAAACTATTTGGCCACCTCACTTATCTCGTCAGGACAAATACTTTCGACTTCACATTCCTTCTGCTCTCTCTCTCGGAGGCATTCTTCAAGGGTTTGATCTGCACATACTTCTGCCTCTGAAAATAAGTAGATTTTGTTCTCTGGTGAGCTGGCTCAACATCGCAACGAAATCTCCGTAAGCATCGGTGAATATCTTCTGCTGGGCTGGTCGCCGATTGGTAAATTTTCGGGAAATCCATGGCAAAGTTCCTCCGTCATTATCTTGAATCCGCGGGGAATGAGGGGATGCCACGAGGAGGCTCCACACACAACAGCAAGACCGCACGAGACCCAGAGCGTAAGCGAGCCTAAGATTAAGAAGCTTTTTTCTGGCACTGCATGACTTTTTAAATTGCGTGCCGTGTTAACACTACATCATCGATTTCTCCTCCCATTTTTCAGCATCACTTCACGTCACCCAGTACTGAGCACCACATGCGGAATCCTTAGCGTGATTCTCGGAATGCATGAGCGGGGGGGGGGGATTACTTGTTTACGAAAAGGGTGCACCTGTACCCTTTGTTGCACGTGTTTCTATTTCGGCCACTTTTATTTAATTGGATTATCTCTTTCTCCCAGTACTTACACTTAAGCAGTAAGATTTAAGCAATTTAGCAATTCATAATACTTTACATTATAACCAAAATAAATGAAAGATTCTCAGTTTAGAATAACTCAGTTTAGTATAACTCTTGTAAATTACAAGAGTTATACTAAACTCTTGTAATTTACAAGAGTTTAGTATATTCTGATATATCAATAATAGATTCAAAATGTAACCCCATGTTTAGTCTGAAGGAAACGTAAATTGATCCGACTTTAGTTTCATTCAGAACTTAACAGAATAAAATGAACAATTTTCAATTTTGTTACAAATTATATTAATCAAATTAGGCACAAGAATCCGATTAATTAAACTCGTTGTTTTCGTTTTTGCTGAAGAATACTGTGTTGCAATTTTTGAATCGTTGAATATTTTCGCTATTAGCCTATTGAGACAGTCTGTAGATGCAAAAGATTGATGTTGTTTAATCACGTGATAAGCGAAACACAATTCTGCTGCCATAATTTTTTCCTCTTCTGAACTATCTTTACAAATAATTTGTAACAGTTTTACTTGTACTTGATGCTGCTACATTGGATTGATGTTTCTCTTTTTTTATATGATCTTTTATATTGGCAATTCCCCCTTGATTTACACTTAAATAACTGTTACAATGTTTACAAAAACCTTCGTATTCTGTCCTGCCTCGTTTGATAAAAAGATAATTTTCACTATACTTTTCTAAAAATTTGCATTGTCTCTTCGGCATTGTCAATAGGGCTAAAAATAAATAATGTCATTAGAAATATTATTATTAATTTCAAAGAATATATTTCAAGTAATTACTAATGATCAAGTTTTAAAATAGTAATAATAACTTAACTTACATAAGAAAACGAAACACAAAATAAAATAGAGTAAATAAATCAACGGTCAACAGAACTAAATGCATCTACCCTGGCTCGCGGTCGAGCAGGATCACTGCAAGTCCTCCACACAACATCATGAAACGAGACAGGTGCACGGTTAAATCATAATAATATACACAAATACACTGCTGAAAATTTCTGTATGCCGTTAAAAATTTCTTTTGTTCGGCGAAAGCGGATTTCAGAAGCTTTCCAATATCTTGAAGCATCTCGAAAGGTCTATTCGGGACATCGGGATTTGAGGCTTAAAATCGGGACGTCTGAGAACCCTACATCAACGCCATCTATCGCCCAAAAATAGATTCCATACTTGTTGGGTAATCTCACTCATTTTCCCCATATGCATGCACCCCCCCCCCTAATTTCTTTATTTTTCCTGACAGCTGACTACCCAATTTACTCTGTCACTCAATCCATTTAAGCACAACCCATCAGCATTACAAATCTCTACATCTATCAAACTCAGGCCATAGGTCCACAAACCTGCATACTGTTTCATCAACTATCATTGAACTCATTATCAGTTCGCCTCTATCATAGTGTGGCAGCATACTTACAAGCTTCACCCTCTCACCACATTTTTTTATTGTTGTTTTTCGTTTTACCAATAACTCTTTCACATCCTTCCTCAAGCAATGTTTCTCACATCTCTGGTCGCTGGCTCCCTTATCGTAGAATCGCTGTAAATCTCCTTTCGATCTTACTCTCGTTTATTCTTACATTTTCTTGTTGGCTTCTGATCTCTTACTTTTTAACTTTTCTCAGTTCGACCAATCTCTTTCTTTTTCTGCATCCTTTCAATTTCCCGCTTTGTCCTACAAAACAGCGCTTTATAGGACACAGCCCCCTTCAACAAATTCTACGCCCCCCCCCCCCCCTTGGGGACCGTAGGTTTTGTTGAAGGGGGCCGTGAAATAATGAAAACAAATTTAAAATGTTTCAAGACTAAGTAGATTTTTTTTATTTTAAAAGAAACGTATTTAACTTTTATTATTTATTATTTCTTTTTTGTTATTTTTTATATTTTAATGGAATAATTCACACATTGGTGTTGGTTCACAAACTTCGCTTCCTGCGTATTTCGGCGCTTAATGAATATTAGTAAATATTGCTTATTCATGTTTCATTTCAAAGCAGTGGTTAATTGTATTTACTTCGAATGCTCTCCAGGGAAGCTCCAAATCTTCCTGGCCCTTTCATCACGCGTTCGTAATCAGGGACTGTTGATATTGACTTTATATACATATCAAAACTCGTTTTATATTATCACTGTCATCCGAGCTAGTTTTCTGTTACCAATAAAAGTTTTGCATATACTTCACACATGAAAAAAAGGTTAAACAAGTTCATGTGGAGAGATAGTAACTCGCTTGCAGTGGTAAACAACACATCCTCCCTAACAGCCACTATACTGCAGAGGCAATAACAATAAGTACTTTTATTATGCCAGTGAATAAGGTATGAGGAGTCTGTGTAATATATTTCTCAACAAATAGTGCAATTAGAGACAACTGGGATAAAAATACACTAATTAATGAATCACATGTCCCCTCATACAGAAAGTATGCTGTATAAACTGAAACAAAACCATATGTTGCATGGGCAAACACAGTATCTAACTAAAAACTATTGTTATTAATTAGATGTGTGTAAGTTCGATTTCCCAAGGCTTCAATAAAATTCAACCGAACGTGTTAAAATTCGTAAAAGTGTTAAAACTAAGTAATATATATATATATATATATATATATATATATATATATATATATATATATATACAGGGTGTTCGGGATAAATTTGACAGTTTCGTAAGGAAAAAGAAAATCTTCTTTGTATCTATTAAATTTAATGAATTGACAAAAAAACATTACAGGCAGAGTTAATTACAATACTATCAACAAGATTTACTCAAAATAACCACCATTAGCATCGATCACAGCTTCAATTCTGCTTCGGAACCTCGAACAAGCTGATGCTACAGTCTCCCTGGGAAGGGCCGCAAAAACTGTTTTAATTTTATCCATTAACTGGGCTTTTGTATTACTGGAAGTGCGATTGGTGTCTTTTTCAACTGCGCCCCATACAAAATAATCCATGGGGTTAAGGTCTGGGGAGTTTGGAGGCCAAACATTTGGACTGGTGAAGTCGTAGAAATTTTCAGACAACCATTTTTGACTTTTCCCAGAGGTGTGGCAAGGGGCCGAATCCTGCTGCCATACATACGGCCTACCATTGGCTACCCTTGTTATCCAGGGCTTGACTACAGTTAGCAACTCCACGAACAAAGCCCGAATTCCAATGCCAGGGTTCTTCAACACCTGTTCCTGCAGATTTGCGAGGAATTCTGCTGTACGAACGCAATCATATCGTCTGCTAGGGATCTTTCTTCTTGCTACATCCTCGTAGTCACCATTGCAAGTCTCTAGTTCATGCCTGATTGTTTTTACTGTATTCAGGGAGCATTGGGCAGCAGTCGTAATATCCTTATTTTGATGGCGGGCACGAATCATCATGATACAAGTTATTCTCTTCCATGATTCAGGTGGGTTCCAGCTATCCATCCTTTCTGACATCTTGTATATGAATGAAGAAGGGTCCAAACTTTTAAATGAAGAGAAGTGTGTGTTAATACATGTAACTTACGGAAAAATATAATTAATTATAAATATGTCAAATTTATCCCGAACACCCTGTATATATATATATATATATATAATGAATGTTATGGCAATTTCACATATGGACGGTTGAAGATAGTTAGCATTTCAACTCAATTGTCAGCTATGCTTTTATCTTTCGGTTGCGCGATCTTTTGTTAATACCGCACCAATCATATGCACGTTTTAACAACCTGCCTTTGCTGTCTGTTTCGCGTTAGGCTTAATTACCGTAAAGGGAGAAAAGTCACAAAAGAGAAAAATGTTCCTGGTCCGGGGATTCCCTTATTCAGATAATATTCACTAATTTCATGTTATCAGTCTGTGGTGTGCCAGTATCGGTAAGTGGTGATATTATTTGATCTATTCTACTTTAAAAAATGTAACCCTGAGATGGATAAGTGGCTGATAAAAAATATAAAAAAAAATCCCGCGAACAATCAGAAGAAGCAGAAACAGACTCAAAAAAAAAAAAAAAATAGGACAGTATTTCATATTTTACCAGAACAGCCCGCATCGTCTTCAGTAAGGTAAGAGGCAAAAAATGTAATATATGCATTTGATTTTTACAATATTCGCTGTGTATGTTTTGTATTGAATATAAATACAATAAATATTATATCTCTCTATTACGATTTTTTTTCGAGGGGCGTGTGTGAAATATTTTAATTTTTGCAAAGGGACCCTGACATCCAGAAGTTTGGGAAGCACTGCTATAAAGGACTACATGCACACAGGGCAGTACTTTTGCACAAGCGCACCACTGAGACTCCGAAAAATTAGGGCTAATTTATGGAGCCCAACAATGAGGGAGGATCACCCCAGAGCACTCTAGCGCCTCAAGAAGAGAGTAAGTACGGCCCTACATGCAAGCGAGCTATTTCTTTATTGAGGTCTTATACAATGTCCTGAACTTCCGCCACTGTAAATACGCTATCCTACTGCTACTTTTAATCGCCCATTTATATGCCCTTTCTTATTCCTTTCACCATAGTTTAAAACCCTGAACTCCATTCACTCCAATACTTTCGGTTTTACGGCTTTCCAGGGGTGTAGTCAGGCCAGGGCGACGCCCTGGTACTTTTTTAAAACTATCACAATTTTTAAATTCATTATAATAAATTATAATAATTATAATAATGAGACTTATAATGCATTTCCAGCTTTCGGTCAAAAAAATAGCAGCTTGCCGCTTTTGTCATTTTCGTTTCAGAAAACAAGGCAATCTCTCTACCATATGGCCGTCGCAACAATAATAATAATGATGATGATACCACACTTCGTGCTCTGGATTTTTGTTTCCACGGTAGAGCCCTGGCACTATTTCTTTTAGGACTACACCCCTGCGGCTTTCAGTACTAACTTCTTTCTCTCGTTTACGACAACATTCGCAATCTACGAAACACTCTCTCCACTTCCATTCTCATACCACAATCCATAGCGAACACTACATTTCACAAAATCCCCCATGTCAAATCCACTGCACAATGTCTTAGCCGCTATTGTTTTCGTTCGTATCGACGCCATGAATGACATAGTTTGCTTATCTCACACGGAATAAATATATCAAAAATAAACTAACACACTTGATCCCACACACGGATACTACAATCGATTATTATCAAAATATCATTAAATCAATTAAAACAATGACTTAGCTGCGAGCTCACGATCACGCGGTCCGTCCAGAACCCGATTCCAATTTTGGTTCTGAAGAAACCCTTAAGAGGTATTTAAGGTTCTTGAATTGTCTCTAATGTAATATTATAAAGCCATAAATTGCTAAAATGTAATTTACATTCCATAACCATTCAGAAGTATCTGACAGGCTGGGTTACAAAAACTTAGGCCAAAGGCAATTTATCAGCAATTTAAGTTTTATGAACATGATCTTTTATGAATAATACATATTTAGAGCTTTGAATCTGACAGAAAAATGCTTGGCTAAGAGGAACTGTCACCCCCCGAACTGGAGGAACTGGCACTCCCGAATCCTCCGGGATACTTTTTTTTTCAGAATCCATGATTTTTTATTATTTTTTTTTTTATTTGCAGCTGAAAGGAATGAAAAACTTGATTACGAATCACATTTTTCTGGTACTGCCTCGTTTCACTGTAGGAAAGTATAAACATAAGGTACATAATGGTTTTTCACTGGTTTATACAAATATGGATTCATTCACTCACTTACAAATGTGTTGTAAACCTATCGTAAACTGTTGGCGAGGTAAGGATTGCCAGAGGGTTGAATATGCTCGAATTAAACAAAATTGCCCTTCTTTGCTAGAGAATGCTTACTTTTAGACTATTTCAATTGGTTATAGAACTTTCCGAATCCTCCCCTCCTCTCTTTTTTTTTTTTTTTTTTTTTTGTGGCAAACTGCGTACATATTTTGAAATAGACATACATACATCAAAATTAGAAATCCCAGGCTCCCCTGGCTCACTTTGTTTTCTGTTTTTAATTATATCTTGCTAGCGTTCACTTGCTAATGATCTGTTGTTGTTTGAAAGACAATGTTACTTCGTCTTGAAATAATTTCGTCGAATATGCTGATATGATTATACTTACACCGAAATAAATCAAAGTTTTTAAAGAGTTTGGCAGTAAACAGACATTTGCTGTTTTCGCCAATGGAAAAATTTACCTCTTATCATTTCATTTCACATATGTGTTTAAATAAACAAGAAATTCAGATAATGGAAAGGCAAATATAATGCACAAATAATACTATTTGTCCATAATAATCTTCGTGTCCAAACATGTTTCTGAATATTCTTACTCTATTTAATAGGATAAGCAAGTCTTTCCTACATGATATTCTGCTGGCAAGCGGGTTTTACCTCCCGGAAACTCGGGTTTTTTATCCCGTAAACTCAAGAAAATCGACCGTAGTACCCACATTATTTCAGACAGTAACATATCTTGTTAGGGCTAGGTACCAAGAGATGGCAGCACTTGTTTGCCAGCCTCTTCATCGGTGGTTGCTATAATCAGTGATAGACATTGGGCAGCTATCTCTGATTGGCTATTGACGGAGGTTGAACTGCCCACTCAGTCTCCAAAAGCTAGATAGGGTATAAAGGCCTCGCCTACTCCCTATTAGGGAACAGGAATTGAGAGAAAAAGATGGCGGTTGCCAAGTGCTTATATATATGATCCGTGATTCTGACATTTGATATAAAATGTGATTCAGAGAAATTAACAAGTATATTTATTGGCAGTGAATAGTCCTACTGGTATAGCCAACCGGTTTGGTTCTCAAACAGATTCAAATAATCAACTTAGTAGGTAAGTCAACCTTTTTTTCAAAACAAGGGTGATACGCTAGGCCTACTGCCATCAGCATCGCCATTGTTTCATCGCGTCAGTTACTGCATTAGAAACTGTCTATTATTACAATGGAAAAGGAAAGTCATATCCTGTTCCACAGAACAAAACATGAGTCCAACCATAGATGCACCGTATGAGGAACTTAATTTCAAACAGCTCCTGGCAATTTTCAAACATATAGGAAATCTGCTTCACACAAAATGGCCAGGTAAGGTTCACGAAATACAAGAAGTTGATACAGACGACTCTCAACTTTTAGAACTACTTCAAGACAGCGCTACCGAAAAAGCAACAATGGCTGAAGATCATTCCCTTACTGACCACACTGATTATCAGGAGGTTCGCACACGCAAAAAGCGCAAAACTGCGACCTCCAAACCACCAAATATGGATGTAATGGAAGAAGATGGCTCTATTCCAGACTCGCCTACCTCCTCAAGGGAAAAGATCCCCCGATTATTCTGCGTGAAAAGAACAAATGGATGTCACTAAGGAATACAATGAACAACTTAAAGATCTCTTACCACAATGCAAAGAATGTCACAGATGGTGTTAAAATTCACCCCAAGACTATTATGGACTATCGTCGATTAACATCCGAATTAAATACCAGAGGAATTCAGTATCATACATTCTCACTCGGTTCTGAAAAAAATCTCAAGGTAGTGATCAGAGGTGTATCTGAGGATGTCTCCACAGACGAAATCACTACAGATCTGCAGCTGAATGATTTACCACCAATAAAGGTCAGCAGAATGATCAGGAGGGACAAGACCCCAATGCCACTAGTGTTGATTGAGATCAGTCAAACCTACAAACACATATATGACTTGACGACCATCTGTGGATTGAAAATCTCGGTAGAACCGTTAAGGAAGAGAGCTTCAACTGGGCAATGCCATAGATGTCAAAAGTTTGGGCATGCCCAGAAAATGTGTAGCACCGAATTTAAATGCTTGAAGTGTGGGGTCGGTCATCTAACGAACACATGCTCTAAACCAAAATCTATCCCGGCCAAATGTGCCAACTGTGGCGGTCCTCACACTGCCAACTACAGAGGATGTTTGCATAATCCACGTAATAGAAAATCTGAAGAAGGAACATTCTCTTCTGTTAGCTCACCTACATCAGCGACTACTTCACAGCCTCCTAAAGTTCAGAATAAAAACTCATAAGTCCATCTGCTGAAAACTGAGCCCCCCCCCCCCCAAAAAAAAACTCAAAAACATCAGTCTAGGACATTTGCGGATGTAACCCGCCCAAAACAGACATCCCTAGAACAGTCAGCATCACGCCCAAATTTGACAGCTATCATTACCGCTTCCTTGGCAAATATGCTATTAGATTTTAGCAGATCTAATCCTTCACAAAGTTCTACTAATAGATTTCTAAAAGACACCCAAGTCATCATTTCAGCGCTCACTAATGAACAGTAAAAAATTAAAACCAGACTCCCTAGAGATAATAGCCTGGAATGCAAACGGCTTGGGAAATAAGATCCTAGAACTTCAAAATTTTGTCCACAGACATCAGCCAGATGTCCTCTTACTAAATGAAACACACCTAAGACCTGCAGACAATCCCAAAATTTATAGATATCAATCGTACAGAACTGACAGATCAACCCACAGAGGTGGAGGCACGGCAATTTTCATCAAGAATTTTATCTCTCATCACTCCACAAACATTCCTCCTACCTCCAATCTTGAGGTCACTGGCATTGAGATTCTCACGAGTTCTGTCGGCAAATTAAAAATTTTTGCAGCATACCATCCCCCACAAAAATCATTATTATTTTCGGATTTGAACGCCTTATTTGATACTGGAGAGCCAACCATTGTGGCAGGTGATTTAAATACCAAGCATTCTACCTGGAATAGCCATTCCACCAACAAAAATGGACAGATACTACAGAACTATGCTGATTTCAACAACCTTCATGTAATAGCTCCTGCTGATCCCACCCATCACAACACTTATGGTAGGGCTGATGTATTGGACATAGCCATACTGCAGCACATCAGACTCAAATACAATTTAATGACAATCAATGATCTATCATCAGATCATAACCCAATACGGTTAAAATTAGGAAATCTTGAAAAATTATCCCCACCCCTCACTCATGTATTCCGTGGGAAAGGCTCTCCAAGGTGCTTCCAAAATATATTGGTCCTGTTCCCATCATTAAATCAAAAGAGGAAATTGAAACAGCTGTCAAAAATCTAACAGAACAGGTTACAGCAGCCTGTGCAGCAGTTACTACCCCTGCAACTACCCCACAAATCCAACCACTTGCCTGAAGATATTATGAATCTGATTAGAGAAAAAAATAAAGCTAGAAAAAGATACCACAACACCAGGGCACCACAAGACAAGCGGATCTTAAACAGGTGCAATTCTGCAGTGAGAGATGCACTCGCAGCTCATAGAACTCAACTCTGGGAAGAAAAACTAACCTCCATCTCCACTGACAATCACTCTGTATGGAATCTTATCCGAAAGATTAAAAACAGAAATAAACCTCTTCCCCCTCTTCAAAGAGATTCAGGTCTCATCCACACTGATGCTGATAATACTGAGGCAATAGTAAATCATCTTGAAAAACAATGCAAACCCGCATACGACCACCTTGATATTAGTCATATCTACAAGATCCACCGTAACGTCAGATATTCACTCAATTCAGCTCTCACACATTCCACTCAAATTTCACCCACCTCACCTGCTGAAATATATGCTATTATTCAGAAATTCAAGAAAAGGCTCCTGTACCCGATGGCATCTCCAACAAAGTTATAAAACTTCTACCACGTAACGCTATTGTTCATTTAGCAAATATAATCAACTCCATCCTTCACTACAAATATTTCCCTTCCTACTGGAAATTGGCGTATATAATACCAATTCATAAACCTGGAAAAGATCCCACTTTGCCTCAAAATTACAGACCAATCAGTCTCATCTCTAATCTCGGAAAAATTGCCGAGAAGGTAATTCTTACTAGGCTTCAAGATTCAGTACTCCGATTAAATATCCTGCCTGAGGAGCAGTTTGGCTTCCGACAGTTGCATAGCACCACACAACAAATACACAGATTGGTGGAGCATATCATAACAGGTTTTAACTGGCGTTACGGTGGGGCTGTTTTCCTAGACTTAGCCAGTGCATTTGACAAGGTTTGGCATTATGGTTTGCTATATAAACTAATATCATCCTGTGTACCAATCGGAATCATTCAACTCATCAAGGCATACCTCTATGATAGGCGCATGCAAGTGAGATTAAGTGGCGCAGTCTCTACACAGAAACACATCTTGGCTGGAGTTTCACAAGGGTCCTTGCTAGCACCAATCCTATTCTCCTTATACTTGCATGATATACCACACAACCCATTATCTTCAATTAAAGCTCTTTACGCTGATGACACAGCGATATTGGCCAGATCATTAAAGCCTCACCTAGCCATCAAGAAACTGCAAGAAAACCTACTGCAAATTGAACAATATTTTGCCAAATGGTGACTCCTGGTGAATCCTCTAAAGAGCGTAGCCGTCCTATTCTCTAGAAGGTCAGTGCTTCCTAAAGAAGATATTCTACTATTTAACACAAAAATTCAGTAGAAAACAGAGATCAAATATCTTGATGTAGTACTGGACAGAAAACTGACTTTCAACTCTCATATCAAGACTCTCTGTGCAAACACATCAAAAACCATAGCTCAGCTCTACTCATTAATTAACAGAAACAGCAAGCTGAGCACCAGAATCAAACTTCTCATATACAAAATGATGGTTCGTCCAATACTCACCTACGGCTCATCGGCCTGGAGCCATACTTCAAACTCGAATATTATCAAATTACAACGCATTCAGAACAAGTGTCTTAGAATGATCCTGGGCGCTCCATGGATCATCCGAACTGTCAAACTGCACTGGGACACGGAGATCCCCTATCTTTATACTTTCATGCAGACTATAGCAACCAAATTCTTCTCAAAAGCAACTGTGCACTCTAACAGACTGATCCAACTGGCTGCTGACTATGATGCAATGGACTATTCTAAGCACAAAAGACCTAAAGCCATCCTCAACCCCAACACTGAGGATTAATCTCCTAGCCCACTCAGGGCGAGCAATTTGCTCATAAACTCTCTCAACTCACAGTCCCTATTAAGATAGCCGGGAATATGAAAAGCTTTTGCTTCACCCGTTAAGTCAGTAATATTAATAGTTAATAGTATTAGGGAACAGGGCTTTTGATGAGAACGGACGTATTATTTTAGACTGAGCCTGATTACATTGCATACAAGGTTTCTTAGTAATCTGACATTGCACTGGCGCTGACACAGTTTGATTCTTACTGTCTCCCCCTCTGTATGAAACATGCAAGAGGTCAAATGGCCAGCAGACCCCACCTGCAATGAGGACCAGTGGTGGATATAAGGTTTTATAGAGAGGTAGGTTTCCAATCTGTGACCAAGTGAGAGATACTGATACTCCTTTCCCCAATTAGTAGGTCGCAACAAGACTAAATTTTGCTAGTAAACCAACTCAGACTACAGGACTTCTTGCTGGCAGGCCCCTAGCCCTGCAGGATTATGTATTGCTAGTAGTCCATCTAGGTCTACAGGATACTTTGCTGGCAGGCCCCTAGCCCTGTGGGATTATTTATACTGCTGTCAAAAATTTCTGCTGGCAGGAGGTTGCCACTTTGATATGGAAAACATCAAAGAGCAGATTCGGATCCTTAATAAGGAGCAGTCCCTATAGGTACTGAATCTCATAATAGGCAAACTTGAATCTGACTGGCCGGGTTTCATAAAATATTACATTCACTCAAATAATCAGGATGGAGAGGAGGAGGAGAATGAGATATCACAAGAAGAACTCATTGCTGCTCTGTCACCAAAATCCCCTGTCAAAACAATTCTCAGGGAGAGCATTCTAACAAAAGAAGAACTACAGAGGACCAGATGGATGAAGACTCACTAACACCAGATGTCCCGAGGAACACCGAAAAGGTTCCACCTGTTATCCTAAGGGACAAGGACAAATGGACCACTGTCACATCAGCCCTTAAGGAACATAAAATCTCATATTCCTGTGCTAAAAATCAAGATGAAGAAGTCAAAATCCAGCCAGCCTCAGTCACTGACTACAGACAACTGACAAAACTAATGGATAACAAACGTCTTCCTTATCACACTTTTGCTTTACCCAGTGAAAAGAATATCAAAGCAGTACTTCGCGGAGTAACCGAAAGTGTCACCTCTGAAGAAATCACAGCTGACTTTATGAGTCGGGACTAACACCAGTAAAAGTGAGCAGGATGCTCAGGTCAGATAAACGGCCAATCCCATTGGTGTTCTTAGAAATTGACAAGGCACAGAAAGAGATATATGAACTGACTGCGATCTGTGGCCTCAGAATTTCTACCGAGCCACTAAAGAAGAAGTCATCAGCTTGGCAGTGCCATAGGTGCCAAAGGTTTGGCCATGCCCAAAAACTTTGCAAGGCAAATTATATGTGTTTGAAATGCGGCGATGGCGACCAGACTGTCATGTGTACAAAGTCAAGATCCACACCAGCTAAATGCGACAACTATGGAGGACTTCACCCCGCCAACTACAAGGGATGCATTACATGCCCAAAGATCCGAGGGTAAGCAAAAAACACCCTTCCACCACATTTCAATGATGCCCAAGACTGTGCAGATCGCACCCCGGTCCAAAGTATCTCCAACTTGAGAAGTGAGGAAAAGAAACAAATGCCCAAAACTTATGCAGAGGCAGTACGAACAAAGGCTGCTCCAATCCATGATCAAATAAGCTCAAATTTAACATCAGTATTAACTGCCTCACTAGCTACCATGTTACAAGAGTTCAGCATGACAAATCCTTCGCCATCCTCCACGAAAAGATTCCTACAAGGTACTCACTCAATTCTGACAGCGCTCAATAATGAATAATAGAAAATTCCATCCCAACTCTCTCATGATCATTGCATGGAACACCAATGGACTGATTAATAAAATCCTAGAACTGCAAGAGTTCACTCAGAGACACAATCCTGACATAATACTAGTAAATGAAACACATCTCAGGCCAGCTAACAACCTCAAGTTACGGAACTACATTATGTACAAAACAAATAGACTCACCAGCAGTGGAGGAGGAACAGCCATATATATATACATTAAAAACTACCTAAGCCACAATGTTCTGACTAATCCACAAACCAAGAACCTAGAGATAACGGGCATTGAAGTTCATACCAACAATTCTGGCAATATCAAAATCTATGCTGTGTATAATTCACCCAGCATTCCATTACTGGTATCTGACTTGGATACCATTCTCGGCTTCACAGACTCCATCATCATGGCTGGTGACTTTAATGGCAAACATACAGCCTGGCATAGCTCCACAATCAACAACAAAGGTCGAACTCTAAACCATTACTCAACACAAAATTCTTTTGTTGTAGCCGGACTCATCACAGCTCAGCTGGAAGCTCAGATGTACTGACATAGTCATCCTCAAAAACATCAGATACCAATATCAGCTGGAAACATTAAATGAACTTTCATCCGATCACAATCCTATTCTGCTTCAACTCGGTACACAAGAACAATTCTCCCCTCCCAACTCTTTCATATCTTTTGACAAACTCTCTAGAATTCTCCCTGATCACATTGGCCCAGTCCCTGCTATTCACACTAAAGAGGAGATAGAAGTTGCTGCAAACAACCTTACCAGTCAAATCAAAAAAGCAATAAAGTCAGTTACCCAAACTACAGTCTACAAACTACCCTAGTGGTCGGATCCCCGAGGAAATCATGTATTTAATCAGACTGAAAAACAAAACCAGAAAGAGGTATCATACCACAAGAGCCCCTCAAGATAAAGTAAATTTGAATAAATTAAACAGACTAGTCCGAGAAGCCCTCCAAAAACATCGAAACCAAGATTGGGAATGTAAGCTAACTAAATTAAACCGAGAGGACAACTCCATTTGGAAGTTCCTGAGAACCTTCCACACTAAAAGACAACTTTTACCCCCAATTCAGACCAAGAAGGGAATAGCCCATCCTGACAAGGAAAGGACAGAGGCTCTGGCAGACAGCGTGGAAACTCAATGCAACCCCTCTTACGAAGATTTGAACATCAATCTCATCTACAAGATTCATCGCCAAGTCAGGTAGGCAATAACACAGCAATAGGATGACCTAGAACCAGTCACACCCACTTCTCCAACAGAAGATATAAATATCATAACCCACCTGAACAACAATAGCGCTCCAGGTTCAGATGGAATCACAAACAAAATAATCAAACTACTCCCCAGAAAAGCCATTGTACATCTAGTCAACATAATTAGTGCCATCCTCAGCCGAAGGCTTCAACCGTACCTTTCACACAGCTGCGGTCTTTTTGAATGCTTCGAAGGCTTTTGATCTAGTTAAAATAATTCATTCATACCTCAAAGACAGATTCATGCAAGTCAAAATAAATGAAACTGTGTCAACCAGACGCAAGGTCCTGGCAGGAGTGCCGCAGGACTCACTCCTGGCCCCCATGCAGTTTTCTATCTATATAGCTGATATCCCTCAAACCCAAGCTCAACAATCACTGCATTATATGCAGATGATACTGCATTATTAGCAAGATCTCTTAGCCCCAAACTAGCTATCAAAAACTCCAAAACAGTATTCATACACTACAGAAATGGTTGATGGACTCGAGGATTCAAGCAAACCCACAGAAGAGTTCAGCCATACTGTTCACTAGAAAGAAGCCTGAAATCAAGGAAGGTGTACATTTACTAGGAGTTAAGATGCCATGGCAGAATACAGTCAAATATCTCGGCGTAATTCTCGACAAAAAAGTACAATTCACCAGTCATATAAAACACATAAGTTCAAAGACATCCAAAGTAATAGCGCAGCTATACCCCATGATCAACAGAAAAAGTAAACTGGATACTCAGAACAAACTACTCATATACAAGATGGTAATATGCCCAGTCATCACTTACGCATCACCTGCATGGAGTCATACCTCGAACACAAATATTCAAAATCTACAAAGAATGCAGAACAAATGTCTGAGAATGAGTGTAGATGCCCTATGGTTTATCAAAAACTCCCAGATTCATAGAGAAGTCAACATTCCCTACATCACATCCCTCCTTCACGACCTAGCTGAAAAGTTCTTCATCAAGACAATTAATCATCCGAACCCACTGATCAAGCAAGTTTCAGACTACAATAAAGCAGATTTCTATAAATACAAAAGACCCAAATCAATTCTATGCTCAGCTGAACACAGCTAATCTCATTGCCCTTTCAGGGTGAGCTTAAAGCTCAATAATTTTTCCACTCAAAGAACTTTCCTTTTCAGACAAAGGGGAATGAATATGAAAAGCATTTATGCTTCACCCATCAAGTCAGTACCGTTATGCGTTATTAGGGAATAAAAGGCGTTAGCTGATTTATTTTATTTTTATGTTCTGCTAAATGCAAGTCGACAAACTGCTGTTTGTGGACCACTGTTCTTTAATAAAAATTGACTTCGTTCTCATGAGTTCCTGTAAAACCTTTCTGGACTTCTTTTTTCAAATTAAAAAAGCCTTGCTTATAATTAGATCTACATGAACCATTAACACATTAAGATTAATGTGTTAATGGTTCATGGCCTATCCTACTAAAATAAATGAATAATAATTAAGGCGATCTCCAGCTTAGTAAAGGAAGCATCAGAATATGTTTTTTTTGCGTGATATGTGAGCTTGGAAATTTGATTAACGTGAAATCTGGGACAGCGAATAAATTAACAGAGTACCAATTAGCTTAAATATCCTATACATCTTTCCTACAGCTAGGTTAGCTTATGCTTACAGAATATAATCGGGATATCTTATCTCGTACCTCAAACATTGTTTCTTATCATCTAGACATGTTGCGTGAAGTAAGTTTACAAACATTCATATTGAAGTGTTATTATGAGCTACATCACAGAAACAATGTCGTACATTCAATTTTCGAAACATAATCGGAAATCATTTTAGTGTGAAATGAATATGCACGTGTAAGGAGATTATTATTGGAAATCCATTCGTTCGTGACTTAAGATATTCCTCGTTTATACCTACATATGACTCTAGCAAGGGCAATATGCAGACTTCAGGAATTGTTAAACTTCCAAAAGGTACAAAAACCGTATACAATAATAATAATAATAATAATAATAATAATAATAATAATAATAATAATAATAATAATAATAATAATAATAATAATTAAATACGTGGATTGTTGAGAGTTACTTTTATTATTTTCAAAGAAGTGACATCACTCTTGCGATCGATGTTTTTGGCGCAATGACTTCTAGTCGGAAGACTAGAGGTCATTGCGCCGCAAATTTCGAAAATATCGAATTATGAAAACCAAGGGGAAAAAATATGTACACATTGCACATTTAATTTACAATAATTAAAAATGTACACAACAAAAATAAATCTGATAAAATATATATATATATATATAAAAAAACACCGTATTCACTTATAAATGCAAACAAGATGATAAGCGGTATGTCAATATTTTCCGATATGACGTCGATGTTTTGTGGGGTAGCTGTGTATGATAGTGTATTTTTTGAGGAGAGGTCAGGTGGGTATGTTTTTCATGTGGGAGAGCGTAGGTTTCCTGAAGTGGAGAGCAGGGATGGGTGGGTGTTTTTTTTTTTTAGGTGGCCGGTAGGTGTGTGGATGTGATTTTTGAGGTAGTAGGCAGAGTGGTTTAAAGGTGAAGAACAGGATCGATAAAAGTTTTGAATGGAAAAAGGGTGCATTTTAGAGGTTGTTTTATAGAGGTGTTTTTTTTTTTTTTTTTTTTAAGTGAGAAAGGTGGGTGTAAATTAATTAGCTCGCGAATGCCTCAGAACTTCAAGAACTGATTGTTCATGTTTACACATACACGAATAACTTGAGAAAAAGGTGGTTCAAGATTCGTAACAGTTTTAGTAACAGTACTATCCTTGATGAAAAGCCAAACGGCTATTTTTTCTGGTGAAGTTAATTAAATTAAGGGGGGAGGATAAAAATCCCTTATTATTTTACAGCCAGTATGCGACACTCTAAGATCGAAAACTACGATCTAAGAGTTTCGTGCCAAAGAACTATCGGCGATTAATCGCCGATAGTTCTTAGATCGTAGTTTTCGATCTAAGAACTATCGGCATACTGGCTGTCAGTTTTTCTAGTACGTTTGGTGATGTTGTTACTACTATTATTATTACTACTATAATTTTTTTTGGATTCAAAGACTTATCGGAAGATAAATGTATACAGTTCGAACAAATTATATGTTTATGATAACCCACATCCATAAAGTTCCATAGACTCATTATGGAAGGTTTACGCTGTCTGCAATATATCCATCAGGTAATGCATTCCACTCATCTGCCACTTTCCAAGAGAGAGAAACTTGGAGTTTGATGAATGCTTCTCCTTCTTTGAAATTCTACTAAATATAAAGATAATAGCATACCATTGAAATTTTGCAAAATTTTCATTCTTGTCTAAATAATATGTCTCAAAATAGATTCTTCTCTATCTGGAAGTTTTCGCATATAAAATACTAATAAAATAAATAGTATTCTATGCAAATGCATATTACTTTAGCATGAACATTAAGCAATCTCCCATTTTTTTTTCTAATCTTAACATTTCTATAAAAATATCGATTTGTGGAACACTAGTTTGTAAACTTAAAAAAAATAAGAATAAAGTTTTGTATAAGCGTGAAGTATTTCCATTTCACACAAATAAACATCAATAACTCCCCTTTCAGATCCACGGTCCTCAAGAGCAAAATGTCCAAAATCGACTAAGTTATCAATTTTGGGGAATTTGGCTAGGATTCATTGTTTAAGGTGTTTAACGTATAATACATTCTGAATCTATATTCTCAGGTTTCATTATTTACAATGAGAATATTTCCTTAAATCTAATCTATGGCAGCCCTTAAACGTTTGTCCCACTGTATGCAATATCAGGAAAAATCAAAAAAACATCCGAGCGATTCATAATCATTGCTTTAAGGGGTTTATAACTTACTCTTCTTCTACTCTAAACAGTGAAACCTATAAGAATGAAATGTTTCATTCTTGAGAGCAATCGATCTTATCAGGTTTAATTTGATCATTCCTTGGACTTCAAAAAAAAAAAAAAAAAAAAGAAGAAGAAAAAAAGTTCACATTTGACGTCCGTAGACGCGGTATGGTCACTTCCGTAGCTCACCGGGAATGAAACCTTTTGCTAGAAATGGTAGGGTCGCATGATGTATAACAAGTGCCTGGAGACAAAACCACTAGCCCTGTACCCAGCGAAAACTGAAGGTGATAAGAGCAGCTGAAAGAATTAGTAATATTACCGTCAAAAATCCAAATACGATTTAGAAATGAATGCAAAAAACGCGCTCCCTGTTTAAATAGTAGTACAGCAGTAGAAACATCTTTTGGTCCCTCAGCAGAGCTATTTATTATTATTATCGTTATTATTATTATGTGACACCTCCAGGGAGTCCAAAGACACATAGAGGGATAGTGTGCCAACAGCATCGATCGATTTAATCCCTTCCAACTACTAACCGCGCTCAAACTTGCTTAACTTTTTGCGTGCGCCATTAGTAGCAGAAGCTCTACCAATCGACCAACCTTTGCTGGCTTCAGCTTCTTCCCATTCGTGTACTATAATCACATAAATATCTTACTTCTTTGTGATAAGTATGAGTGATGGTCATCTTAAGCAATGTGCTCCAGGAAACTCATTTTTTTCATCTCTCAAAACAGATGCATTTTGTACAGAAAAATACAATCAATGTGCAGACATATTACATTGGCCTCATAGCCTTACTTGCTTCTGCCGTAAATCCAAAAAAAAAAAAATAATAATAATAATAAAATAATAATAATAATAATGAATGAATAAATAAATAAATTCTTCGAAACGCAAGTTGGTAGAAAGACCACATGCGCCCTATGCTTGGAAAAGATTTAATTTCGAATCCTATTTGTAGCCAGTGGCGTATTTAGGTATAGGCCGTATAGGCCCGGGCATAGAGCGGCAAATTTTGAGGAGCGGCGGAAATTTCCAGGCTCTCAATTTTGTAATTATAACATGTTCCTTAAATGCCGCATCTACTCACAAGTAGAGAAATATTTTTCTTTTCCTCATTGTAAGTTTAGTCTGCAAGCATATTGGCATGTAATCAGATTCTGCATAACTATACAGACCGAGACACGTGCACGGAAAGCTACTGTATTGTTGTTATTAGTGAATTTGATCCCTTTCTTGTTGAGCCCATTGCCAAAAGCGGGATAAAAGGAAAAGGTTTTGTTTCCTATCTTTCCTTTGCCACGTATGAGGAATTTATTAAAATAATGGGCGAGAAAGTAATCAAATTTATTGTGGAAGAACTTAAAATAGCTAATAGAAGAACTTTTAAATAGCTTAAAAGCGCCGGCAGATTCCAACCTCCAGTGACTGAAGTTGCCGTAGAATCCCACTTGCTTCACATCGCGTAACTTTCTTCTGGGTGGTGTCATTTTCAATAAGTGTTGACTCAATACCAGACTTGTCTCATGTTGATCAGCTGTCCTTCATTGTACGATATGTTAAAGAACATGGAACTCCTGTGGAGCGTTTTTTGCGTTTCATTCTTAACGTAAGTCACAAATCTGAAGAGTTACAAGAAGCGGTTTTGACTTCACTAAACGAGCTTGGAATTGATGTAGCAAATTGCAGAGGGCAGGCATATGATAATGCTAGTAACATGTCAGGCAAGTACACTGCAAGCAAGAATTCTTGAAATAAATCCATTGGCAGAATTCATACCGTGCGCTGGCCATTATCTGTCTCTAATAGGTACTTGTGCTGCCGAATCTTATCCGTACCCATCCACATTTTTTGATGTCCTTCAGAAACTGTACGTGTTTTTCACATCTTCAATACATCGGTGGAGTGTTCTAAGAAAGCACCTGGAAACTTCTGCAAAAGTAATTAAACGTCCTTCGCCTAATCGTTGGTCAGCTCGTGATGATGCCACACAAAGTGGAAATTATTTCCGTAATTGAAAATGACACCACCCAGAAGAAAGTTACGCGATGTGAAGCAAGTGGGATTCTATGGCAACTTCAGTCACTGGAGGTTGGGATCATGACCTGCCTATGGGCAGGTCATGAGGGGCGGCACTTTCTGCGGGCCTAGAGGCGTGAAATACCTAAATACGCCACTGTTTGTAACACGATGAATTATCATGATAAATTAAAGCCTTTAGTATACAGTAATGGATCAGTATGTTGTTTAACTTGCCGTCTGGTTGGCAAGGTAGTTAGCGTACTACTCACTCTTCAACCGATAGGTCATGCTTTCAAATTCCAACAAAGGCATGGATGTTTGTGAATGTATTAGGTAGGAAATGAATTACATCAGCGGTGTAAGATTGCCACCTGCTTGCAGAAGGTCTGAAAGGAGCTTATTCTCTAGAGAAGGATTCACGAGTTATCTAAAAATAAAAGAAAATCAAAATAAAGTATAACGAATTCCTAAAATGAGACCTGAATGTAGAGGAAGGCGGTCCATAAGAAGTGGTCTGAGTGCAGAATAGTTTTGATTGTACCTGAGTGGCTAGTACCTGGATCAATGAAGTTGTTCAAGCGAAAACTTGGAACATAAGAACTTGGAGCTTACGAACCTGGAATTTCCTCATTTTTGGATCTGGAACCAGGATTTGGTTGGGTCTTAAAGGCGATACATTAAGTGCCGACATAGTTAATTCAGTAATTAGCATACCCGCTCTCCAACCAACAGGCCATGGGTTCAAATCCCACTATACGCATAGATGTTTCTGCATTTCTTTAGGTGGCATATGATTTTCATCTCCCGGTGTGATGCTATTTATTGATAGCTCGAAGTGGCTTGTCCAATTTTATATTTGGTCCTTAGTACAGAAAGTTTGGATTATCGAACCGTTAATACACCTTACTGATACTAATACTAGTGCTACTCTATGTGCTAACTGCCTTTCGTAAGTAAATTTACACAAATGAAATACCGTAAATATGTATATAAAGATAACTTCTCCTCCACACAATAACCAGGGAACCAGTCATGGACGATAGTATAAAATTCGATCTTTTTATAAAACTATGGTGGGGAGGGAGGGAGGGGGGGGGCATTGGTTGTTGGATATTTCTGTGCATGGAAGTGTATCCCAGTAGATAATATGAATTACAGTCTAACGATTTAAAATTTGATTTTAAAATAACAAATTAAACTATAAATAATTTAAAATAGAAAAAATATAATGATTTCCTACCCATTCAAACTCGGAGATTCTACTGATTACTGAAATAGCTTTGTTGACAATGCTGTTAAGGTATTAAATAGTATCCAATCACTGAAAGGGTTTTGTGTATTTTGCACAACACATTTTATTAAATTTTACGTCATAGATACCGCAAGCGATGGCGTCATTCCAAGTTGCCTAATCAGCAAATTATTTCTTATCGTGGCTTCAGACCTTCCACAAGGAAAATGCACAATCAAAGGTGACGCGAAAAATCACTTTTTCTGACGACGTAAATTGCTGATAACAGATACAAATGTTTGGTTATAGAGAAAATGTTATTAATATTAATCGAGTGAACGTATATCGACACAACGGTTTAAACTTAGATGCTGCAACACGGTTTCAATCTCTGCTGAAGCTATTTAGTGTCTTGTCAGTTAAAATGATTTCTTCGTGTCCTGAATCACTGTATGTCTATGTAGGATTGAAAAACGGTAAAAATTTGTTGGCCCAGCTATCTGAGATATGGTGTAATTTAATTAACATCTCCGAATTTGAGAGTTATGGGAACTTTTCATCCCTGAGAAATGAGTCTAATACTACAGTAGAAGATCTCGTCTATTATCTGCAGTTGTTTAAATATGTTTACTTGCATATCTCAACAAATAATACTATTCAAACTCCTCCACCTAGTTTATCCAAATCCTGGAAAATAGCGTTTATTGTGATTCTAGCTATACTGTTTTTAGTTTCTTTAATTGGAAATAGTACCAGTGCATTTGTCGCCATTTCCTTCAGAAAAACGAAGACGATAATCTGTTTTTTTGTCATTTCTCTATCCATCAGCGACATTTTGCAGACTTTAATGATTACACAATCCGAGATTGGGAATATTATCAGTGATATGAAGTGGAATCTTGGACCCACAGCTTGTAAAATCATTCCACTCGTGCAAATCTCAGCATCTCTCGCCAATGGATTAACTCTCTGTTGTATTACTATAGGACGTTATATAGCAATTGTTCACGCGGTAAGATGGCGATCTCTGCAAAGTTATAGCCTTCCAAGCATTGTAATCTTGATTGTTTGGCTTATTTCCTTCGCTGTTGGGCTACCATCAGCCTTTATGTACAAATTACACATCACTAGCAATGACTTTTCCGAAACTTCTACAAAAGTATTTGGAAAGAGACATCCCCTGAACTCTGCACTGTCCCAGTCATCTTCGGAAAAAATATCACATTACTGTCATATAGACGAAACTCGATACCGATGGAAATCAGTTCGTGTCTATTCTTATTTGATACAAGGCATTATGTTCGTACCGTTGTTCTTGGTGATAACTATTTTATACTCTTTCCTCGTTCACCGTCTTTGGATTCGAAGAACAGTTGGGTGTATTAGCAGAAATCAGGCGCTCCAAAAGAAGAAGAAAGTGGTAAGAACTTTGGTTAGTTTAATACTTGTGTACTTTGTGTGCAGAGCTCCTTTGGCTGTGAACAATTTTCTTATTGGGATAGAGTCAAATGCTCCTACAGCTCACATTCTGTTGATCCGCTATTGGCTTGTGTTACTCAAAATACTCAACTGCGCTTTAAATCCATTTATTTACTCGATGCTACACGAACGTTTCTGCAGCTACTTGTTGCTGGTGCTGAGAAAAATATCTTCAATTTTTTGTTTTAAAATTTGCAGCAAGTCAAGTGTGTCTATCGATTTGAACGAAGTGGTTACAAGAGATACTAATAATTCTTCTACTTCTCGAAACTGTCCAGTTGTTACGAGTTTAAATAACCATTTTGAAATAAGCTAAATATTATTATCGTTTGAATTAGAAACATTAGCCATTATTCGTTAAAAGTTTTAAAAATCAAG
Organism: Typopeltis vanoorti; assembly: GCF_054136105.1. Lineage (NCBI taxonomy): Eukaryota > Metazoa > Arthropoda > Arachnida > Uropygi > Thelyphonidae > Typopeltis > Typopeltis vanoorti. Next base: position 5,163,740 of record NC_143567.1, on the reverse strand, counting down.
AAAGAAAAACCTTTTCATGTTTAGTATGATTTTTAAAAATGCATTCAATATTCAAAACCAGTGCTTTTTATTCCCTAAAACAATGTGTCGGTACTCATTCTTTGTGAAGAGGGAAAATTGAAAATTAAAAGAATATCGACATAAAACTTTTAAAAAATTATTTACTAATATTTTTACGTCATAGTGTCATAATGTTTCTGGAATAAGAACTGCAAATTAAGTTTGTTTGGTAGAATAAGTTCTGATAAAATGGTGTGAAGTATTCAGATAAACGTAATGAAAAATGTAAATTTCATTAAATAACCAAGCTTATTTGCATACTAGGTAAACATGTAAAAACTTACTGAATATTACAATGTAGCGCATCCGTTTGCACACATTACTGTTAATAAATGTGCCAGTACTCCGTCCCATTGCGTATCATTCTCCCCTCCCCTAAAAAAGCTCCTCTTATACAGATATTTTTCTCCCTAAATCCTAATATGATATTAGCTAGTTTATATTACATATCGAATAATTAACTTTTTTTTCAAGAAATGAAATTCCATCCATAAATATCTGAGAAATCTGATCATAAATAATGATCAGATTTCTTAGTCTTGATTCCTCTCTCTCTCTCTCCCTCTCTCTCTCTCTGACTCGCAAAGATCCCAACTTTATCCTTCGCCAGTTTCCTCTTTCCCTCCTAATGACTTTAATATAGGATCTCCCTCATTTTCTAGGTGGTCTACTAGGTTTTCTTTGTTTGGGGTATCAGGCTGTGATTCTCGAAGTCCATCTATTTATTGTCTTTGATGTGTGCTATAGGTCCTGCACACCTTTATGTTGTTTTACAGATGGCTTCTACACATCTTTAAATCCAGATTATTATTTTTTATTTCAGTGTATCATACATAATCTTTCTTGCTTATATTACAGACTCTTCTTTCTACTGTCCTTTGGGTTGTTAATAAGCTTTGCCTTCATTTTTATTGTGTTCCATCTCTAACTCCATAAGTCATTGCTCGTAGGAAAATACTGTGAAAAAAGATTTGATCGTATTTTGTTATCCATTTTTTGGTTTGTGATAGTGTCTTTTATTTGATTAAAAGCTTTTCTAGCACATTTCGCCTATCTTTATTTCATCTGATATATTTATTTCATCTCATTGTCCATTTTGATTGCTTGTCCTAAATAAATGTTGTTCTCCACTCTGTTTATGATCTTATTTTTGATTTGGAGATTATGAGAGTATTTGTTTTTCATCCAGTTTATCTTGATTTGCATATTTTACTCTTATGCATTTGTATATTTTACTCTTACTCTTATGAACCAGAAATAATGCTGAATTTCATTCAGCATTATTTCTGGTTCAGATGGTTAAGGAGATATTAGAATCGCATGGTCAATAACAGGAGTAATTAAGATTCTTTCCAGGACCTCTGTAGCTCAGTCCGTATAGAGAAGTCTATACGGACTGAGCTACGGAGCTCCATGACGTGAGGAACCTTTTATCTAGTCTCTTTCGACTAAATGTGAGTTAACCGGCCTCATATGGGAGTGGAGGGTTTTTCTCCAGGTAACTCGGGTATTTCATCTCTCAAAACAGGCAAACCGGTCCCGTGAACACACACACATCTACAGACATAAATCCATTCCGATTCCCCCAATCTCAGGCTTTGAGTCAAGCCAGTTGGGATCGCTTAAAGTCGCGTCATTTATAATAGCTGACCCTGCACCAAGCGGGATAAAACGCGAGGAAGAATAATTAAGTTATTCTCCATCTAAATTCAAACCTTTATCCAGTTTTTTTTTTTTTGAAAACGATAAATAGCAAACAGAGTGGAAGAAGATATTCTCTTCATTTTTTTCCTTAGTTGGTTTATTGTACGTACACATACCAGTTATTAAATTAGAAACTTTTATTTAATATAGTGGTTTCCGTATAGGCATGCGACTGCCAATCCCTGCGCATAGTTCAGTGAGATATGGGGTGGGACCAGCTTTCATTAAATGTTTCGGTCAATTGCTGCACTGAGGAAGTTCTGTTTGTCCATACTAGCTTTCTCAGACGACGTGACATACTTTCTTAGGAACACATTGGCGCCTCTTAGACAATCAAAATGGGTTATTTTCCCACTTATTAAACACCCTGGATATCTCACTTTTGAAAAATCAGTCAGCTCTTCTGTTTCCAAAATCTTTGCTCCAGGTAGACAGGCACCTGCAATAAGCCCTTTATCGAACTTCGAAAGATCCTTTGTTTTTCCCATTGACGGTTACTGACCAGCAGCATTCTTAATATTTGCTAAGAACACATGGTATATTTCCCATATATGCTGAGTAAGTTATGTTTACGTACATCTGAATAAAATTTTCTAATTCAATGTGTGCTTTGAAAGGGAAAATCAGAATAACAAAATCCGACCGTAGATGACTTTGTAGGCTCTTTGCCTACAAAGTAATCCTGGTGAGATTTTTACAGGGTAGTTCACCATTGCTTTCCCCAACACCCCAATTTTATCCGGGCTCGGGACTGGCATATGGTTGGGACGTATTGATGATTGTAATCCATATGTGTTCACAGGGCCGGTTTGCCTGTTCTGGGGGACGAAAAACCAAAGCTTCCTGGTTAAAAAAAACCTACCTCCGTACGAGATCGGCTAATTCACCTTTAGTCGAAAGGGACCAGATAAAAGTTCCTCACGTCACTGATGGGAATCGAACCCAGGTCTTTCCGATCATACAGAGGCTCAGTCAGTATAGACTGAGCCTCTGTAGCTCAGTCTATACTGACTGAGCTACAGAGGCTCTATGTGTACATGATTTCATTCAATTTCAAACAGTTGGGAGAATCCTTTCTTAAATCCTGCTTACTCTTTTCTACTATTTTTATAGAGAGAGTTTTTGATTTTATTTAGCGTGATTCTTGTGAATATTTTATAGAGGTGGGACAGGAGACATAATGGCCTATAGTTGTCAATATTCTCTTTTCTCGTTCTCTATGAGGATAGTTTTAAATGATTACTTTCGTAAACTTGATTCGGGGTCACGACGAATTAATGCAAGTCACTTTTATTTATTCGTATGATGATATAACGGCCGTGAGGCCCCTTTTACAGGGAAGTACGGCACCATCTCAATCCCCCCAAATTTTACCCGGGCTCGGGACCGGCATAGCTGACGAATCAGGCCTTTGGCTGTAATTCGTGTGTTAACGGTGCCGGTTTGCCTGCTTGAGGGAGGAAAACCGCAGATAAACTGGGGAGAAAAATCCTGCTCTTCTGCTGCATCCCATAAGGGTATTTTTTGGCTGTAGATCTGTGTGTTTTCTGAGGGACGAAACACCCGAGGTTTCGAGAGAAAAACCCTCCACTCCCGTATGACTGGATAACTCACCATTTGATTAAAATGACCTGATAAAGGTTCCTCACGTCATAGACGGAAATTGAACCCGGGTCTTTCCAACTAAAGTGCCCATGTATACCATCTGAGCTACGGAGGCTCTGTACTTTTTCGCCCCATCTGGGTAAGAAAACGATTTTTTTTTTTTTTTAAATTGTGAACTAAAATATTAAACATTATTTTAGACTGCTCTGGCAAAATCTACACAGAAAGGAAAAAAAATTAATAAATAAAATAAATGCAAATAAGATTCGGTAAATGCCTGGAAGAACTGATTGAATCGCATTTCGTGAGTAAAGAAGATGTTAGATTAGACTTTGTCCCAATTGTATAAAAATTCCTTACGAAGTATTCTGTTGTTATAACTCAATACTTACTCGTCAGAAGACAGCTTGACTTCAGTTGTTCGATATGCTTTCTTCACTTAATTCTTCTATTTGTTTCTGAGTGATTGTCCAAAGTGAATTTGCTTATCCACAGTTTTACTAGAGTGCTAATTCAGTTCAATGTGATCTGAATATATCATCATTTTTTTTAAGTTATGGTAATTTTAGACCTTTTTTTACTGCTCTCTCCATCCAGGTCATGTAGCACTTCCTGATCTTCATTATTTTTTGCTAACAGAATGTAAATGAATGCGATTTCTTCCATTAATGTTAATTCTTTGCTTTCCCATGAGGCATTCCTAAAGACTCTTCTGATGTAATAGAAAACAGCTTAGGTGACATCAGATTTCTCTATCTCACTCCTCTCTGAATCTTTTTCGTTGATGTTCTAACTTCTTACTGGCTGTGGGGATATATTCTAATATATATATTTTAATAATCACCAAAATCTATAAACACTAAATGTGCAGGAAAATGATATTCATTTGCTTTTTTTTCTGTTATTGTTTCATGATATGGATATGATCTATTGTAAAGAATCTTGATATGAAGCCTGCTTGTTCATATGGCTGTGCATCATCCAAACAAAATCTTGTGATTCTATTTAATCCGGCGTTAGTAAGATGGGGTGTCACAGACCCCAAAGATTTTAAATTGACTAATAACTTTTTAACAACGCGTGGCAGTGAGTCATGCCTCAGTATAGCTTCCCCTCCCGAGACGCCATAGACGATAGGCTGTTGCGCGCAAGCAAGTTTAGTGTGTTTAGTGTGCGGGGGTGTAAAGTGTGCTGGGGTCCACCAGACCCCACCTTACCAAAAGTGTGACTATATTTACTTCCGAAACGTAAGTTGTTTTCACGTATATTCTACTAAAATATTATCGTTACTGCTGTCTTCTATATTCTTACATACCAACTATAAGCAAATATGTTTTCGTAAATATTTAGAAGATATTTTGAGAATAATATCCATTTTTTACCAGATGAGTCACGAGCAGGAAGAACAGAGGTTACGTCAACTTATAGATGGCGCTTTGACAGACGAGGAGTCATTTAGCGGAGATGATGATAATGAACTTGATTTAGAATTAGTCAGTAACCATGAGTCTAATAGAGAACAAGACTGTGAGAAAGAATCTTCAGAGGAAGAATCCACAGAGAATCCACTAATATTGATTAAAAAGATATGAATTTCTATAATACACTACATCATTTGGGTGGGTCTGTGGGAACCCACCTTACCACTTTTGTTACATTTTCCCGCCTCACCAGCGTCAGGTTAATATAATGGATATAAAAATTTTTGTACCATTGTGATAACAAACTGATTGACTATGGTTACTGATATCATCTATCCTTTTTAATATGCTCTAATAAGATAATCATTGATTTCTGTCATTGCAGGAATTGTTTTCTGTGGTTAAAATATCATTGAACATATTTTAAAAATGGAGTTCATTTTGTGAATTTGAGGAACGGATGGAGCTATATAAAAGAGATGGAATAAGGATGTAAGTGAGAGCATTAGAGTGCAAAAACAGAGGGTGAAAGAAATAACAATTGTGGCTGGTACGAATGAATTGAAAGGTGATAAATTTTTTATGAGAGAGGACTTGAAAGTATTGTTAAAGGTAGCGAAAGAAAAGAGTGACAGAGTTAGAATGGTGAGTCTGTTACCGCGGTATGACAGAGAGGAGTTTAGAAGGAGGGCCATAATCGCAAATGATATTATGCGCAGGTTATGCGGACGGTGTGGTGTGGAATTTGTGGACGTGTGGAATGAGTTTGATGGGCGAAAGGACTTATACAAGATGGATGGCCTGCATTTGAATGGACTTGGTGTGCGGAGACTGGAAAACGTGTTGCTGAATGAAGAGAAAATGGATGTGCAGAACCAGGGAAACTAGAACTACCAAGGAGGGGGGGAAGTGGATATCCAGACATCAGTGAGACAGTTGAGTGTAAAAATGTATATAATGTACCTGAGCCAGCAATAAGGACAAAAAATGGGAATGGGATATTTAGAATAACGCATCAAGATAGGGGTGGGACAAAGGGAACACTGCAATTCATGTATACTAATGCCAGGAGTATTAGGAACAAGAAGGAAGAATTTTTGGCTTTGATTGGCTCTTCCTGGCCACAGGTTATTGGCATTAGTGAAACATGGCTGACGGAAGATGATATAGTTAGTGGGATAGAATGTGTAGGTTATAGTATGTTTAGGAGGGACAGAGAGAATAAAATTGGGGGAGGGGTGTTATTGATGATAGCTGATGAACTGCAGCCAAGGAGAATTGAAGTATTGCAGGATAGTGAAAGGAGCTCATTTGAGGCTATTTGGTGTGAGATTGATACTGGCAGAATAAAATATACAGTTGGGTGCTGCTATAGACCAGGTGATGGAATAGATGGTGGAGATGGTATGCATAAACAAATTGATGAAATGAGTGGAAGGAGGGTAATTATTATGGGGGATTTCAACTATGGTAACATTGATTGGAAGGAGGAGAGGACACATGTGAGGAAGGAAATGGATTTTATTCAATTATTAAGGGATAACTATCTGAAACAGCATGTAATTGAAAATACTAGGGGTGTGAGAGTGCTTGACCTGGTAATAGTATCTGAGAATTTGACTGTAATGAATATGACCATGTTGCCACCTATTGGTGAGAGTGATCATAAGGTCTTGACCTGGGAGGTGGCTAAAGGTGTGAAATTTGTGATTAAGACAGGGTATATGTGGAATTACCGTGCTGGCAAGTATGACAAGCTTAGGAGATTGCTTGGATCAGTGCCATGGCATGTACAACTGCAAGGGCTGGACGTCGATAGAGCATGGGAAGTGATCAAAGAGCATTTACAGGAGGTTATGGCTGATTGTATACCTAAGGTCCGAATAGTGAAACAAGGAGGGGTTAAATGGATGAATAACACCATTAAGCTTGAGCTGCAAAAAAAGAAACAACTATGGAGGGAATTTAAAGAAAGGGGTGACCTGCAGGCACACGAACGGTATAAAGTACAGGCCAGAAGGGTAACGAGTGTGGTAAAAACAGCAAAAGCCGATTATGAAAGGAAACTAGCTATGCAAGCAAAAGAGAATCCCAAACAGTTCTTTCAATATGCTGCAAGCAAGAAAAAACTGTACATGGCAAAATGATTTTAAGGAATGACGATGGTAAAGAGTTCACTGAACCAGTCGATATAGTGGAGTTACTGAGCGCGCACTTTGCAAAAGTATATCATCCAGGTGGTGACGTTGAAAAAATGAAGGAACCATTAGTTTATATGGGAATTGTGATGAATGAAGTGGAGGTGAATAGTCTATTACAGAACCTTAATGTGAATACATCTGTGAGATTGGATGGTATACCGGCACGGGTCTTGCATGAAGCGGCTAATGAATTATCAGTGCCCTTGACCATGTTGTTTAATCTGAGTCTCAGGTCTGGCTTAGTCCCGAAGGAGTGGAAAGAGGGGGAAAATAGTTTCACTGCATAAAGGAGGATCCAAGACTATGGTTGCAAACTACCGACCGATCAGCATATCAGGAGTCGTTGTCAAGGTCTTGGAGAAAGTAGTCAAGGGAAAAATACAGGAATGGATTGATGAAAATGAGATACTGTACAGAGGACAGCATGGCTTTGTGAAGGGTAGATCATGCCTCAGTAACTTGCTCAAGTTTTATAACAAGGTGACGGCTGAACTGGATAAGGGAAATGGGTTTACAGTGATACTACTGGACCTGGCAAAGGCGTTTGACAGGATACCACATGGAATTCTAATCCGTAAACTACAACATATGGGAATGGATATAGGGTTGGTGAGATGGATAGCTGGGTGGTTGATGGAGAGATATCAAAGAGTAGTTTATTCAGGAGTAGTGTCCAAAAAACGGCCTGTGACTAGTGGTGTGCCACAGAGTTCTGTTCTCGGACCACTGCTGTTTAATCTGTTCATTAACGATATAGGGAAGGGTCTAAGTGGGACAGTTCATTTGTTCGCTGATGATGCAAAGTTGGATAGGGCGATAGTGAATGCAGAAGATGTCAAAGTCTTGCAAGATGACTTAGATAGATTGGAGTTCTGGACTAAGGAGAATAGATGTCAATTTAATGTGACAAAATGTAAGGTTATGCATTTCGGAGTGAAAAGATTAGCAGCAGTATACCACATTGGTGGAACTGTACTCCAAGAGATTGATGAGGCCAGGGACTTGGGAGTGTTGGTGGATAGGGAGATGAAGTTTAGGGGGGCACATTGCGAAAGTAGCTAAATCAGCTCATCAACTCACTTGGTTGTTGAAAAATACCTTGACGAGCAGAGACAAGCAAGTTATTGTACCTCTGTACCGAGCCTTGATAAGACCTCATCTCGACTACTGTGCCCAGATTTGGTCACCTCGGTTCCTTCTTGATGGGGAGGAGGTTGAGAGGATCCAGAGGCGAGTGACTAAGATGATAGCAGGTCTATGGAATGAACCATATGAGAACAGGTTGAAGATTTGCGGGTTGCAGAAACTAGTTGATAGGCGGAAAAGGGGAGATATGATTGAGACATTCAAATTGCTAAAGGGATTGTATAGGATTAATTCAGAGGATATTTTTGAGATCAGGACTGGTGGTGGGAGAACTAGGGGACACCTATGGAAGCTGGGCAAGCGTGTGGTTAGCAGGGGTGTTAGAGCTGGGTTCTTTACTTTTAGAGTGGTAAATGAGTGGAATAAGCTGCCAGAGTCTGTTGTGGGTGCTAAGACAGTGAGCGAGTTCAAGGCAAGGTATGATAGATACTGTGAGAATGTTGAACAGCTGTGTGAACATGATGTTTAGGGCCTCCCTCGATGAGTCTAAGGACTCCTGGAGTAGCCCGTGGTAGTAATAATAATAATAATAATAATACATTTAAATGAATTTGGTGTGAGTCAGCTGTAGAAACGTACTGGTTAAAGTTAATGGAAGACATGAGAAAGCAAGAGGTGCTCTTCCCCAGCACCTCATGAGAAAGCAAGAGGTGCTGGGGAAGAGCAGCAGAATAGGGTAAGCGAGTTCGCAAATGGAGAGGTGGGTGAAGAGAATGAGATAGAAAGAACACAAGACGACAGAGAAACATGGGAGGTTAGGGTAGACAGGGTGACACTGCGTAAGAAGTGTAGATGATGCTTTCAGGAGTGGCTGTGTTTAACTGTACAAGACAGGATTAAGATAGACAAGGATGTAGGGAAAACACTTAGGTCTTGGGAGAGGTAATATCAGTGATGATAGATAAAAACGCTCGGGGGGGGGGGATAGGGAGTAGTCATATCCGTGAAGTGAATGTACCTGCATACATTCAGGTATGATTAGATTGTCCTACCACGGCGGCTCAGATCACATCAGCTTAAAAGCAATGCCATACCAGAAAAATACATGGGCCAGACTGGGTAGATTTCTATTGTGTGTGGAACACATTTAAATGGATTTGGTATGAGTAAGCTGTAGAAACGTAATGGTTAAAGTTAATGGAAGACATGAGAAAGCAAGAGGTGCTGGGGAAGAGCAGTAGAATAGGGTAAGCGAGTGAAGTGAAGATGATAAATAGTGCCACGAGAGCTGGAAGAACTATTTAACATCTTCATTTGACATAGCATTACACTGTCTTCCTCCAGACACAGTCTAGATCTAGTGTAGATGGCAGAGAGATTAATGATCAGGAAACCTTCGAAACCCTTTATCTTCAGGTCTTGTACACTATCTGGCAGGAAGCCTGCAGAGCTCCTTTACTACTCTATTCTTGAACATGGGGAAGGTACTGGATCTCGGCAATGGCCTTGAGAAATATCAGTCATATTATATGTTTGAAGTATGAGGGGGATGGAACAAACTGGAACTGCTTTTCTTGTTTAATCTATCAGTGGGACATCTATTATAAAATATAAATAGTAGTGAATGTAAAATTAAGATTAGAGGGTGCATAGTGGATGAGGGTATTCTATTTTTGTTTCTGTATACGTGCTTAAATTTAAGTAATTTTCTTATTTTGATTGCTTTTAAAATACGCTCAAATAAAACATCTTTCTAATCTAAAAAAATAAGACGTTTTAATAATCGAAATCGGTTTAGAAGTTCCTGAAAAACTGGTGTTTCAAAATTGCTAAAGCCATGTTGATCTTGCTGCATCACTAGAGCAAAGGCAGTAGCCAATGAAATAGCATAAACTTTGACTCCACGTGTTGATCAACTGCTAAGTTATAAACAGTACTGGCTCGAGGGTATGTAGCGCTCCTAGGCCACTTTTATCAACGCATGTAAGACAGGCATCATAAAATGCTTTATTGTTAAAAACAGTTTATAGTTTTGCCAAAAAAGTGCGTATAGAGCATTTTGAGAGGCACTGCTGATACTATCAACGCCTCGACTCTCTGTCTTTAATACTATTACTTTTTTTACGATGTTGATGGCGTTCGGCCAGTGCCTCTTGTTCTAAACCTAGAGTCGGCTCTGGTTATATACCTACTTAAAAATCATTATTCAAGGTCATGACAGCTGTAAATTACAAAAGCTATAAAGGTACTATTAACAAAAGTCACTTATTGCAGTGTTATATGGAATGCCGCGAATATTATCATCCACGTGTGTATAGACATCTAAAATGTCAAAGGACAAGAAATTAAAATGGAAATGCCATAGTTGTACCAGGAATAATACGACTATAATAAATGACACTAAAGCTACCGATAACAGAGAAGCGGAAACAGACACGATGATATTTTCTTTAGAAATTCCAGGGATCAGATATCAGAAGATCTAAACTATTGAAACAGAAATTAAAAAAAAAAAAAAAAAAGACAACTCTGCAATAAGAAAGGAACTTGAAGAATTATTCAAATCTGAATTAAATTATTTGAAATCATCACTTGAATACATCTTTGGATGTATTCATCCAAGATTTGAAGAGCAAAACAGAATGCAATGGAAAAATTAATGAAAGCATTGCTATTAAAAGCGCATAATTGACGAATGAACATAAAGCTTGAGATGAATGAACTGAAATGGAAAGTTAACGAAATTAAGCAGCTCACCAGGCTGAGCAATACTGAAATAAACAGCTTACCAGAAGTTCGAAATGAAAATATACATACGGGGGGGGGGAACTGAAAATTCCTGATAAACACCTAGAACAAAAATGATATTAAAGCAACTAATATAACCACAAGAAAGTGCATATCTTAAAACCCTTTAACCCCCATGTTTCATTAAATTGTAATAATTTGTTCTCTTTCGTTCAGTATATGTAAGAAGAAATGTCACAGGTTTTGAAGAAATTCGAAGACACAGAGGTGCGGCCGTTATCAAGTTTTTTGTGCTGCAAGAAAAGTCCACAACTGACATTCACCAAACTTTGTGTGAAACTTTAGGGGACAGTGTCCCAGCATATCCAACAATTCCCAGATGGGTGACCAAGTTTCAAACTGGGCATCCTGAGACAATAGATGCCCTCAGGTCAGAAAGACCTCCCACAGCTATCATACTTGAAAACATCGATGCGGTGCATCATGGTCCTTGGTGATAGACGAATACCAGACGAAAACATTGCAAAGACTCTGAGAATATCCAGGGAACGAGTTGGGGTCAATATTTACCAACATCTGGACATGCAGAAGCTCTCAGCGAAGTGGGTCCCAAAATGTTTGAATGCTGACCAAAAAAGAGAATGCGTGCTGTCATCTAAAGGGATTTGGGGTCAGTTTGAGAAATCAGGTGCAATTTTTTTTGGTTCGTATTGTGGCTGTTGATGAAACATGGCTTCAAAACTGACCCAGAGACCAAACAAAAGTCAATGCAGTGGAGACACAAAGGTTCTCCACTCCAAAGAAGTTTTGAACCCAAAAGTCAGAAGAGAAGGTTGTTGCCATTGTCTTTTGGAATATGGATGGTGTAATCCTTACCAAGTACCTCAAAAAAGGAGAAACTGGGCATCCTGAGACAATAGATGCCCTCAGGTCAGAAAGACCTCCCATAGCTATCATACCTGAAAACAGCAGCAGTTTATTCAACAGCACTGAAGCAAGTGAAGGAAAAACACCGCGGTAAACTGAGCAGAATCGTGTTGCATTTGCAGGACAATGTACCTGCTCTCTGCTCATGAAACCCAACAAACAATACACAAGTTGGGCTTTCAATATCCGCCTCACTCACCCTATACGCCAGACCTGGCCCCATCTGACTATTTCCTATTCCCAAATTTAAAGAAACACTTGAAAGGAACAAAAATTTACCACAGGTGAAGTCATATCTGCAGCTGAGGACTGATTATGCAGCAAGGGAAATTCTTTTTCTCAGAGGATTGCAAATGATGCAGTAGCGTTGTACTGCAGTGTAGAACTATATGTAACTTACATGGCTTCACCTCAATTCCTTCATGGTAATTATCACAACTTTTCAGCACCTCTCGTAATATAACCAAAATATTAGTTAGCCTGCCAGGAGTTGAAGAAGAGGAACATCGTACACCCCCACAAAGTTCCCACTAACAGGAAAATAGACATCAACCCAATTGCCATCCAATTACGACAAAATGTTATAAGTAAAGTGACGTTGATGTACATCTGCATGGTGGAGGCAAGAAAACTGAACAAAATACAGCTCAGCAATTTGATAAACAACTAAAGCCGATCCTCGTCTACATAAATGATGACCAAATTCAGCAAGCAACTTCTTTATCAGGAGAAGCACAAGAGAGCAAATAGTGAAGTCAAGTATGTGTGGATATGAGAGACTAAATTATTCGTGAGGAAGAGCGACAACACAAAAGTGAGAAGGATAAAAACACCAGACGACTTCAACGAGCACATCAAAGAAAACAGTAACCTAACTCTGAACAACTGAAACAAGGTAAGTCCAAATGAACAATAGAGAGCAGTTGAATAACCTGGATTTAGGTGTTAACGTCCATTGTAAAAACTCTATAATTTAACCTCTGTAAAAAAAAAAATTGATTGTACTTCGAACTCCTACCATACAAACTTATACCATGTAAATATTAGATCGTTAAGAAAAACTTTCGATAATGATCTTGCTCTTCTCAGAAAATGAACAATATATATATGTACTAGCAGTGTATTAAGTGAAATATGGATCAAGCAGCTTGAAATTACTTAACTTTCACGGTAAAGTAATCACCAATTGTTGATGATTACTTTACATCAATGTTTTTACTATACCTTTCACGATTATAACAGTCCAGGCGGGTTCAGGAAAAAAGAAGAAAAAAAAACCTTGTCATCCCTATAAATTGGAATCAAATATGCGCAGTGTAAAACAGTAGTGATATATGACACAATAATGAATATGCTCATATTTGCTATATACCGTGCTCACGATGGTCCAGTTGATATATTATTATCTGAATTAAATAATGCCCGAAAGACATTAAAATAAAAGAATATTATACTAATGGGTGAACATAATTTGGATTTATATAAGAATAATAGCAAAATTGAAGAATATAAAAATATATTATCTTCGCTTGGATTTCTTTCATACATAGATGGCAACATGAGAGAAGCATACAATTCAGCAAGTCATGTTGAACTAGGTACATTGGAAAAAAATACGGGACACTTATGACAGGGTGAAAGTTTGGTATGCGCATCCATCACATATGCCAGTCTTACAAAATGATTCTAACTTTCCAAGCGTGTGCTTGGTAAGGTTTACTATGCACGCACTTTACTAAGTATAAGTAAACAAATAGTAAATCCAATTGTTAGGCTGCATATTTTCATTAAGCCACTTTAAGTTGCCTTCAAATATTTTTTTACTTACTATTATAGACACAAAATAGATCGTAATACAGTAATGCTCTTCTCACCTGCCAATATTCTTATTAATCAATCAGTCTTGCTCACTCTTGCAATACTTTTCTGAAGAATGAATTTCGTAAAACGTCCGTAAAATACGGGACGTCTGGGATCCCTATATTGAACATATTTATATGAAATAAAATATCATATGAAGCATTCTCGGCAATTTGTCTTAACAATATAACAGATCACCACTCTATATTATTGAATCTTTCTCTACCGAATAGTAGTGAAATAAGCTGTGCCGTTAGCAATGAAAACACAGAAACTAGTATAAATTATAACACATTCGAGAAATTTATAAGAAATTATCAACTACCACAAAATGATCTTTAAATGTAAATCAACTGTATGAGGAATTCATCAAAATGATTAAATATGCAGATAGCTAAATCGCAATATATTAAAAGAATAAATACATAAATAATCGCATAAGCTGGATTACTGACGAGCTTAAAAATATGATTGGTTGAAAGAAAAGTTATATAATAAACATATGAAGAAATCTCTGTAATTAGTTTGAAATGCCTATAAAAATTTCGCTAAACGCTTAAAGGAAAAAGATGAAGTATGCAAAAGAAAATGATCTCCTAAAGAAATTTCTTTCCTGCATGAACGATAAAAGCAAAGAATGGAGGCTGGTAAACATAATTAGCAATCAAAACAGAAAACACATGAATTCCCAGAGGACAAAGATGTCACCACTGTTCCAAATGAACTGAATAAACTCTTTACTAAATCACTACTTATCACAACAATAAGTAGTGATTTTTATCCTACAGACAGAACAAGGTACGTAAGTCACCTTCCGTGGATAAGAATCCAATGTATCTATATGCAGTAAATGCGAATGAACTAAAGAATGTTGTAATAGGATTTTCTTTAAAAAAAAGGGGGTGGGGGGATGGGATATGATGATATAAATGTTCAAATATATCTCTTCTGCAAACGTAACTCCTGCCTTCCGGAAACAGTTGGATATGGTTTCAGGAGTAATATGCAACCATGCTTTGGCCACATAATGCATGGCATCAAGGATTGATATGGTCATTTGTTTTGGGTCCATACCATTATCATGCATAAACACAGCTTTATCAACAAGCATTTTTCTACAAGCATTTCCATTTAAATGCATGGATGATGCCCAGATCAAATGGCTGAAGCTCACTTGTACAATTAGGGGGAAATAACACTAATCTAATATTTCTGAGCTGCAGATCTTTAGGGTGTGCAGGACATTTGTCTAGCAGTAGTAGCATTTTGCGGTGATTTGTCCTATTTTAGCACCCATAACATGCATAGTGGATGTGAAGATGCTGCTGGTCATCCATGCTGTGCTGTTGGCATCATACTTAGTAGGCAGATTTTTCACGTTCTTAAAACACCTTGGCTTTTTAAATTTACCAATTACCGGTGGAGGTAATTTTTCTGACCCATCAGCATTGACCATGAGCAAAACAGTTACCCTCTGCTTGCTGAGTTTTTCACCACGACACTTCTCTCCTTTAAAACACAATGTTTTACTTGGCAGAATGTTATAAAAGAGCCCAGTTTCATCAACATTGAAAATATTTTTTGGTTCGTAGTCCTGAATAATAGTCTTTAGTTCATGTTTCCACTGGTTTACAGTTTCTCCTGCAACACTATTACTTTCTCCGCACACTTGATTATACACAATATTGTGACGAGTCTTGAAACGATCAATCCACCCATTTGACGCAGTAAAACCATTAATCCCCACCTCGCAGCAAATTCAAGGGCTTTCGCTCGGAGTATAGTACCATAGACTGTATTACCCGGCGCTCTTGTAGAAACAAACCACTCCGCCGCAAGTTTATCCAATTCATCGTATGTCGATGTCCGGATATATTTTCATTTTTTTGACATAGCTCCAGATTGCTTTGCATTGAGTTCAATGCTTGACCTGATTTTTACTATCGTGTTCAAAGTGGACACGGAGAGACCAAGATCTTTTGCTAATTGAACACGTGTTCCGGCATGTCAATCTACATGTCGCAGAATTGCCATCATTTCTTCTACCGAATTACATTTTCTATCTTTTTTCTCTATTAACATGGATAATCCACCACCGCAACTTGCAAGCAACTATCACTCGCTAAATTACTTACCAGAAATTCTGCAATATCAATTCGTACTGTGATTGAAAAATCACGGTATCGCTAATCACTTCTGCAAGCGTGCAATCACAATGATGACAGAAACGAAACTACAGCCGAAAGCAACGCCACCTGAGAACAGAAATGCACAGATTCTATTCGAAAATTGGTATTGCCACCCTTAAAAAAAAAAAAAAAATGCAAAATCACAGGAAATAACGTCCACATCAAGTTGTTAATGGCGGGAAAACCATATATCGTGAGAATATACGTGACCAAACGAAAAATGACGTAAATGGCAGGAAAACGTAAATTGCGGGAACGTAAAAACGCGGTTTTACTGTACGTATATTTCATTTCAACAGATAGGATACATCGCGATATAACTATAAAATGGCATGAAACAAATTGTACTGGTACCGAAAATTGCAACTGTAGTTTAATAATAATAATAAAAAAAAAATTAGTAAAGTAGTTGACAGTAACCTGAAATGGAACTCCCATATCACATTTTTAACAAACAAGTTGAGGTTCGTAATTAAGAGAATACTGTATGTTAAAAAATTTGTCAAATCAGAATTTTGAAGTGCTTACATGGGTAAATTTTTCTCTGCAAAATGGTATCACCTATTGGGGTGGAAATTACCACAACAATCTGCTTCCTTTGGTTCGATTACACTAGTTGAATATCTTCGGATATTCAACTAGTCTCCCGTTTGCCATTCTTAACATTTGCCATTACAGAAACTTTATCGATATAATTACTATATGTAAGAAATAACATTGTGATTTTTTCTGTATATATTTTTCTGTAGACTATGGTTTACGATGTGGCCAGAACTTACATAGTTTTCAAGGCAAACAAAGAAATTTTTCACAAATCATTTGAGTACTTAGCATCAAGCAGCTATAATAAATTACGAAATGAAATAAAGTCTGTAACATAAGGTTACATATCAAGTAAGGTTACATAAGGTTACATTTTAATCTTTGTCGAAAGATTGAAAGACCACCTCATTGGACTAAACAATGTTGACTTTTATTTTAAATGCATATTATAGAAAATTACTCTAAATATTATATATGATCTCTCATTTATTTTCTGTATGTATTCGTGTATATATGAGTGTGCACGAATACATACAGATAATATATACATACAGTCAGTGGCCATACAGTCACTAAAAATATAACTTTTTCGTGACTTTATGGCCTACATTCCATTTTTATAGTCACCAATATAGTTACTGCCTTTGGTTACACATATTGTACAGTAGTTCTTTGTAATCTAATTCCATTTTCTGTTCTCTATTCTTAAGTCTTTTGTTTTAATATCAGTTTGTATATTACCACTTGAAAATAACTGTAGGATATATATATATATATATATATATATATATATATATATATATATAAACGCAACATGGTTGAAACAAATGGATCTCTTCCCTTCCTGGACGTAAGACTTACTAAGACATCTGATTATATTAAAATATCAATCTTTAGAAAATCTACACACACAGATATATACCTGCATGTGTCCTCACATCACTATCCTGCACAGAGAGTTGGTATCATCTCAACCCTAGCACATCGTGCCAGATCTATACTGTCAGATGATGAAGATCTAAAAAATGAACTACAACATCTACAAAGAACCTTCACAAGTAATGGCTACTCGTCGAAAACTATTAATAAGCATCTCCTCTAGAGATTCTTATTAAAAATAAAAACACCTTGTAGCAACTTTAGGTGAAGTTGATACCCACCTTTACAATGAGTTGCCCTGGTGTTGTACCATCTTTAGACTTGAATATTGTTTCAGGCGCAAACTTAATTGTTTGCGTACTTGGGATTAGGAGTTAAAATTACTTGGTAACCCTAATATACAGTATTTCCAAGTTAAAAAATCACACACACACACACACACACACACACACACACACACACACACACACACACACACACACACACACACACACACACACACACACACACACACACACACACACACACACACACACACACACACACACACACACACACACACACACACACACACACACACACACACACACACACACACACACACACACACACACACACACACACACACACACATATATACTGACTATAACCGAGACTAGAATAACTATTAAATTTATTCAAAACGCAACATGTTTCATCGGATTTTCCGATTTCTTCAGGCGTGGGAACATAGAAAGCAAGTAAACACTATAAGAAACATCGTATCACTATAAAACGACTATTATAAAATTCAGTTAGCTTTGAATTGTAACTACAGTCCGTGTTGAAGTTCTATTGTTAAGTAGCTGCGTGCGTCTGATTTCACGCGTATGTCAATATCGGATAGCAGAGCTGAAAGAGTCCGGTAGATTATAGCTAAGGTTATTATTTATGTGATGAGGGTCCATAACAATTTCCTTAGACTCGACTATGCGTCGCTCTACCTCGTCACGGTATGAAGGTTTGAGGTTGTTGTCCAGTTATCTCATGTTGACGGCCATCATTTGTGTTTACTCAAAACAGTACACGGGTTGACAGGACACTTGATCTAGTTCTTTTGTAGGCAATGTCTCTCTGGTGTTCTTCCAGACTCGACTATGGTTTCTTTCCTGAAAAACCCATCCTCCTAGGTCTGTAAGAACACCAGAGAGACATTGCCTACAGAAGAACTAGAGCAAGTGCCCCGTCAAGCCATGTACTGTTTTCGGTACATGGCTTTAAAATGATAAAAGCAATTAATACCTGGGCCATACCTGTTCAGAGATATTCAGCAGGCATTGTTGAATGGATCCATCTAGAGGTGGAAGATTTAGACCGAAAAACTCGAAAATTAATGACAATGCACCATGCCCTCAATACTCGCAGTGACATTGATAATTTAATTATCAAATAAATTATCAATGTCACTGCGATTTATCAATTTATTGATAAATCGCAGTGACATTGATACATATTTATCAATTTATCAATTATCATTGATAAATGACATTGATAGGCTATATCTATCACGCAAAAAAGGATGTAGAGGATTATTACAAGTGAATCAAGTTATTGAAGAAGGAAAACGAAATTTAAATGATTATCTGCAGCAAACAACGGAAAATTTTCTAATTGAGGTAAGGAAAGAGGGTTTATTTAAACCCATGGAGACAAAATTGGAATAAAAATTAACCAAGTAAAAGTGAGAACTGAAAGGTGGAAAAATAAGGCATTGCATGGAAAACACTTTCACAGCATAGAGGACAGCTGACAGCAACTTGACCTGGCAATGGTTGAGAAATGGAGCATTAAAGAAAGAAACAGAATCGGTAATTTTTGCAGCACAAGAACAAGCCGTTAAAACCAACGTTATGAAGGCAAAAATACAAAAAATTCAAGAAGACAGTAAATATAGATTGTGCAAAGAAAAGGAAGAAACGGTAGACCACATTATAAGTGGGTGCAGCAAAATCGCACAAATTGAGTACTGTAAAAGGCATTATAACTTAGCTAAGATAATCCACTGGCATTTATGTAAGAAGTATGGGTTTAAAGTATCTAAAGACTACTGGAAGCATAAAATTCACCAGAAAGTGGTTGAGAATGAAAAAGCTAAAATGCTCTGGGATTTCAAAATCCAGACTGACAAAAGCTTGGAATGTAATACACCCGATATCACAGTGGTCAAAAAAAATTAAAAACAAGGTTGTTCAGTTTATTGATATATCAGTACCAGGACATAGTCGGATTGACGAAAAAGAAAATGAAAAAAAAAAAAATTACAAAATATCGAGATTTGCTAGTCGAAGTTGAACGAATCTGGCAAAAGAAAACGAAAGTTCTTCCAATAATAATAGGTGTTTTAGGCGCCATCCCTAAAACATTGAAAAAACATCTAGAAGTACTCAAGTTAAATGGATTAAAAATTGGGCAGCTGCAAAAGGGCTCTTTGTTCGGCACAGCTTTCATTTTCAGAAAGTATATCCACAACTCATAGGCCCTTGAGTAGGGCTCAAATTAGTGGAATATAACTAGCCTTTTCTTAAGACTGAGGAAGCAAATCAAGCTTTAATGAATATTATATATATATATATATATATTCTGATTTTGCGTACAACTTCAGATCGTCCATGTATAAAAGGTGCGTACAACTTCAGATCGTCCATGTATAAAAGGTGAGATATCTTTGCACTTTTTTGTGCAGTTTGATAACCATGGGCAGTTTTATTTAAAATTCTAGTTAAGGGGATCAATGACAAGATAAACAATAGAGGAGATAATGAGTCTCCTTGAAAGATACCTCTTTTCATGTTTACCTCTCCAATTTCTTCTCTATTGAGAACCAACGTTGTTTTCCAGTTTTTCATGCTGGATTGCAGAAATTTTTGTACATTTTCGCTAATACCGAATAGTTCTGTGCATTTAAAAATCCAACTATGAGGCACCGAATCAAATGCTCTTTTTATAATCTATCCAAGCCATATGAACGTTGGTTTTTCTGCGTTTGCAATTTTTCAGAATCATTTTATCAATCAGCAGATGGTCTTTTGTGCCTCTTGAATTTTTGCTGTTACCTTTATGTTCAACTGCGAAAAGAGAATTTGCTTTAAGAGAGCTGTATATTTTATCAGGTATTATGCCTGTGAATAGTTTAAAGATTATTGGCAGGCAGGTTATTGGTCGGATTGGACCTTTTTCTTTATCCTTTATGATCAAAAACCTTTTCCCTGCTGTGAGCCACTCTTCTTTGCTTTGTCCTACTAAAACATCATAAAATTGGTTAGCAAGTCTTTTGTGTAAGCCTGTTAGATATTTCAACCAGTAGCCATGTAATTCATCCTTCCAGGGTGTTGACCAATTTTTTATCTTTTTAGCTTGCTTTTGAACCATTTCAGTTGTTATTTTCAATTGGCCCATTTTTCGTTCTTGAGATTCGTTCGTAATTTGCTCAATCCACTTTGCCTTGTTATTGTGCCTCTTAGGGTTGTCCCATAGGTTTTTCCAAAATTTAAGTGTATTTTCTTTGTCTCTGGTATTTATATTTATATTTTCTTTAAGATTACATTCCTGCAGCAATCAATTTTCTTGTAAAATTGGTGCTGATTTGCACGAAACATCGAATTTTGCTTCTACTGTTCAATGCGTGCACTTTATCTTCTTATTTTAGCTGTAACTGCAACTATTTTTTGCTTCACTTCCTCTAATACTTCATCAATAAGTTGTGTTCCAGTATCATATCTCTTTATGAGGTTATTTCGTATTTTCGTGTTTTTCAGCTTATTTTCCTTAAGGTTTTTCAAATTGCTCCGTCTGCTATGAGTATAAGAATTTTATTCTCCAGTCGATGCCTCCATTTTGGTTCCTGAGCCTTACTGTTTTTGGGTTCACTAATTTTATATCCTAATTCAGATGTTATGACGTAGGCTATTGAGTACATAAGTTGATTCGTTTTTCCAATAGTTTCAGTAGGAATAGCCCTTGCAGCTTTATTTTCCTCTTGTAGGAGTTCCTTCAATTTTTGTTGAGGTACTTGTCTCAATACTGGAAGCCTAACTCATTCCAGGTTACTGTTCATTTGCTCGATAATTTTTCTTGCGAGTTCTTGTTCCTTCTCTGATAGCTTCCTTTCAACTATTTGTATATTTTCAAGATTTTCAGCATTCTGCATGTTGGAATCTGGTTCTGGTCCATTCATATTCTTGGTCACTTCAGTATCAGTACGGTCTCCTTTTACAGCATGAGGTTTCAGTACTTCCAGTTCAAGTTCACTAAATATCTTGATTATGAAGCTGCGTTGCTGCATCAGCCTTTCGAATGAAATTTCCGAATTTGGGTGTCGTTCAAGCCAAAGTTGGAATATTCGCTTCTGAAATCCCCTAACTGAGGGGTTTGAACTGTAGAAGCAATGCATGACTTGTCGATTTTCAACCATGCTCCACTTTTTCCTAGTAATTACTTTCGAGTTCTGTGTATCTTGCTCCTGTAGCCCACTTGTCACTGGATGTGCAGGAAGCCTAACATCCAGTGCGGTCCATGGTAACCCGCGCGACGACCGATGCGGTATAGAGTTCTGATCTGTCTTCACCATTTTTAACTGGGGGTGGGCAGGTGCATGAGATACAAAAATAGGAAAGAATCACCCGTAGCCCTCGTATATTCTAATAGCATTGAGGAAGGAGCAAGATGAAAAAAATACAGAGGAAAAGAAGAGTAGAGACCAGTCTTTAGATAATATAACAGGTGTATATTACATGAAGTAAGGCGTGATTCAGCTTCGGGTGCTTCTGGTTCGTTGTGCCCGTACTCACTAGAGTGAGCCTTTAAGGTAGCTATGTATATATATATATATATATATATATATATATTTACTCGGTAGATAATGTTATAAAAAATTAGTTTGAATGACTATATACCGAGAATGGGAAAAAAAGGTTTAATGTTAAGATACTACTAGTTTCGTTGAATAAATCAACTTCTTCAGGTATCACAGGCAAAGAATTATATAAAATAACAGAGACATGATAAAATTACATCAACAAATCTAGTATAAAAGACAATAGTACATTTTAAAACAGACATGGGGACTTCGAGGGAGGATTTTGATGAGAACGGACGTGTTACTTTAGACTGAGCCTGATTACATTGCATACAAGGTTTCTCAGTAATCTCACATTGCACTGGTGCTAACACAGTGTGATTCCTACTGTTTCCCCCTCTGCACGAAATGTGCAAGAGGTCAAATGGCCGGCAGGCCCCACCTGCAATGAGTACCAGTGGTGGTATTAAGGTTTTATAAGGAGGTAGGTTTCTAACTGTGGCCAAGTGAGATACTGATACTCCTTTTCCTAAATTAGTAGGTTTTAAGAAGACTTTGCTAGTAGACCAACTCAGTCAACAGGACATTTGCTGGCAGGCTTCAAACCCTGCGGGATTATACATTGCTAGTTGTCCGTCTAGGTCTACAGGATACTTTGCAGGCAGGCCCCAGCCCTGCGGGATTATTATACTGCTTTTAACCCTCTGCTGGCAGGAAATCGCCATTTTGAGATAGACAACATCAAAGATCACATCCAGATCCTTAACAAGGAGCAGTCTCTAGAGGTACTCAAACTCATAATAAGCAGATTAGAAACTGAATGGCCAGGATTTATAAAAGAGTATATTCACTCTAATGATCAGGATGGAGAGGAGGAGGAGAATGAGATATCACAAGAGAATTCATTGCTGCTCTGTCACCAAAATCCCCCTGTCAAAAGATCTCTCAAGGAGAGCACTCTAACAAAAGAAGAAGAACCGTAGAAGACTAGATGGATGAAGACACACCAACATTAGAAGCCCCAAGGAACACAGGAAAGGTTCCACCAGTAATACTAAGCGACAAGGACAAATGGACCACTGTCACAACAGCCCTTAGGGAACACAAAATTGCATATTCCAGGGCAGAAAATCAAGATGAAGGAGTCAAAATCCAACCAGCCTCAGTCACTGACTACAGACAGCTGACAAGATTAATGGATAACAAGAGTCTTCCATATCATACTTTTGCTTTACCCAGTGAGAAAAATCTCAAGGTTGTGCTTCGCGGAGTGAACGAGGGTATCACCTGTAAAGAAGTCACCACTGATCTTATGAGTCGGAACCTAACACCAGTGAAAGTGAGCAGGATGATGAGGGCAGATAAACAGCCAATGCCACTAATACTCGTAGAAATTGATAAGTCACAGAAAGAGATTTATGAATTAACAACGATATGTGGCCTCAGAATTTCTACTGAACCACTAAGGAAGAAGTCGACAGCTGGGCAGTGCCATAGGTGCCAAAGGTTTGGCCTTGCCCAAAAACTTTGCAAGGAAAATTACAGGTGTTTAAAATGTGGTGGGCCACCAGACCGTCGTGTGTACAAAACGAAGATCCACTCCATCTAAATGCACCAACTATGGAGGACCTCAACCTGCTAACTACAAGGGATACATAACACGCCCAAAGAACCGAGGGTAAGCAAAAAACACCCTTCCAACACATTTCAGTGATGCTCAAGACTGTGCAGATCGCACCCCGGTCCAAAGTATCTCCAACTTGAGAAGTGAGGAAAGGAAACAAATGCCCAAAACTTATGCAGAGGCAGTACGAACAAAGGCTGCTCCAATCCATGATCATATAAGCTCAAATTTAACATCAGTATTAACTGCCTCACTAGCTACCATGTTACAAGAGTTCAGCATGACAAATCCTTCGCCATCCTCCACAAAAAGATTCCTACAAGGTACTCACTCAATTCTGACAGTGCTCAATAATGAATAATAGAAAATTCCATCCCAACTCTCTCATGATCATTGCATGGAACACCAATGGACTGATTAATAAAATCCTAGAACTGCAAGAGTTCACTCAGAGACACAATCCTGACATAATACTAGTAAATGAAACACATCTCAGACCAGCTAATAATCCCAAATTACGGAACTATATTATGTAGAAAACAGATAGACTCACCAGCAGCGGAGGAGGAACAGCTATATACATTAAAAACTACCTAAGCCACAATGTTCTGACCAATCACCAAACCAAGAATTTAGAGATAACAGGCATTGAAGTTAATACCAACAATGCTGGCAATATCAAAATCTATGCTGTATATAATCCGCCCAGCATTCCATTGCTGGTATATGACTTGAACTCCATTCTCGGCTTCACAGACTCCATCATCATGGCTGGTGACTTTAATGGCAAACATACACCTGGCATAGCTCCACAATGAACGACAAAGGTCGGATTCTAAATCATTACGCAATACAAGATTCTATTGTTCTAACTGGACCCACAGAGCCCACCCATCACAGCTCAACTGGAAGTTCAGATGTACTTGAAATAGTCGTCCTCAAAAACGTCAGATACCAATATCAGCTGGAAACAATAAATGAACTTTCATCAGATCACAACCCTATTCTGCTTCAGCTTGGTACACACGAACAATTCTCCACTCCCCACTCTTTCATATCTTGAGACAAACTCTCCAGAATCCTACCTGATCACATTGGCCCAGTCCCTACTATTCACACCAAAGAGGAGATAGAAATGGCTGCAAACAACTTTACCAGTCAAATCAAAAATGCAATAAAGTCAGTTACCCAAACTACAGTTTTTTACCCTAGTGGACGGATCCCCAAGGAAATTATGGATTTAATAAGACTGAAAAACAAAACCAGAAAGAGGTATCATACCACAAGAGCCCCTCAAGATAAAGTAAATTTGAATAAATTAAACAGACAAGTACGTGAAGCCCTCCGAAAACATCGAAACCAAGAATGGGAATCTAAGCTAACAAAATTAAACCCTGAGGACAACTCCATATGGAAGTTTCTGAGAACCTTCCGCACCAAAAGACAACTTTTACCCCCAATTCAAACCTCGAAAGGAATAGCTCACACTGATAAAGAAAAGGCAGAGGCTCTGGCCGATAGCTTGGAAAGTCAATGCAACCCCTCATATGAAAATTTGAACATCAATCTCATGTACAAGATTCACCGCCGAGTTAGGCAGGCCATAACACAACAAAAAGATGACCTTGAACCTCTCACACCTACTTCTCCAACAGAAGTTATAAACATTATAACCCACCTGAACAACCGTAAAGCTCCAGGCTCAGATGGAATTACAAACAAAATAATTAAACTACTCCCCAGAAAAGCCATTGTACATCTAATCAACATAATTAATGCCATCCTCAGACTCCAGTATTTCCCTTTAACATGGAAAATAGCAGATGTCACACCAATCAAAAAAATGAGAAAAATGCTCAACTCCCTGAAAACTATAGACCTATCAGTCTTCTGTCTAACCTTGGAAAGATCGCAGAAAAAGTAGTCCTTACTAGGCTTCAATCACAAAAGGACCAACTACATATAATCCCAAACAAGCAATTTGGATTCCGAAAAAAACACTCCACCGTTCAGAAGATCCACAGGCTGGTCGAATACATCTCCGAAGGCTTCAACCGGAACCTTCATACAGCTGCAGTCCTTTTAGATGCTGCAAAGGCTTTTGATAAGGTGTGGCATCAGGGTCTTCTCGACGAGCTCATCACATTCAATATGCCTACTAATCTAGTTAAAATAATTCACTCTTACCTCAGTGAGTGAATTATTATACATGCAAGTCAAAATAAATGAAACTGTATCAACCAGATGCAAGGTTCTGGCGGGAGAGCCGCAGGGCTCACTCTTCTCCCCCTTACTGTTTTCTATCTATATTGCTGATATCCCTCAAAACCCAAAGTCAACAATCACTGCATTATTAGCAAGATCTCTTAGCCCCAAACTAGCTATGAAGAGACTCCAAAGCAGCATTCACACGCTTTAAAGATGCGTTTATGAACTGGAGAATTCAAACCAATCCACAGAAGAGCTCAGCCATACTGTTCACTAGAAAAAAGCCTCAAATCAAGGAAGATATACATTTACTAGGTGTTAAAGTCCCGTGGCAGAATACAGTCAAATATCTTGGAGTAATTCTGAAATTACTCCAAGATATTGTAATTGTTGGTGAATTGTAATTCTAAAAAAATTACAATTTACCAACCATATAGAACACATTAGTTCAAAGACATCTAAAGCAAAGTGCAGCTCTACCCCATGATCAACAGAAAAAGTAAATTCGATACTCAGGACAAACTGCTCATATACAAGATGGTAATACGCCCAGTCATAACTTACGCATCTCCTGCGTGGAGTCAAACTTCGAAAACAAATATTCAGAAGCTGCAGAGAATACAAAACAAATGTCTGAGAATGAGTTTGGATGCTCCGTGGTTTATCAGAAACTCCCAAATTCACAGAGACGTCAGCATTCCCTACATCACATCTCTTCTTCATGACCTAGCTGAAAAGTTCTTCATTAAGACAACTAATCATCCGAACCCACTGATCAAGCAAGCTTCAGACTATAATGAAGCAGGTTTCTGCAAATACAAGAGACCCAAATCAATTCTATGCTCAGCTGAACACAGTTAATCTCATTCCCCTTTTAGGGCGAGCTTAAAGCTCAATAATTATCCACCCAAAAACTTAACTTTTCAGATGGAGGGGGATATGAAAAATATTTATGCTTCATCCATCAAAACAGTATCGTTCTGCGTTCTGCTAAAACAGATATGCGTGCTGGAGTTCCAATTGAAGTTGACTACGTGCGTGAGCTGTCACGAGTGCGCCAATACTGGACAGTGGCAATGTGTGGTCAGAAAGATTGTAGCTAAGTATATATATATATATATATATATATATATATATATATATATATATATATATATGTATATATATATTTAGAGTTAGTCGATCTCTGGCACGGGAAACGGGTTTTTTCTCCCGGAAAGTCGGGTTTTTCGTCCTGTAAACTGAAAAAAATCGACCGTAGAAACACACTACAGTATTTCAGACATTAAATATATTGTGTTAGAGTTTAAGTGGAACGCAGTGAAGAGATGGCTCAGGATATGCCATCTCTTCACTGCGTGCCGCTTAATTAGTGATAGCCTTGGGCCAGCTATCTCTGATTGGGTGCCCAATGGAGATTGAACTGCCCACTCGGTCTCCAAAAGTTAGATAATGTTAAAATGGCCTCGCCTACTCCCTATATGGGAATAAATGGCATTAGCTGATTTTATTATTATTATACATCACCCACATGGGGTCTGAAGACTGATCGCAAGTGATCCAATCAATCCATATAATCTATCATACCTCTCCTTGAACACATTAACAGATAAAGCAATCACAACTGACTCTGGGAACCCATTCCACTCATTCACAACTTCCCAAGCAGAAAATCTAGTTTTCACACTCTTAATGACCACACCTTTATTCAACTTCCAGGGATGGCCCTTTGTTCTGGTCCCTCCAGCTAAGTGCTGAAAATTTACAGCATCAATCCTAAGAACCTTTTAAGCAACTTAAATGTTTCTATCATATCCCCTCTTTTTTCTCCTTTCAACCAACTACTAAAATCCACACACTCTCAATTTATACTAATAGGGATAAGTTGAGGGTGTGTGTGTGTGTGAACCAGAGGCTACTCACCATTGGCATTTAATCTTGGGGAAGGCCGAGCACTCAAGATTTAATCTTGTGTGTGTGTGTGTGTAGGGGGAGAGTTGAGTAGACTATTTGAGAATACATACTACATATTGCATAGGTCATATGCAATGTGTAGATCACTTTGCATGTGCATATGATCACTGCAGATGCTGAGCATCTGCAGTGATCACCAATACACGATACCTGTGATCTCCTTTGGCCTAGCTCGGGCAAACGAAGTAGCGCTCCGTCCGCCCGAGCACTACTTCGTTCGCCTTGCATTTGCAGCGGCCGTGATTCTCGAGAGCTATAGGGTATTCCCACTTTATCAAAAAAAAAAAATCAGCTAACGCCTATTTGTTTCCGTATAGGGAGTAGGCGGGACCGTTTACCCTATCTAACTTTTTGGAGACTGAGTGGGCAGTTCAGTCTCCACTGGTAGCCAATCAGAGAGATAGCTGGCCCAAGACTATCACTGATTCTTTGGTACGCAGTGAAGAAGGCGGCAAGCTAGAGCTGCCATCTCGTGGTCCCGCTAATTCATAAGTAGTATAGACATGAAAGACACTACACACAACATAAATAAAAAAATTAGGAAAATATTTTTGGAAAATTTTCTAGTATTTTTTCATTTTTGGGGGGATGTCCTTTGCCCCCTCTTGTAGGTGCGGCACTGCCACTCAACACGTTGGTCACTCAGCTCTAAATCCTCTCTACCCCTTCCTCATTCCCAAGAAAGCCAGCAGACCAGACTTCAGCACAGTAATGTAGATGTGGTCATATCAAGTCCTCATAAAGAGGAATAACAACATCAATATCTCTACTCGTTAATGTGTTCTTAATAGCCAATTCATCTTATGGTCTACATTAGCAATCTTCGCAATATGTCCTCTGAACTTTAACTCTCTGTCTACCACCACATTTGTCAGGGTGTAAAATTTATTATGATATGTAACTATGTAACTTATCTTTTTCACTTTTACATGTTTTTTTAAGATGAATGAACTTAGAGAAATGTTAATAACTTAAATGAGCCTTTGTTAAAATAATGTGGCGCATGACGCTATCATCTAACGCTGTTAACTCATGTCTAATCAGTAAATCTAATTCTAAGAAGAGTGAAGAATTCTAAGAATTGACATATGGCAATTTCAAAGAGAAGCATGACGTCATCGTATTCTAAGGTCAATAAATGACCATATGTTGAAAGTTCGAGAAACGCTCGCATGCATACAATGGAAGTTCTGGCGTATATAAGGCAAGACATCGAGAAGGAATGGAGTCTAAACATCAGATACCGATATCAACTGGAAACGCTAAACGAGTTATCATACACAAGACCAATTCTGTCCTCTGCACTCCTTTAAATCTTGGGAGAAGCTCTCCAGAACTCTCTCAGACCACATGGGCCCAGCACCTATTATACATAATAAAGAGGAGATAGACATAGCCATAAACAACCTTACTAACCAAATTAAAAAAAAAAAGCACTAACATCAGTCACACAAACCAGTCTTTCACCCTAGTGGTCAGATCTTTGAAGAAATCATGGATCTAATCAGATTGAAAAACAAAGCCAGAATGATGTAACCATAACACAAGAGTCCCACAAGATAAAACAACTCTGAATAATCTAAATAAGCAAGTCCGTGAAGCTCAACAAAATCATCGAAACCAAGATTGGGAAACCAAATTGACAAATTTAAACCGAGAGGATAATTCCATCTGGAAATTCTTGGGAACCCTCCGCACTAAAAAGCAACTTATACCCCCAATTCAGACCAAGAAGGGATTAGCCCACACTGACAAAGAAAAATCAGAAGCTCTAGTTGACAGCTTGGAAACTCAATACAATCCCTCTTATGGAAACCTGAACATCAATCTTATCTACAAAATTCACTGCCAAGTCAAGCAGGTCATAACACAACAAAAGGATAACTCAGAACCTACCACATCCACTTCTCTAGCAGAAGTTATAATATCATAACCCATTTGAACAAAAACCAGGTCCAAACGGAATCACAAACAGAACAATCAAACTATTCCCCAGAAAAACCATTGTGCATCTAGTCAATATAATCAATATCATCCTTAGATTGAAGTATTTTCCCTTAACATGAAAGACGGCGGATATCATTCCAATCAAAAAGATTGGAAAGAACTTTAACAGCTCCCGAAAGCTACAGACCTATCAGTCTTCTGTCCAGTTTTGGAAAGATTGCGGAAAAAGTCATCCTTACAAGGCTTCAATCAGCAATGGATAAATTAGGTATTATTCCTAATTTTAGTTCAGATTCAGAAAAAAACATAGCACCATAAAACAGATACACCGACTGGTCGAATATATCACTAAAGGTTACCACTGGAAACCTCCACACAGCTGGAGAAATGGCTGATAGACTGGAGGATCCAAGCAAACCCACAGAACAGTTCAGTCATACTGTCCACTAAGAAGACGTTTCACACCAAGGAAGACATACACCAGCTAGGAGTCAAGATTCTATGGCAGAGTGAAGTCAACTATCTCGGCGTGATGCTTGACAAAAACTCCAATTCACCAGTCATATCAAACACATAAGCTAGAAGACATCTAAAGTAATCGCGCAGCTCTACCCCATGATCAACAGAAGAAGTAAACTCTATACTCGAAAGAAACTACTGATATGCAGGATGGTAATACTCCCAGTCAACACTTACGTATGTCCTGCATGCAGTGGCGTATCTAGGGGGGGATGGGAGAGGTCAGCCCCGGGCGGCACTTTATAAACTTTTTTGAACTTTGGCAGTTAATTCTAAAATACAGTCTCGAGAACTCAGTTCTAAATATTGTAATACTATTGCGAATTTTCCTCACAATTGCTGTAAGTGTTGCTAGTTGTGAGAGGAGTTTTTCTAAATAAAATTGATTAAGAATTACCTACATTACTATGAAATAGACTTCGCCAATGTCATCGCCGATTTTGCTAACAGAAAAGCAAGAAAAATAACATTTTAGAATGTTGAAATTAAAGTTTTACTTCAAAAATAAACATAGTGTTTTCATTTATTTCCCTATATATTGTTTTGACTTTTTGTAGTATTTTTGATGTCTATTGAGAGGGGAAGCAACATCTCTAGCTACGCCACTGCTTGCATAGTGCCATACCTCGAATACAAATATTCAAAAACTGCAGCGAATACAGAAAAAAAGGCTGAGAATGATTCTGGATGCCCCATGGTTTATTAGCTACTCCCAGATTCACAAAGAAGTCAACATTCCATACATCACATCCTTCACCAAGACAAGCAATCATCCAAACCCGCTGATCAAGCAAGCTTCAGACTACAATGAAGCAGAATTCTATAAATACAAAAGACCCACATCAATTCTATGCTCACTGAACACAGCTAATCTCACTGCCTTTCCAGGGCAAGCTTAAAGCTCAATAACTCTCCACTCAAAGAACTTCCCTCTCAGAGAAACGGGAATATGAAAAGCATTTATGCTTCACCCATCAAATCAGTAACGTTCTGAGGAATAAAATCTTAGGTTTTTCACCTTCTCTTACCTTGGTCCGACACCTGAGGTCCGTGGTCGGAAATCAAAAGGAATGAGTTGTAAGTCTTGGGTTACAGAATCTCTTACTGGGTTGGTCGCCACCGGGGGAACGAAAGAAAAGAGCTGCCCATTGCAGCTACATTAATAGGGCATGGAATAATCGACGACTCGAACAAAGAAGAAATTTGGCGGGAAATGAAGAATGAGTCAGCAGAAAGAAAGAAGAACAAAAGGGAGCACTTATGTGAGAACAAAAGATTCATGTAAAAGGTAGTGCTGAACGATAATAGTAATTAGTTATATGCGGACAATAATGTACATCAAGTGTGTGTTCTTATTGTTTTAAACAGACATGTTTATGGGTACAATAACATGATATTGTGATAAGATGATAATAAAAAAACCAATAAATCAGCTAATGTCTTTCATTCCCTTATAGGGAGTAGGCGTGGCCTTTATATCCTATCTAGCGTTTGGAAACTGAGTGGGTAGTTCAATCTCCACCGGTAGCCAATTGGAGATAGCTAACCCATGTCTATCACTAATTATAAGCAGCCACCGATGAAGAGGCTGGCAAACAAGTGCTGCCATCACTTAGTACCTAACCCTAACAGGATATGTTACTGTCTGAAATAATGTGGGTACTAAGCTTGATGTTCTTGAGTTTCTGGGAGGAAAAACCCGCTTGTCCGTGCCAGAGATCGACTAACTCGGGAGTCGGTCGAAAATATTATTACAAAAAGTTGAAACTAAGTCTAATTTCGAGAGACCAAGCGTCACTTCCTACTGAGTTACACAGGCCTTAAGATGATAATGTAAACTGATATTGAATTAAGCTCACTGAAGGTATGCTTTATTGACAGTTTGTATATATCTGAGTAGCAGGATAAACTAAGTTGTGATTTAGCTTGAAGGAAGTAAATTAGAACAAAGTTCTAATTTAATTTGATTTCAATTAATTTAATTTAATTTCAATTAAATTAGAACAAAGTTATCATTTAATTGAAAATAAAAAAGAATTATAGCAAACTGTAAGTATATATATGTGTGTTAATGTGAATCAAACTGTAAATATTTCTTTTTAATTTAATTAAATGGTTTGTGAACAACACATTAGAATGATTCTGTCAATGCACTCTCCTAAAAATTTCGAACCTCATAAGATAAAGTTTAAGTGATCAATAAGTAAACCACGACTGATTAAAGATATAGATTACATTAGTGGAGACTAAAAACAACATTTTCCTTGTCTTTTGTTTAAAATCCTGTAATCTCACACTCAATACATAGTCTACGAGTCTCGTAACTGGCGCAGTCGTAAAACAAGTCAGACTATAGAGTGTGAGAATATAAGATCTAGTAGAAGTAAAACGTGGCACAGTACCATATTCATGAACAATAAGTAAAGAGAATAAAGACAAAATAGGATAATAGAAATAACAGAACGTTATATACCAACTGCTTGTAATCTATTTACCCCAAATACATAACTTTACATTTCTTCACATTATACTGATACCCATTATCTTTTGCTCATACTGACAGCCTATTTAAATCATCCTGCAAGCTCTCCATATTGGTTTGATTAATTATTGCTCTACCTAATATCGCATCATAAGCAAACAGCTCCGTATTTTCTTCCGTAAAAATCTGAAAGCGACTGCATGGTCGCTTTCAGATTTTTCCTATATCATTTATGTATAAATTAAACAGCAATGGTCCCAGCACTAAACCGTGCAGCACACCACTAGTCACATGTTTTCGCCTTGATTCTGCCCTTCTATACACTTTTCACTGCCCCTATATTCACTTTTTGATATCTGTGCAGCAGCCACCTTCTTATACACTTAATCAGTATCATATCCATCCATATTTGTTCTAATTTGCATAACAGAGTTCCTTGTGGTATTCTGTCAAATGCCTTTGCAAAATCATCGTGTAGCCATTTCCTTTATCCAACATAGCTCTTACTCTATTATAAAAAGTTAGCAAATTACTAAGGCAAGACCGCCCCTTCACAAAGCCATGTTGACCCTCATAGAATATCATATTTTTACCTACCCATTCTTGAATTCTCTTTTTTACCAATTTTTGTAATTCTTTTACCACCATGCCTCAATACTGGTTGTTCTATGATTTGCTACTGTAGTCTTAGAACCTCCCTTATGCAAAGGAACAATTTTTTCCTCTTTCCACTCCCTTGAAACACTACCAGAGCTGAGATTTGAATTAAATAATCTAGTCAGAGGCATTACAATTCCCTTGCACATTCTCGCAAAATCTGAGCTGATATCCCATTTAATCCCACAGCTGCATCTACACTGAGATTTTGCGATAAACTAATTCTTCCACCTCTGTTCCCACATTATTGTCTGTCACATATGTTAGAGTGACCTCATTAGAATGATATACCCTTGCAAAGAGATCACTCAGTAACCCAACTATTTTATCTACTCCTGTCACATATTGACTTTCATCATTCATTAAGGTTAATATTGTATAGTCATTCTTCCTCTTACTTGTCACATAACGAAAGAACTCTTTGGAATTCCTTTGGCCTGCTTGGCTAGATTCTTCTCATATTCTGATTTTGCCTTCTTTGCCATGCTGGTCACCTTTCTTTCTTTCCTGAGCCTTGTACTGTTCACGAGTTTGCTGGTCACCATTCTCTTTATATACCTTCCACAGCATTGTCATAATCTCCTGCCTTGTAGTTGCCACATACCACTTGTTGGACATGAATATTCCTCATTTCCTGCAATCTGCCAAGTTAAGACCGCATGGTCGCTTTCACCAATCTGATGCAATGTGGTCATCGTGGTTATGGATAGCTCTTCTTATCCTAAGACCAGGTTCAATACTCTCACATCCCTAATCCCCTCATATCCTACTCATAGTAAAAATAATTTACTATGAAATAGACTTCGCCAACATCATCGACGATCTTGCTAACAGAAAAGCAAGAAAAATAACATTTTAGAATGTTGAAATTAAAGTTTTACTTCAAAATAAATATAGTGTTTTCATTTATTTCCCTATATATGGTTTTGACATTTTGTAGTATTTTTGGTGTCTACTGAGAGGGGTGGCAAACTCAGGGACCGCCCCGGGCGCAAAAACAGGCAGTAGATGGCTTTGTGATGATGTTAATAGTAATTGGAGGATTTATTTATTCATATAGTGTTTCCCCCTCTTTCTAACACCGTCCCTTTGTGGGGAGGGTTGAGCTCTCCTAATGAGGTAGAAGAGGTGAGTTGGTGTATGGTGGATTAGAGCGCTCTTCCTCGATGAGTCGTTCGACTCGTTAGAGGTGTCATGTAATAATAATAATAAAAAAAAAATCAGCTAACGCCTTTTTATTCCCGTATATACGGGAGTAGGCGAGGCCATTTAGCCCTATCTAACTTTTGGAGACTGAGTGGGCAGTTCAATCTCCACTGGTACCCAATCAGAGACAGATGGCCCAAGGCTATCGCTAATTAAGCGGTACGCAGTGAAGAGAGACGGCTCAAATGTGCCGCCATCTCGCGGTCTCTAACCCTAACACAATATATTTAATGTCTGAAATAATGTGGGTTCTACGGTCGATTTTCTTGAGTTTACAGGACGAAAAACCCGAGTTTCCGGGAGGAAAAACCTGCTTTCCCGTGCCAGAGATCGACTAACTCGGGAACCGGTCGAAAAAAGGCTTAGAAAAATTTCCTCTAGTCGCCGACTAGACTCGAAACCAAGACTTCCTTCGTGCGGCCTAGCGCGGTGGTGTGCAAACGCCACATCCACTGAGCTACACAATAATAATAATAATAATAATAATAATAATAATAATAATAATAATAATAATAATAATAATAATAATAATAATAATAATAATAATAATAATAATAAATTCCTCTAGTCATCGAGTCGGATTGAACTTAGAACTATCTTTCTTCTTATGTAAATTACATTTCCACAGGACTACACAAACCATACAATAATACATTGTTATTATTTTATTGCATTATTATTTTATCAAGTTCTGTTCAGCATATGATAACTTGATATACATACATTGACAATGAATCAAACCGCACATGTAGGCATTCATTCAAAAACACTGATAAACGTAAAAATAATTTATTTGCCTTTTTAGTTCTTATATATGGGTGTAACTATGGGCTTTCTTCCTGATTTTTCAGATTTTATAATGTTAAATGACCACGTCATATGTACTAGAATGTTTTTCTGTTGTATGAGTTCTGAGAATTCGCTGAAAAAAAAATATACATATATACATAGTGTTGCTCAAATTATAATAAATACTAAACTAGTTCACAATAGTACTGCACAAATTTCTGTAGTCGCATAGGTAACAACTCCAGATGTGATTGTTCTGATTTCAGGGAGTTGTAGCCAATGGTTGTACACTGTCGAGATTTTACGTCGCCGTTGTGAACTCACTTCACCCCTGGTCGCTGCCTTTCACTTAGTTCAAAGATGGCGGCCGTCAGTGGTGGTTTCAGTGGGAATCTGCCGTCAGAAACAGTCTTCTGTTTGTACAGGCATTTATTTTATTTGAAAATTTATTTATGAAAATGGATGAAAGACACAAAGAGCTTTTACAGATTCACAGAGGAAGATTTGCGCAATGTGTAGATCCCGATATACTTGTTCCTTTTTTCCAGTCTAATGGATTACTAAATTCTGATGACGTGAATGAACTCGAAAAGCAGAATAATCAAGGTGCTAAGATAGAAAGACTCTTAGATATACTTCCAACAAAAGGGCCACAAGTTTTTCAAGCACTGTGCCTAGCCCTGGAAACAACCTATCCGCATCTTCTTACTGTTATGTTCCTGGGAGGAAGCCAAAAAGTTGGAGGTAAGACCACACCTATGACTAAAGTAATTTTTTTTTTTTGATACAAACGTTTAAATTATACCTGTATGAATGATTTTCGCTATTTAGACATAAAAGTAATTATAATGCCGGAAACATATTTAACAAGATTCGCGTTAAATGATAAATAAATAAGGGATCTGTAGAAGTGCATGCGTATACTATAACATAATATGTCAATTTTTAACCATTCTGTGATGGTCGTCTTGGATCGTGGTTAGTAATAACCTCATATGACCATTATTATTGTTATTTGCTGTTTTATGTTATTATTTCGATACTTACGCATGCTGCATATCTTGGGCATTATACCGTAAAAGAACAACTAGGTCATATTGTTATTTTTGTTTTGTGACACAATTTACCGCTTTAGAGATTCGTGGTTGTTATAACTAAACTTATAGATTTTTCAAGTAGAAAGCATATGTATTAACACAAAATGGAGCATATAATGCTATGTGTGTGTGTGTATGGGGGGCTTGCTGCAAGACGTGGCAATGTCACTTTGCTGACCAAATTGACTAGCATTACACTGGGTTTCAAAACTTATTTTCAGTACTGTGCTCATGTCAGAATATAAGTGGCATGGAAATGAATGACATTGTTTTTTGTCAGTATTTTATGAAACGTTTCTGTGCAAGATATACTATTGACATTGGCACTTCTTGCACCATGTCAGATATACATGGTGTATATATTTAAATTATTTAGTTTTGTGGAATTGAATGTTTCATTACCACAGTAATTCTTTCATGGTTGTATATTTATTGAGTTAAACATATATTTATACAGGAATTAAGAAAAAGGAAATTGTTTAGATGAAGTTTATATTATATATTTTAATTGGATAAATAATTAAAATAATAGCTTTCAAAAATACTTTTTAAAGCACAGATAAATCTTTTAGAATATATCAGTATGCCTTTGAGCAGCTTGCAGCCCCCTTATGTTATGGGTATGTTAGTGTAGATCAAGTGTTGTGATACCAACTGGCCACTCACTTGTTCTATGTTCTCTTTTTCTTTTCATGGTTATATTCATCTACCAGTTACAGATACAGTATATACAGCAGTTAGACATTTAACTTTCCTTTATATCAAACCTATCCATTAATTAAATTAGCATTTAATAGAAAACTATTTTCAGATGAATTGATCTGAGATTAATTAATCTTGTAATTATTCAACAGAAATTTCTCCATTAAAAAAATGAAATGTGAAAAGTAAAAAATATACAGTACAGTTTTTAAACTGTTTATGAGTAACTTGATGGATTAAATATCACTCTCGAGCCATGCCATTTGTTGTAGTTGATGCAAGTAAGATTTCATAGCTTAAGCTTGTAGTATTTTATTAAAGCCTGAATATAATTTACTTTTATTATTATTATTATTTTTTATGTCGAGCTCATACTCTTGGTTTAAATGTAATGGTATACTATTTGGAAGTTTCCATAATAATTGTCTGTTCAAAATGGAATCCTGATTTCTTTTTCTTTCCCAGTCCATTTTTATGACCTTCTGTTGACAAATATTGGAAATCCCATTCAATGATGGGACTTTGGTACATATTTTTGTGACAATCAGTTTTTTTTTTTTTTTTTTTTTTCCTTGTACACTTTCTGGCATGTGCAGTGTAAATATATTTATTGTATATAAATATCTATTTATCAGCAGTGCTTATCTTTTGG
Organism: Typopeltis vanoorti; assembly: GCF_054136105.1. NCBI lineage: Eukaryota > Metazoa > Arthropoda > Arachnida > Uropygi > Thelyphonidae > Typopeltis > Typopeltis vanoorti. The sequence continues at coordinate 5,125,826 of NC_143567.1, read as the reverse complement.
TGCTCTTACTTGTTAATGACTGTGTTTTTCATAACATTTTTTAAGAGCTAATTTATATGGCAACATCTCTTTAAATAAAATTATATTGCAAATGCTTGAAAGTTTACATGGGAGAAACGGGCCCATACATAGAAATTCTTATCAAATATCAATGGTGTCACATAGTACTGTGTTAATGGGACTTAAAATAATATCCATGACCATGGAGATGCAATCCATTTAAGCCCATTATTATGAGAGTTCAGAAGATTCTACAGAGGACATTGGCACCTTGAATCTGAATAAAGGATATATACAACACTTGGAAAACCTGACAAAATATGAATAATTGCATGATACATGTAAGCAAAGCATATATTAATGATAACATTGTCTTCAAATACATATATTTTGGTCTGAAAATAGCAGACTGTCATGAGTGACATGAGACAAATTCGAAAGGTTGACCCTGCAGTGATAGATTTCACCAACATGGTTCAGACCAATTGCTACAAATGGCAAATAACATATAAAGACATAATTAAAAATGTAATGCTATTAAAATATTATTCATGAATATGAACCAATATTAAAAGATTGTTTCTGGGAGACTTGTACAGAAGATAAATATCACTAAGGTGGCAAAATGTTCTTGATCCTATTGAAAATGTTCTTGATCCATTTCCAGTGATAATTGCTTTTCTAGTAATCATCACTGATTACTAGAAAAGTAATTGGTGATGATAAAGGTGATATGAAAACTGAAGATGAAAGTATTATAGATCTTTGGAGTGATTATTTGAAGGATTATTAAATGAAACGAGATGTGACAGAACAGTTCAACAGGAATATACTCAATAGTATATATCAGTATTTGAGGTGGTACCAAAAACCAGATATATCAACAACTTTGGGAAAATGATATTTGACCAGATTGTCACAATGCTTGCACCTGTATAATTTACACGGCTTTATTCTGAAGGTCAAGTTCGGGTGATTGGAGTAGAAGTCTCATAGAATCACCATCTATCAAAAATAAAAAAAAGGAAATAAAACTGAATATGAGAATTAGGAATTTTCTTACTGTTTTAGGGATTTAGTGTTTCTGGTAAGATTTATGCAATTATACTTGAAAAGAGGCAGAGAAAAATTGTGGAAGAAGAACTTGGAGAAGAAAACTGAGTTTTAGGCATTGACATTGTCAATGTCTGAGCCTGACAATAGACATTGTCAGGCTCAGGTTTTCACTTTTTCACAAAGATCTGTATTAAGTTTTGTATGTCTGGAAAAGTCATTGACAAGGTGCCAAGAGAAAAGTTGTTCAAAATTTTACAATTAGATGGTGTAAATTGGACTACTTTCGGTAGTATTTAGTTAATCAGCAGTGAGAATTGGTGGTACAGAAAGGTTGTTTGATGTAAAATCAGGTGTAAATCAAGGGTGTAGACTATATTCAATGTTATTCACCATTTGTGCTGACATTTTGAAGGAAAGTGACATTGAACCTGATATCAAAATTGGAGATGTTAATTTCATCTGTTTACTCTCTGAAGCTCAGTCAGTATAGACGAAGCCCTTTGGTCAGAAAGACCTGGCAAACCCCCAGAACAGGCAAACTGGCCAGTTGAACATGTGCAATTTACAGACAAGAATACTTGGAGGCCTTATCCTTGTATTATAAGAAATCCAAGGATGCTTGGAAGGCTGTGGGTGCTTAAGTGCCTGTTAAAGCCATTGGCAGTCAGACTCTATGCAGATGATTCTATATTCTTAAATAATCCAGTACAAGTCTGCACTATTTCTTAACTAAATCACAGAATTCTTTGTAAAAAAAATTGGGCATGAAAATCAGCAATAATAAGACTGAAAATAGGCAAGAACATTGAAGCATCAGCTGGATCTTTAATGGAAATCTGTAGAACAAATAAAATAATTCAGCTGCTTTGGCATGCTTTTTAGTTAAAAATAAATATTTTCATATTTATAAAAATACAACATAATATAATATTTATATATTATGTTTATAAATATACAACATAAGTAAATTATTATGGTCAGAACAATAAACTAGCTATATACAAGATAATGATTCAGATTTACAAAGCTTTGAAAGAAGTCAATATACATCCCCATGGGCAAGGTGCATTGTGCCATGTAACCTGTCACGTGTTTGTAGCCAGTGTAAATATGATGCTCCTATGTCAGTGCAACTGTGTCTGGGTGAAATGCAAGAAGGGAACTGACTGAGTTTGAAAGAGGCATTGTGATAGGATGTTGCTGGCCTATTTGTTTGGCAAATTATTGACATATTAGGCAATCCATGTCTAACAATCAGTGATATCATACTGAGATGGAAATGTCTACCCACAGTGGACAACCCACTGTGGGTAGCCCTTGCACTTACTAAATATTATCATATTATCCACTTACTGAATATGTAAAAGTTGCCATTCATTGGCTGATATGTTGAATTCATAGTTCCAGGCATCGGCTGGAACACGAATCTGTGCAAAAGCATTCAGAATTGAGGCTGAAAACATGGATTTCCATGGTAGAACTGAGATATGCAAGCCCCACATCACCTGAACCAACATGCAACATTATCTTCAGTAGTGCAAAGAGTGTGTACATTGAGACAAAACTTGGAAAGCTGTATAATGGAGCAACAAATCATGCTACATCTTCTACTGAGCAGATCGATAGATATGGGTGTGACAAATGCTCGGTGAATGTCTTGCCAGACTGTGTAACCCTAACTGTGAAATGCAGAGGTGGCGGTGTGATGGTATGGTCTTGATTGTCTTGGTTTAGCCTAGGACCTCTGTTTATAATGCAATGAACATTGAACTCAGAGAGGTATCTGAACATTTTGGATAGTGCAATACTTCCTACTTTGTGGCATTTCTTCGAACCAACCATTGTCTTTTTTAGTAAGACAATGCACACTGTCATAAGGCTGCTACTGTAACTGTGTGGTTTATGTACATGAACATCACCACACTTGACTGGCCTCTACAGAGTCCTGATGTCTACCCTATTGAACATTTATGGAATGAACTGGAATGCCAGGCAAGGCCAAGGGACATTTGCTCCACAATAGTCTATGACCTCATGACATGCCTACAGAAAGAACGATCCAAAATTCTCATTGATCGCTACCGGGCGCTTGTGGAAAGTATGCCCATCGGATTGCTGCAGTCATCACCACAACAATGACTGCAGCAATCATCCTACATCTTATTAAGGTGGGCACCATTGCTGTTTGTTCCTCACACTATGCTGTCTATTGACTTCTTTCTAAACATTATATGTCTTAAACTTTCACAAACCATTAAGGTTCTTAGCTGTGGACTTCACAACATTGACTGTCTTGAGGATAAGGTAGTTGGCCCTATGCCTCCTGGTGTGTACTTCACGGGATCGTTTGCCTGTTCTTGGGGATAAAAAACCAAGTTTCCAGATGAAAAACCCACTACCCATGTATGAGACTGGCTAGCTCAACTTTAGTCGAAAGAGACAAGATAAAGGTTTCTCACATCTTGGACAGGAATCGAGCCTTGGTCTTTCCAACCAAGCTGTCTCATCTCCTATACCTCCTTTAAAGTTTCCCTACCAGATGTGTATTTTGTATCCCATTGTTGCTTGCGAAATTTCAAAACCTTTCACTTTGAACTGAGTTTCACTTACCTGCTCGTTCATGCAATCTATTCAAGTACCCCTTGTCAATCCATAACATCTGCTTGACTCTGCATTGCCCGTCCCAGTTTTGCATCATCTGCAAACAGATGCATATCACCAGTTAAACCCATCTCAATATCATTAATATACAAATTGACCAACAGTGGTCCCAAAACTGACCCCTGCAGCACACCACTAGTGACCTTCCTCTTTTTGGATACTGCACTCCCATATACAACTTTCTGATACCTATCAGATAGCGAGTCATTGATCCAACTAAGAAGTCTGTCATCCATTCCCATCTGTTTCAGTTTTTTTAACAGCTTGTCATTTGGCAGTCTATCAAAAGCTTTTGCAAAATGTAAGTATACCACTGTATATGCATCTCCCTTCACTTGTCCAAGACATTTGTCATCTTGTTATAGTACATAAGTTAAAAAAAAAACACGATTTCCCTTTAACATACCCATGCTGAAAACCACAGAAAATGCTGCTGTTATTAATGCACTTCTGTATCCTACTCGCCAATCTCTCTAGTATCTTCACTGCAACTCCATATATACAAATTGGCCTATAATTTGTAGCCACAGCCTTATCACCACCATTATGCATGAAACAATTTTATTTTTTTTCTACTCCCTTGGAATCTGTGCTGTTGTAAGACTTATTAAACACATGTGCCAGTTCTACTGCCAATTCCTTGGAATATTCCTTTAAGACGTGGTGATATGTCATCAAATCCTATCGCCTTATTGACATCAAGTTTATTTCCTCATATACTTCCTGCTCACTCACATTTAAGCTATCCTCTCTTATGTTCTCTGCTCTTAAGTGTCTCATAATTTTGTCTTGATGAGGATGAAACTTGAAACTCCCTTATAAATTTATCACTGAATACCTCAGCAATGGCTTCTACAGTAGTTACCATTTTCATCCATTAACATCATCTTACCATAGTCATTCTTCCGTCTACTTGCCACATATCTAAAAAAAAAAAAAAAAAAAAAAACTAGGTTTTTCTTTGCCTAAATTGCTAATTTCTGTTCATACTGCACTTTTGTTGTCCTTACTGAGTGATTCTCCTGGCATGTTCTTTATACTCTTCATTTAACTGATTATTACCATTATTCATCTTGTACTGCCTTCGAAGCACCTTCTTCCAGAATTCGTTCTTAAGCTCCTCATTCATCCATTTTACACCTACCTCAGAATACATTCACAAATTGATGCTGTTATATATTAGTTCTCAAGCAGCATTTATTTCCTTATCGCCCCTTATTCCATGCTATAGCTCAGAGCTCTCTCCTAAGCTTTTCATAATCACCAGCCTTTTACTTCCACATATTCTTTCCTCACAGAAATCTATATGTGGTTAGTGGCAATCCTCAAGTGATCACTTCATGGTCACTCTCAGCAACTTTCTTTAGGTCACTCCCTTTAGGAAAGTGCGAAACCCTAGTTAAAATTATATCCTCCGATGAAGTCATCAGATCTAAAACTCTCATGAACTCGAGAAATTCGTTTTCCTTATTCTCAAATGATATCTCTTTATTCCAATCTATACCTACATAATTAAAATCACCCTTCCTTTGTTCGCCAGCCCAAGTTGTTTATACATTTCTTCATCACCACCCTCCACATTCCCTGGCCTATAGCAACATTCAGCTAAATGTTGCTATAGGCCAGGCCTTCACCTTACACCACATTGTCTCATAACCATTGCCACTATTTCCTTCTTACATGTCTCCCTTATGTGAACATAATGTCTATTATTATCATTTTTACTAATTATTATTATCATTGGTATTGTTCTAAATACTTGCTGCATCTGTTGTATTATATTTTCATTTGTACTAATTCAGTGTGTTAATAAAATTTCGAAAAATCAACAATATCTGACATGCATTTGCAAAATTGTACTCACTTTCATTTGTTTCATCGGTTGGATGAGCATTGTATGCAGTAGTGAGTACCTCTCACGATGAGTCTCTGACTCCATGGATGTCAAATGCTAATAATAATAATAAAATTTGAGTGCGATAATACTACATGAAAGTTTGTTATAATTCACTTACTATCAACCAATTTCCTCCAAATTATCTTGTTATTTGCCTGGACTTGATATTGTCAGATCTTTAATTTTGCCCTCTTAAGACCTTTCTCGCTTCATTAATCCATACAGATCTTGGTCTTCTTCTAGGTTTTTTTTTTTTACTATTGTCCTGGCTTCAAACATCTGCTTTTCTCATCTTTCTTCTTCCATTCTGTTGAAGTGACAATATCACCATAGATTAGCTCCACACACACACACACACACACACACACACACACACACACACACACACACACACACACACACACACACACACATATTCATCAATATGATACTGCCATGATGGATGCCAACTGTTCACTTTGCCAATCTTTCTCAGGATGAACACATCTATAGTCTCCAGTCTTTTATCATGTGCTTTATTTCTTTTTATGTTAAATTGGTTTGAACATTGTCTATTATACAGCTAGTTTAGTATTTCGATTAATTTCTTTATTAATCCATATATAAATTTATTTGTTACTCTCCATGATGCCTCATTGCTTATTCTGTTGTCTATTTCCATATTTAATTTGCTGTTGCCGCTAAACATATGAGGGTAGTCTGAAAAGTTCTTGGCCTAACAGTGAAAAAACGAATTTATAATTACAAAATTATTTTTATTTTTCAACATAATCTCCCTTAAGACTAATACATTTATTCCAGTGATGCTCCAGTGCCATTATCCCATCCCTGTAGTGGTTCTCAGTAAGATCTGCAAAATACCCTTCTACAGCTGCAATTACCTTTTGATTCGAAGAAAAACTGACCAGCAAGGAAGAGTTTTAGTTTTGGGAAGAGAGAAAAGTCAGAGGGAGTCAAATCTGGAGAATAGGGTGGATGTTCCGACAATTCATAATGCAGATCCCTTAATTTTTCCTTTGTACACCTTTGTGGGCAGCTGCATTAACCTGATGAAAGATGATTTTTTTTTCTTCTGCAAACGGGTCTTTTTTCGCAAATTTTTTCGTCGTCTGGTTAGAAGATTGGAATAATATTCCCCAGTTATTGTTTTATCCTTTTCAAGATAATTAATAAACAAAATGCCTTTTACCAATGGCATGATCTTTCCTGCTGATGGAACCAACTTTGTCTTCTTTGGCACTGAACAACCTGCTTCTGTCTACCGTTTTGACTGCTGTTTGGATTCTGGTGTGTAAATCGATGCGCAATCAGTTTTATTATTGTTAAAATGCTCCAAGCACTGTTCGGAGATTTTCATGCAAGTGCGTTTTTAATCTGCTGTGAGCAAGCGCGGAACTCATCTTGCGCCAAGTTCTTTCATTTGTAATTCTTCATGCAAAATATATCCTACATGTTCTTTTGAAATACCTATAGCCTCAGCAATTTCATGCACTTTGACTTGCCAGTCATCCAATACCATATCGTGCACTTGATCAATGATTTCTGGTGTTGTTACGCTTTTTGGACGTCCTTCACGTGGATCATCTTCAAGGCTGATACAGCCATGTTTATACTTGGCAGCCCATTTCTTAATTGTTGAAAACGAAGGAGAAGTGTGCCGTAAACTTTTATGAACTTCGAATGAATTTCTTTTGGCATTAAACCTTCTTTTACAAAGAATTTTATAACTGCACGATACTCAATTTTATCCATTTCAAGGGATACAGACAACTCTTTTGCTTCAGACAGCTGTATAAAATAAACTACTTGATAGAATGACTTGCAACTTCACATGGATGCTTATAACAGATGTATCAACTAAGAAAAAAAAAATCTTGTCGATAGTGATGCCATCTGTGGTCGAGGCCAAGAACTTTTCAGACCACCCTCGTATTTCTAAATAGCTATAATGTTTCACTTGTTCTATAGGTGTTCTTTCAAAATGCAGATAAAGTTGTCCATGCTCCCACCTATTTTCATAGTTCTGGTCCGTTTATTGCTGACTTTCTTGCACACATTTGTTAATTTGTACCAGCAATTGTTTGTTTAGTTATGAATTCTACAAACTTGTACTGGATTTACTTAGCTGTATAACATGATTTGCATAAAGTATAGAGATTAGATTAATATCTCCACTTTTGATATCAGTCTAATGCAACTTTCCTTCATAATGTTATTCATGTAGATCAGTGGTTCCCAATCTTTTTTCACTTGTGTACCCCTTTTAAACCCATTTCTATAAATTGTACCCCTTGTTTTTAAATAATGACACTTTTGTTCAGTGCCTATCTTAATGTATTTTGTTTACTTTACTTGTTTTTCCGCCATTACTGGTTATTTTTCGTGTATCCCCGAATGGCCCAGCATGGAGTCGCGGGGGTATGCATACCACCGGTTGGGAACTGAGGATATAGATGATGAATAACAAGTAGATATAGGGTATATCCTTGTCATATGGTTGATTTTACATCAAATCATCTTTCTGCTCTGCCTTCAATTTTAATTGACATCAGGTGTCTTCCGTGCGTTCTTTGCTTGATACTATTTACATAATTGATAGATTGAGGCAGCTTTCTCCGACTCACACCTTAACTATACAGTTGTTTATCAAATTTTGGGTACAAAGTCCAGGTCACTGTTTTGAACAGCTTTTCTCTTGGCAGCTTGTCATATGCCTTTTTGGGATAAACAAAACTCAAATGCAGATCCTTGTTGCATTCCATTGGTTTGTTAACTGTTTGTCTTAAAGAGTATATCTGATCCCAACAACTTTTTTCACCTGTACCCAGCTTATTATTCTTTGAGTTTCTCTTCCATAGTTTTATTTATCTCTTGTAATGTATTGCATAATCTTACGTGGAACATTTCTTCTTTGAAGAATAGGGTATAAGCCTTTTTTGTCATCTAAAGGATATAATTTCTTTCTCTTGTTAGGTCTTTCTCTATCTCTTTTCCTTCACATTTATATTTAATTACTTCAGTAGTCTTGCTTTCAATTGTTGTCCATGTTTTCTACATTCTTCTGGTGTTGTGTTGCTATTTCATTATACAGTTCATTCCTTACTTCATCATGTCTTATTCTATCCATTCTAGTACATCCTTGACAGCTCATACATTTTCATTTTAGCTACTTGTATTCTATTTTCATGATTTTTGTTGTCCTTTTTTTCTGTCTTAAATTTCCTCAGTAAATCAGAGTTTCTGAATAAGTCTTTATACTCATGTGGAAATGGCATTTACATCCATAGTGCTAAGCCAGCTGAAAAAATGATTGTTCTAATTCGATTCTAGTTGTTTACTAGTGGAACTTTTTTTCCCCCTTAGCCTTCCTTTGACCTTCTCGGAAATTCAGGTTTTTCATCCTATAAACTCAATAAACCATAGAACACACTGCCAGATAGTAATGTATTGTGTTAGCATTAGGCCAGGAGATGACATCAGGTTCTTCCGTGCATTTTTTGCTAGATACCATTTACATAATTGATAGATTGAGAAAGCTATCTCTGATTGATGTGGGTGGTGATCGATTGCTTCTCATTCTCCAGAGGTTAGCACCTTTTATTCCCTTTGGGGAATAAAAGGTGTTTAGCAGTTTATTTATTTATCCAAGTTTCTGAACCATATATATTGTAGCTATTCCTATGTCTATAACATTTTCTTTCCATTTTTGTTATTTCTTAAAAACATTGTAAACACTGGTGTCATAGTGTATCCTGTGAACTCACTGTAGAAAAATTCCTTTGTAATTCTCAGAATGATTTTTTTCTCTTTTTATAACCAGGAATTATGAGAATTCCTGTCTAACCATTTGGAATAAGATCTCCTGCCCATTCCTTCTGAATTATGCAGTGCTGTAACACTGTAAAACTTTTACACCTCCATACTTGAGTATTTCTGGTTTAGTATCATTTAGTTCAGTTAACTTTGCACATTTCTGGTTTTGGTGGCTTTTTCTATCTTAGTTACTGATATACACTCCAGACTCCATTCTTCTGAATATTTTCCACTACCATTCTTGTACTTCTTTTATTTAACAATCTTAGACTTAGTTAGGTACAATTCCATACCTCAACAGTAAACACTAGAATCATGTCAGAATAGTCTGTCCTTCTAGACTAGGGATTCTGTGAGAGAAGTAATTGAAAAATAAATAAATAAACATATATAAATAAATAAATTATGCAGACGGTTAGAGAGAAAATGGTTTAAATGATAAAAATAATGAATTATTTGTAGGAAGTGAGATCGCTAGGTTGCGTGCAGTGATACAAAAAAAAATGCGCAGCGGCAATTAGAGCACCTGCAAAACTCTTTCCAGAGTGATTCGGCTAACGTAAAAAAACGGTGCAAGAATGAGAGAATTTCTGAAATGAAGGAAAGAGTTGTATGGTGACTCGTTATTAAGAGGGGTGATAGATGGCAGTGTAACTAAATCGTACTTACTGGGTGCGAAATTTAAGGATGTAAGTGAGAGTATTAGAGTGCAAAAACAGAGGGTGAAAGAATTAATAATTGTGGCGGGTACGAATGAATTGAAAGGTAATAAATTTTTTATGAGAGAGGACTTGAAAGTATTATTAAAGGTAGCGAAAGAAAAGAGTGACAGAGTTAGAATGGTTAGTCTGTTGCCGCGGTATGACAGAGGAGTTTAGAAGGAGGGCCATAATCGCAAATGACATTATGCATAGGTTATGCAGACGGTGTGGTGTGGAATTCGTGGATGTGTGGAATGAGTTTGAAGGGTGAAAGGACTTATTCAAGATGGATGGCCTGCATTTGAATGGACTTGGTATGCGGAGACTGGAAAGAGTGTTGCTGAATGAAGTGAAAATGGATGTGCAAAACCAGGGAAACTAGAACTACCAAGGAGGGTGGGGAATGGATATGCAGACATCATTGAGACAGATGAGTGTAAGAATGTATATAATATACCCGAGCCAGCACTAAGGACAAAAAATGGGAATGGGTCATTTAGAATAACGCATCAATATAAGGTGCAAGACTAAGGGATCACTGCATTTCATGTATACTAATGCCAGGAGTATTAGGAACAAGATAACGCATCAATATAAGGTGCAAGACTAAGGGATCACTGCATTTCATGTATACTAATGCCAGGAGTATTAGGAACAAGAAGGAAGAATTTTTGGCCTTGATTGGCTCTTCCTGGCCACAGGTTATTGGCATTAGTGAAACATGGCTGACGGAAGATGATATAGTTAGTGGGATAGAATGTGTAGGTTATAGTCTGTTTAGGAGGGACAGAGAGAATAAAATGGGGGAAGGGGTGTTATTGATGATAGCTGATGAACTGCAGCCAAGAAGAATTGAACTTGTATCGCAGGATAGTGAAAGGAGCTCATTGGAGGCTATTTGGTGTGAGATTGAGACTAGCAGAATAAAATATACAGTTGGGTGCTGCTATAGACCAGGTGATGGAATAGATGGTGGAGATAGTATGCATATGGAAATATGAAATGAGTGGAAGGAGGGTAATTATTATGGAGGATTTCAACTATGGTAACATTGATTAGAAGGAGGAGAGGACACATGTGAGGAAGGAAAAGGATTTTATTCAATTATTAAGGGATAACTATCTGAGACAGCATGTAATTGAAAATACTAGGGGTTTGAGAGTGCTTGACCTGGTAATAGCATCTGAGAATTTGACTGTAATGAATATGACCATGTTGCCACCTATTGGTGAGAGTGATCATAAGGTCTTGACCTGGGAGGTGGCTAAAGGTGTGAAATTTGTGATTAAGACAGGGTATATGTGGAATTACCGTGCTGGCAAGTATGACAAGCTTAGGAGATTGCTTGGATCAGTGCCATGGCATGTACAACTGCAAGGGCTGGACGTCGATAGAGCATGGGAAGCGGTCAAGGAGCATTTACAGGAAGTTATGGCTGATTGTATACCTAGGGTCCGAATAGTAAAACAAGTAGGGGTTAAATGGATGAATAACACCATTAAGCTTGAGCTGCAAAAAAAGAAACAACTGCGGAGGGAATTTAAAGAAAGGGGTGACCTGCAGGCACACGAACGGTATAAAGTGCAGGCCAGAAAGGTAACGAGTGTGGTAAAAAAAGCAAAAGCGGATTATGAAAGGAAACTAGCCTTGCAAGCAAAAGAGAATCCCAAACAGTTCTTTCAATATGCTGCAAGCAAGAAAAAAACTGTACACGGCAAAATGATTTTAAGGAATGACGATGGTAAGGAGGTCACTGAATCAGTCGATATAGTGGAGTTACTGAGCGCGCACTTTGCAAAATCATATCATCCAGGTGGTGACATTGAAAAAATGAAGGAACCTTTAGTTTATACGGGAATAGTGATGAATGAAGTGGAGGTGACTAGTCTATTACAGAACCTTAATGTGAACACATCTGTGGGATTGGATGGTATACCGGCATGGGTCTTGCGTGAAGCGGCTAAAGAATTATCAGTGCCCCTGACCTTGTTGTTTAATCTAAGTCTCAGGTCTGGTTTAGTCCCGAAGGTGTGGAAAGAGGAGAAAATAGTTTCCCTGCATAAAGGAGCTTCCAAGACTACTGTTGCAAATTACTGACCGATCAGCATATCAGGAGTCGTTGTCAAGGTCTTGGAGAAAGTAGTCAAGGGAAAAATACAGGAATGGATTGATGAAAACGAGATACTGTACAGGGGACAGCATGGCTTTGTGAAGGGTAGATCATGCTTCAGTAACTTGCTCAAGTTTTATAACAAGGTGACGGCTGAACTGGATAAGGGAAAGGGAAATGGGTTTACAGTGATACTGCTGGACCTGGCAAAGGCGTTTGACAGGATACCACATGGAATACTAATCCGTAAACTACAACATATGGGAATGGATATAGGGTTGGTGAGATGGATAGGTGGTTGGTTGATGGAGAGATATCAAAGGGTAGTTTATTCAGGAGTAGAGTCCAAAAGACGGCCTGTGACTAGTGGTGTGCCGCAGGGTTCTGTTCTTGGACCACTACTGTTTAATCTGTTCATTAACGATATAGGGAAGGATCTGAGAGAGGAACAGTTAATTTGTTTGCTGATGATGCAAAGTTGGGTAGGGCAATAGTGAATGCAGAAGATGTCAAAGTCTTGCAGGATGACTTAGATAGATTGGAGTTCTGGGCTAAGGAGAATGGATGTCAATTTAATGTGATAAAATGTAAGGTTATGCATTTTGGGGTGAAAAGATTAGCAGCAGTATACCACATTGGTGGAACTGTACTCCAAGAGATTGATGAGGCCAGGGACTTGGGAGTGTTGGTGGATAGGGAGATGAAGTTTAGGGGGGCACATTGCAAAAGTAGCTAAATCAGCTCATCAACTCACTTGGTTGTTGAAAAATACCTTGACGAGCAGAGACAAGCAAGTTATTGTTACCTCTGTACCGAGCCTTGATAAGACCTCATCTTGACTACTGTGCCCAGATTTGGTCATCTCGGTTCCTTCTTGATGGGGAGGAGGTGGAGAGGATCCAGAGATGAGTGACTAAGATGATAACAGGTCTATGGAATGAACCATATGAGAACAGGTTGAAGATTTGTGGGTTGCAGAAACTAGTTGATAGGCGGAAAAGGGGAGATATGATTGAGACATTCAAATTGCTAAAGGGATTGTATAGGATTAATTCAGAGGATATTTTTGAGATCAGGACTGGTGGTGGGAGAACTAGGGGACACCTATGGAAGCTGGGCAAGCGTGTGGTTAGCAGGGGTGTTAGAGCTGGGTTCTTTACTTTTAGAGTGGTAAATGAGTGGAATAAGCTGCCAGAGTCTGTTGTGGGTGCTATGATGGTGAACGAGTTCAAGGCAAGATATGATAGATACTGTGAGAATGTAATTGCATAGTTGTGTGGACATGATGTTTAGGGCCTCTCTCGATGAGTCTAAGGACTCCTGGAGTTGCCCGAAATAATAATAATAATAATAATAATAAACATGATATAAATAATAAATATACATCAGCATATGTTCTGGGTTTGCTAGTTGTGCACTGCACACCTGGAAAATTCACAAACTAATTTTTGAGGAGTTATTTATTTGAAAGAAATTTATATATATCAGCTATTTATTTTAAACAAATAGTAAATTAGATGCGGTGATTAGTCATATATGGAGATATATGTTATATATATATATATATATATATATAAACAACTGCGTTATCCAGTCATGTTCTTTTTTCAAATAATCCTAATGATGACCAACGAAGCCACTCTTTCTGCTGGAATAGATCAGAAAATATCTTTCACTGTGATGATGAGTTTGAAAGGAAAATCGTAGAATCAAGGGAAATCCTACTGAACCCGGTCCACTTAAACAACAATTTAAGTTATAACATCCCAGATAGCCATGCTGCAGTTATTCAATATTGGCGTTCACGTGAACCTGCACGCACAGTTGCAACAAACAATGGCACGCCAGTTGGAACAACTTGAAAAAATACAACGTTTTTATGTATCGATTATGTGAGGCCATTTGTACCTGTAATTTCCAGTTTGTTTAAATAATTCAATGTTTATTAGTATTCTTTTCCTTTATAAATACCTGAAGAAGGCTGCTATATGCCGAAACTAGTAGTATTTATCATTAAAATCTTTATATGTTATCTCGGTCTTATAGTCATTAAATCTATTTTTTTCAAATATATATATATATGTACACACACACACACACAGAAATGTGATTCTGTGCACGAAGTTTACAACATGGCATCTATTTACTTTTTTAATGGCTGACGGTGAGCTGCAATTCTGTAGCGCATACACTGATGCATTCACACTGACTGAAATTTGATGGGAATTAAAGGTGTGCAGGCTCTTGACATCACTGGTATCTTAATTCTATTCAGTAGATTGCCTGCAGCTGAGAAATGAAGCGCAGTTATTCCTTTTGTTTTTCCTGTTAGATAACCATATTTATTTTATCCTTTTCGACAACTCGAAACAGTGTTGAAGATATTTTGTGTACAACATACATCTGCCTCTTCCAAACAACATACGTTTGCATCTGTCTCTTCCAAATTTTCATAGCGCTTACATCTTGCAAATGAAGGATTGAAGTGATAAATAAATGGAACCATTTTTTTTTTTCTTAATAAAGCAAGCTTTTTATGAGTCTGATGATTTTTTTTAATAATGTTGTCTTACCACAGCACACCTATGAGAATAACCACTGTATGCTACTGTAAATATATACATACAGCACTTTAGTAGGTGCCAGTACTCATTGATTGATAGTAGGAAAACCTGAAAATTAAAACAATGTCAAAAAAAATGAAAAATTATTTACTGTTATTTTTACTTCATAGTGTGATTATGTGACATGATGGAGTTTATTAAGCATAAATTTATTGTACAAGTATATAAAAATTAAGTATAATGTTTACTATAATTTTATAAAATAATTGTAACAGATAAAGTTTTATATAGCAAATATCTAAACAACAGATGTAATCATTGAAAATGAATTAAAGTTGCCAAGAAATTATATTCTTGTGTAATCCTTTATCTAAGTGTAAGCAAACAAAGTTTGCATGTGAAGTATCTTCACAACTCAACTACTTGTATGTAGAGACTGATGACTTTGAATCAGTCACCCAGTATTCCATAATGTAAAGCACACCCCTTTCAAGATGTGTATAATTAGTGGGAGCCAGATTAAGAAGAGAATTTTAATTTGTAACAGTGAAATTTCATTAAATAACTAAGCTTATTTGCATACTAGGTAAACATAAAAAATTGACTGAATATTTCAAATTTCTTTATGTAACACATCCATATGTTGTTATTATTATTATTCAGGCCTCCAAGGGGTCAAAAGACTCATTGAGGGAGGTCCTTCCTAAGACATAAAGTCTGTCAAGACTCATCGAGGGGAGGTCCTCCCCCCTGAGAAACACAAAGTCTATCATACCACTCTTTAAACTCACTGACCGTTCTCGCTCCCACCACTCCATCAGGCAATGCATTCCACGGCTCAACCACCCTCCACACAAAGAAACCACTCCTTACCCTCTTGCTCACAGTTTCCTTTCGTAACTTCCAGGGATGGCCTCTTGTCATCACTCCTTCCTGCTGTTCAACCAAGCGAAAGAACTCCCCAGTCCTGTAACCACCTCTCAACAGTTTAAAAGTCTCAATCATATCACCTCTCCTTCTTCTATCCACCAAACTCTGCGGTCCACATTCTCTCAGCCGATCCTCATAACTATCCTTGTACAGTCCTGAAACCATCTTTGTCATCCGTCTTTGTATCCTTTCCACAGTTAATTTATCCTCTTCATATCCTGGGGACCAAATCTGAGAACAATAGTCCAAGTGTGGTCTGATCAGAGACTTATACAACGGAATGATAACCCTCTTATCTCTGCAGGTCAGTGTCCTTCTCATAATAGCAGCAATCCTCTGTGTTACCTTCACCACCTTTGCAATATGTCCCCTAAACTTCAGGTTTCTATCAATCATCAACCCCAGATCTCTTGTCTCCCCTACTTCCTCCAATATAACTCCTCCCATAGAGTATGCAGCATCCCATCGATGTTTCCCAAACCTCAAGACCTTACATTTTGCTGCATTAAACTGACACACCCCCATTCATTTGCCCATCTATCTAGCTTATTTAAATCCTCTTGCAGGGCTACCACATCTGCACTATTACTAATAATCCTTCCCAGCTTCGCATCATCTGCAAACAACTGAATATCCCCCTGCAATCCACTGGCTATGTCATTGATATAAAGGTTAAACAATATAGGTCCTAGTACTGAGCCCTGTGTGACCCCACTTGTAACCCTCTGCCTCCTGGAAACTGCTCCACCATACACAACTCTCTGATACCTATCAGACAGCCAATCCTGAATCCAGTTGACCAATCTGACATCCAGACCCATGTGCTGCAACTTAAATATCAGCTTATCATGTGGCACCCTGATACCCCTAATGTTCTTGTAACTTTATTATAAAAGGCTAGCATCTAAAACAAGAGCGTCCTTTCACAAATCCATGTTGATTCTCACAGATAACATTACCCTCATCTGCCCAATGCTGTATACGGTCCCCCACTACTTTCTCCAAGATCTTAACTACTAATGACACACAGACTGGCCTATAATTAGACACTTTCAGTCTGTTACCACCCTTATGCAATAGCACTATCTTACCTTCCTTCCATTCCCTGGGCACCTTTGCCAAAGCCAGACTTTCATTGAAAAGCCACGTTAAAGGCACTGTCAATTCCTTAGTACATTCTCTCAAAACTCGTGGTGAAATACCATCCAGTCCCACAGCTTTACTGACATCCAGAGTACTCAGTATCTGAAACACATCTCCTCCTGTACCTCCAGACCTCGAACCAGTCCTATCCCTCTAGCATTAAAACTGACTCCTCTAGGATGAAATACTCCAATAAAGTGTTCATTGAACAATTCCGCTATGTCCTCTGCATCAGTCACTCTATTTCCATTTTTATCCCACAATATCATTCTTCCACAGTCATTTCTTCTCCTACTGGCCACATAGCTAAAAAATTCCCTAGGATTTTCTTTGGATCTTAGGGCCAATCTCCTCTCATATTCCAGTTTCGCTTTCCTTACCACACTAGTCACTCTTCTGGCCTGTGTCTTATGTTCCTCATGCATCTCTTCACCTGTCTCCTTATATCTCTTCCATAGCCTCTTTTTCGCATGCAATTCCTGTTTAATATTGTTTGTCATCCACTTTACTCCAAATTGCGTCCTCTTCTTCACTCGTGGTATACAACTTACCATTGCTGATAACAAATATTCTTTCACAATTTCCCACGCACTAGTGATATCCCGGCCTTCCAATTCCTCCCTCCATGAAACTTCCCGAAGTTGACGTCTAAGACTGTTATAATCACCTGCCTTATAATTCCACATAAGTTCCCGTCTCTTTGATACTCCTGCATGTCTATTCATTTTCCAAGTCAACACCATATGGTCACTCTCTCTCCAACTGGTGGGAGAGACGTCAACTCAGTTATTATCAACTCTTCTGATGCTATAACCAAATCCAAAACTTTTGAACCTCTTGTTCCCTCTGTTACATGTTGCCTAAGACATTTGTCCCTCAAGAATTCTAGAAATTCCATTCCCCTATTGCTACATGCATCTTCCTCTCTCCAATTTATACTACTGAAATTAAAATCTCCCATAACAATCATTCTTCTTGCACTTGCCAAACTTAGCTGTCTAAACATCTCCTGGTCCCCATCCCCTGTGCTCCTGGGTCTGTAGCAACACCCCACTAAATATCCCGTCTTGCCTACCTCTACCTCACACCATACGCTCTCAAAATCATTTGTCTCACTTCCTTCCAAATTCTCCACTCTTAGAGGACATAGGTCATCACTTATCATAAGCAGTACCCCACCACCACGCTTTCCCCTCCTATCCTGACAAAAAATGCTATACCCAGCGACTTCTATTCCTGTTGTTATATCCTTTTCTGTCAACCACGTCTCAGTGATCGCATTAATTTTTGGCCAGGCTGATGCTATCTGCGCCACCAATTCCTCTCCCTTATTCCGGATACTCCTGGCATTAGTATAAAGCATATAAATGCCATTGTTTCTATACCCAGCATTATCCCTTCTAGACTCCACTCGGCTCAGTGTTACTTGACATTGTCTCCCTTCTCCCAAGTATCCATTCCCACAAGAGGCCACCCCTGCTATCATCCTCCCTGGGACACACTCACTCGTTCAGAACAGCAGTCTCTCCAGATGCCTACGTCCTTCTCATTCAAATGTAAACGGTCTCTCGTATACAATTCCTCTCTTTCCTCAATCGCACTCCAAGCATCCACATATACCAGTCCTCTCTTGTCACACATTCTCGCTATTATGCCATTCAATATCACTGCCTCTTCTGCTCAGCTCATCATTATCATACGTAGGCAACACGCACACTATTTTTCCTCTCTCTGTCTTCTTCCGTACAGTCTCAAGCAAAAATCTCATATCTCTCGCTGCCCGACTTACATTACCACTCAAGTCTGTTGCTATTAATAAAGGTGCCAGTGCACTATACCATTGTATACTGTCTCAAAAAAAAGCTTCTTTATATATATAAAGATATAATTTCTATATTATGAAGATATAATTTCTATATTAGGGGTTCCCTGAACCCTGAATTATTTCAAGGGTTCTTTCATGGCAAAAAGATAGGCTGTTATACACACTTTAATGACATGCCATTTTTTTTCTGATAGCAACATTTCTTTCACCAGATTTCCCCCCCCCCCCACACACAAGTCAGGCCAAGTATTATTATATTAGGGAGTTCTGCTATATGGCAAGCAAGAAGAATAATTATGGCAGGTTGATGTTGGTGGAGAGTGACCATTGCAAAGGATATAGTAGAATTATATGAATACTTCATCAGTGTATATTATACTGGTGTAAACAATGCTGTGCAACATATAGAAGGGAGGAAAAGCATCAGTAAAATTAGTGGTGCATCAGTGTTGCTTGATTGGATTCGATGTTAATAAGGCTGTGGAATTGGATGACATAACACCATATTTTTTTTTAAAGAATATGCAAAACATCCATGCCCTTGACCTACTTATTTAATGAAAGTCTTGCAGGTAAGGTTCCTAAAGAGTGGAAAAAGGGCAAAATAGAATCACTCTACAAGCAAGATTTCTAATTATAGTTTCTAATTATAGACCAGTCGATATATCTACAGTTGTAGATATACAGACTGGTCTATGTGCAGCAGTTGTGCGCTGCACAGCTAGGAAGGTTGGATAGGAGTAAAATACAGGATTGGTTTGATGGAGATAGCATGATAGTTATCATGTTTTAGCAATTTACTCTTATTTTAAGGTTCATTATGATATCAGTTGAATGACCCGCTCATGATGAGTTTGCTGACTCCATGGAGGAGGGTGTCATATTAATGGTTTTATAAAAACTAGCTAATTGAACCATCAATTTTCTCTATTAACTAGAGAGAGAGAGAGATTGAAATGGTGTATCCCTCCAAGCTGAATATAACTGTATACATAACATCTTATCTAATAACTCCAATTCTAACTGTATTAACAGAATACTTAACCCTTCCTCAATCTACAACCATTTCTACACACAGCTTACTATAGCCATCACTGTGCACTATTTCCTATGGGAGGGTAGCCAGATGGAAATGTAGTCTTTGTACTGTTTTTTTTTTTCATATCCCACTTGAAATTGATTGTGCTTATTTGCTTCTCTAAAAAACCACTCCTCCTCATTTCTTGCCTCTCCAGAAGTTGCTTGCTTAGGTACGTTCTCTTTGTCATGGGCAGACTGGAATATAAGGTAACATCTGATTAGGAGAATATAAGAAATACTTTTGCTGTCACTATTATGGACATCATAGTCAAGTAGACATGTCAGGCATATTGCTCCACATCTCAGCAAGGAACACACTAGAATCCAATCAAGTCCCTCCTAGACACTTTAATAACACATTTTGCTCTTAGCAACTGTTGTATCACAGCATACATGTGGTTGCAGGAAACAATGTAAGCTGTTATGTTCAGACAGTAACGATTAGCAAAAGTAAAGATAGCTACAGTATTCAGTAGTAAACATGAAGGTAATCTTCTTGCATGATGAGCAGTATCAAGTAAAGTGGTGCAAGCAAACATGAAAATGGTAATTTTACAATGATATTTATTTGTTGCTATGGTTCCACAGAAGGCTATGAGGAAGTGGGGGAATTTTTCGAGTCAGAGAAGGCATTTGACATAATGAAAAAAGCTGTCCTTGGAGATCTAAGCAGTAGATTAGGAAATGAATACTAGACATATAGAAAAGTTTTGGGAATTCTTAGAATCTGCAGTTACCTTTAAAAAAAAACAAAAAAAAAACAGCTTAACTGAATACTTTTGCTGAACTCTCTAATGTATGCAAAACCAGCAACCAACATTACTAATAGTTCCTGTATTAGGTGCTTGTCTTTTAAATCGGATCAGTTCTGCTTTGTGTTGATTGCATGCTACAGTTTCTATATATTGTACCCTGGAAGATGTCTCTTTGACAGTTACGCACTATTGGAGACATTAAACTGTTTAATTCATTTCTCAATGCTGTCTTCATTCCATTAAATTATTAATATTCCATACTTATTTTGTATTAAGTGTTGGCTGCTAAGGATTGGATATTATTATTATTATTTGACACCTCCAGGGAGTCCAAAGACTCATCGAGGGAGAGTGTGCCAACAGCAGCGAACGATTGAACCCCTTCCAACTACTAACTGCGCTCAAACTTACTTAACTGAGCCATTAGTATCAGAGGCTCTACCAATCGACCAAGCTTTGCTGGCAAATGCTTATTCCATATCCAAAAATATGGAATAAGTATTGTGTGAGTTATATAAATGGAAGGATGATCTGACTTCATAATGGATTCATGAATAGATTTAATTAAATCTAATAATGTTTGCATATAATTTTAGCTTAAAGTAATCATTTTGAATTTCTTATTTTAAGAACAATTCTCTTAATATTTGTTTAATTTTTCTGAGATTAGTAAAAAAAAAATTGCAAGAACTAAAATTTCCTGTTCGATTACTCTTGCTCTCTCTCTGTCCTCCCCTTTTCCTTACAAAGATATTTATATAAATGATCCAAAGTTCTGTTACTGGCAGTTATTAAACTATTCCATGGTGTTCCAATGCATTCAAATAAGTGCTAAGCAAGTGCAATCAAGGTCCAGCATATAAGAGATGAGCTGTAGCTAGTAAAGGTAAATTTAGCATGATCTATGGAAAACACACATGTATATCAAGTAAAACCAGTTTTGGCATGCAGAAGCATGTTCTTAAAAATTAAGCGAAGCACATCCTCTCCCTTAGACTTTGAGTGCATGAAAGAAGTCACTTTGAAATATATTTGTGCATGCATACTTAAAATTTTTATTAATAATTTATAATTTATGGAGTAATATTTTAATTTTGGATTTAATTCTTATTCAGAATGCCATGCGACTTAGGTTTACACTTCCTTTAACCAGAAAAAAAAAAATTGTTTCGCTACACAAAACAGTAGCCTGTTATCAACATACAAAATTATGACTCTCCACTGAGTCAGCATACTATGTTGACTCTGTGGGGAGTCATAATTTTCCATTCGCTGTACACAAAATGTTCTTCTGTGGTGTAGCTATTGATGAGGAGGAACAGGCAGTAATACAAGTGAGAGCCAAATTGCATTCAGTAAGTCTGATGTTTAGAAGGCCAATACGTATATATAAATATATAATAACTCAATATATATAATAATATATTAATATATAAAAATACAAAATATATAATATATAATAACTTAATGATATATAGGTCTTTCCTCTTTGCAATCATTTCGTTATCCCACATATACACAAATCAACCAAAAAACATATGCAATTAACAGATAAAAATACTGTTAGTGGATGGAAGATTAAATAGTATGGTTGATGGATTGTCGTGTGGGGTGTCTTCCTGCAGTGAGTCCTTAGACTGTTGGATATCATGTAATAATAATGATTTGTGACTTGATCTGCCTCATTCTCTACATTATATTAACTGCTCCTTCACTTTCTACTTTCATAGATCTAGCTGTAAGAGAACATGATGCATTTGATCAGAAATAATTTTCTGAAAATGGTATTATTAACGATAATTCCCAATTACTATATATCTACTGTGTCAACTATCTACTGAGGGTTACCTGTACTGTTAAAAATTTGGAGAAGTCCATATTGTTCTCACTATTTCCAAAATTTGATCGAATCTAGTATGAAGCTTTTCTGAAGAGATTTCCATTGTATCCTGCATTTTGTAATCATGTGTGAAGATGAGTAATACTTACTGCTCTAATTTCTCTCTCATTACTGGAATGTTCCAAGATTCTGTTCTTTCACTGATTACCAACCCAGTTCATTACCTTGTTAGATGACAATTCTTTGCATTCCTCTTACTCATTTCCATTATCATCATCAATTTGCTTATATATTGCCCTGATGGATCGTTCAGGCTACAACATGATTACACTATTAACTTTACATTATTATTAATGTTTGTAGACTAAGTGGGCAGTTCATTCTCCACTGTTAGACAGTCAGAAAGACCATCATCAATTATAAGCAGCAACTGATTAAGAGACTGGCAAACAAGATCTGCCATGAGATGGCACTTGTTTGAAAAACCTGAGTTTCCAGGAGAAAAAACACCTGCTTTCCCATGCTAAAGATCGACCAACTAGGGAATTGTTGAAGAAAAGGCTTAGGACTAGACTTAAGTTCAAGTCTAGTCGATGACTAGACTTGAACTTAAGTCTCTCTTTGGGCAGCCTAGTGCAGAGGATGCAAATATCACTTCCACTGAGCTATTCAGGCACTTCTGACTCTAATTTTTCCCAGAACTCTCATATTTGTGGTCTTTAGTTTTTGATTAGATGATTTATTTCTAAGCCATCCCTCAGATCCATAACTTAAAACTGGTTTGAATACCATCTTGTATACTGCTGGTTTGGTGTTTTGATTAATTTCTCTTATTTCATATAAACTTATTCAGCTGGCTACCCACATTGCCAGCTTTGCTTATTCTGTTGCCTATTTGCAAATTTAATTTGCTATCTCTAAATACTGCTCCTAAATAGCTGAAATATTTTATTTGTTCTATAGGTTCTCCATTGAGACTACTGAAGCTTTCTGTGTTCCACATATTTTCATACTTTTGGTTTTTTTGTTGCTGATTTTCATGCT
This sequence comes from Typopeltis vanoorti, assembly GCF_054136105.1. Classification (NCBI taxonomy): domain Eukaryota; kingdom Metazoa; phylum Arthropoda; class Arachnida; order Uropygi; family Thelyphonidae; genus Typopeltis; species Typopeltis vanoorti. The sequence continues at coordinate 5,102,407 of NC_143567.1, read as the reverse complement.
AAATTTGTTACAAACGGCCTCGCCTACTACCTATATATGGGAATAAAAAGGCATTAGCTGATTTTTTTATTTTATTATTTTTTTTTGCTATTTAGTTAAAGAATTGTGGAAACTTGCACTGGATGTGTTTAGGAGTACAACATCATCTGCATAAAGCAAAGAGCTAAGTTTGACATCTGATTTTAATGAGTTTTAATGCCACTTTTTTCATGATGCCGTCCATATGCACATTATTGCCAATAAGAGTGGCAATAATGTGCATCCTTGCATTACTCCTGAATGTACATCAAACCATTTTCTTATGTGATCTGTTAGTAGGTACTGAATGAGGGTGGACTGGCAATTTGGGAACTTAGTTGACCAAATTGTACTCTATTGGTTTAAACCACAAATGCTTTTTTCCAAACCATGCACTTTACTGACCTGCACTCATACTAGCCCTAATATGGTGTAGATTTTTGCATGGGATTTGTATTATTATTCAAGCCTCTTCATGGAGTCCAGAGACTCATCATTGGAGGTCTGTATTTAGGGCTTGATATGTTTGCCCACTCATCTGTGGTGAGTAGCTTCAGATTGAACAAAAGAGAATAGAATATATATATATATATACAGCGCCAGCATATAGTATTTTTCTTGTGTGTGCAATTAATGTTCAGTGCCTTTCCAAAAAAGTTTTTTTTGAATAAAGTTGAATAAAACGAACAGGAAATGAAAACTGCTTTACAGTATAATGTTACCTATGGATTAGTCTTGCTTATACAAATTTTTTTTACATGGAACTCAACAATTAATCATAAGTTGATTTATGATACATCAAAAAATAAAGAACTATTTTAGGTATATTTTTGTAAATTTTAATCAAAAATTACAGTGATATAATCGGGTCCAGGATACAATTTCAGGATTTGTTCGTTTCTGGGAAGATCTGAAGGGGCCCGAACGGAAGACAATGTACATTCATAATTATATGTACCATTCGTTGTTCGTTTAAACTCTTATCTCATATTTTTTGACATCTTTTAGGTGCCTGTGTATTTTGCACACACCACCAGTCAGGCCTGAATATATATATAAAAAAACTTTTTAAATTATGTATTTTAAATGTTTTCCAAGAAAGCAGTACTTTTACTGTTCTTCCTATTCTTATTAAATTAGTGATAGTCCTGGACTGGCTGTCTCTGATTTGCTGATGGTGGAGTTTGCTCCTTAGGTCCAAAAGTTAGGGGGTAGGTGAAATCGTTTTATCCCTATCTGAATAAAAGGCATTAGGAGATTTATTTTATTTTTTTATCCTGTTCTTTTTATTTATTGACTTGATTCTTGGAATAGTTCTCACACCAAGAAAGTGTTCTCCAAACAACAGTACAGCACCACAAAATTGGGAGGGGACCTTGGGAGAGTACATTTTTTTTTTCGTGGCAAGTAGAATTTTGTGTAATGTGTTTTCAAAGGTTTCATTAGTCTTGCAGGTAAAGGACTCATTATCCAACTGTAAAAATTTGCACATGAAGTTCCTTCATGACTAGGTTACTTCTATATATAAGATAAGGACTTTGCAATAATTGCTTTAGTATCCCATAATACAAAGCACACATCTTTTTGATCATGTATAATGCTATGCATTATGGGAAGGGCCACTACCTAGACTACTTTCAACTTTTATTGAGTTCACATCAGTGGGAGCCAGTCCTAGAATAGCTAAGATTAATGTACCCACTCTCCAACAAACAGGAGGCTACATGTTCAAATCCTGTCATGGGCATGGATGTTTATGATCAGCAAACATCCATGCTAATACAGAATAACAAAGTTAAAAAAAAGTTATGGTATATTTAAATAAGGGGGGGGAGATTCTGTATAAACAAAAGTGAAAAAAATTATTCATTCTGTTCAGCTTCTTTCCTTTTTTTAAGGACAAAAAATAACCTAACTTTCATATCTAACTTCATGACATAAAGATAAGACTTTTTAACCCTGCGGAGGTCGCGGCTGATCTGACAGATACAAACAAATTGTTTAATATAAATATTCTTACACATATATACACCATTTCTTCCCTCTTTATTCTCTCCAGAGTAGAACAATTTATACTCATCTCCTAGTTCTTTTGCCTTTTCCCCTTCCCACCTTGTCTCCTGCATTCATAAAATGTCCAACTTCCTCATCATGTCTGCCACCTCTTTTCCCCTTCCAGTCATGCTTCCAACATTCAATGTTCACATTCACAACATTCTCTCCACTTGCTGGGCTCGCTTCTTTAACCGCACCCGCCCTTGATGCAGTTGAGAGTGCCGATCAATCTAAAAGGCAAAATCTACAGGACAGTAGTGAGACCAGCTATGACGTATGCTATGTGACCCTGAGGAAAAATAACATCAGCAGGATGGAGGTAGCGGAGATGAGAATGCTTACGTGGATGTGCGGTGTAACCAGAAAGGATTGTCTGAGCAATGGCTATGTAAGGGGAATGGTGAAAATTACGAACTTAAGAGCAAAGATACAGGAGGCAAGGTTGAGATGGTTTGTTCATGTGATGAGGAGGAAGAGTATGTGGGAAGAAAGGTCATGCAGATGGATGTGCAGGGGAGGCGGAAGTGCAGGCAGCCAAAGAAGAGATGGAGGAGGACTTGAGGATGAAGAACTTGGATGTGGCTACAGCCTAAGACAGGAGGTTGTGGAGGAGACTCACTACAAACAGCAACCCTACTTAAGTGGGAAAAGCCGCAGAAGAAGATTCTTACACATATCCAGTGTATAGCATGGAGGTCATGACTAGCTGTGCATGCATATATTAGAGTGATATTCCACACTGTTTATGCGGTCAGTTTTGGTTTAACATGTGTTATGTAAAGGTGTGTGATATTTGATAGTAAATTGTATCTGAGAGATACCGTGAACTCTGATGTCAGTATAGTAGTATTGGTTTAGTTGTTTTTTTTTATTTGCCGTTGAAAATGGTCGGAAAAATATATCGATTGAGTAATCCAGATGTTGAAGAGATTCAGTAAATGTTACTTGAGTCCGATGATGAGAATGATAGTCGAAAGTGATATTTGATGGTAAATTCTATCTGAGAGGTACTGTGAACTCCGATGTCCGTATATTATTGGTTTAGTTTTTTTTCTTTGTTTGATAATTTCTAGATTGTAACTGAAAATAAATAAATCGCATGTATTATATTTGCAGTGTTTTTTTTTTATCTCATTTTAGCACATACTAGTAATGAATGTATCTCTCAGATACATGTGATCTACGCTGCAATTTTTTCGACCGTGACCATTGCAGGGTTATGTATGGACAATAACAGTTTAAAAAAAAAAAAAATGCAATAATTTTAGCTGATCGCTATTACCTAAACAACTGAATACTGTTACCCAGAAAGAAAAGAAAGTAGTGGTCAGAATAATCAAATAGCAAAAAAAAAAAAAAAAAAAAGAATATAAATAAGAGAATAATTATTTCATTTCATTTCTCAATGGGTAAGATTATGTTATTGATTTTGGATGCTGAAATGTGAAATACATGCTTTCAAAGTATGAAATTATAAAAAAAGTAGACATTTAAAATTCAGTTACTGTGAGTGGTTGTAGTGTGTATATGGTAGAGGAGAGTTGTGATTTGAATACTTCAAGATGAACATGAAATTAAATCAATCCATCAAAAATAACCAAGAAGGATATTTACTGTGTCTGGGCGACATGGCTAAATTGATAATACATCATCCACATATAGGGTATCTCAAGTTAACAGACTAATTGGGGATAAAGAGGTTATCCATGAAATTGAAAAGTCTAAATAAAAAAAAATCTAAGAAATAGCATCTACATGAAACCAGAGGTTTATTAAATAACAAATTTAATAAACCTCTGGTTTCATACAAACACTGACCATTGTTTGTGTGCAAAACAGCACATGTGATTATATATAAGCATACATATTTCACCTATTTATTGCATAATAGCTGCTTCATTAGACCATCCATAATCATAACGTACATTAATCACATCGCTTTTAACTGACCTTTGACTTTGTGAATATCTGATAGTTCTTTAGAAAAGTGCAGGATTGGTACTCCACATTTTAATTTATCATTCAGTTCTAATTTCTCTTTTACAATTATGTTTTTTGTATCCATTACGGATTTATTTTTTTTTAAAAAATGTGACATAGAACAAACCAAACATTGTTTACATACTCTATCTGATCAAAATCCAGATACCTCTTTTAGTAGTGGATATGTCTATATTCATCACATCTGTGGCTAATATAGGTATAAAAGGAAGGAGACAGACATCTCATACAATCTTCATAGACAAACATTAACAGTAAAATGGACCATACTGAGAGTTCAGTGACTTTCGACTTGGCATCATCATAGTATATTACCTTTGTAACAACTCAGTTTGGGAAATCTTTTTCCTGACCTACTGTAAGTGGCGATATTGTATAGTGGAAATATCTAAGAGCAGCAATAGCACAATTGTGACCTGATAGGCCATGTAAAATCACTGAGTGGGGCTGCCAAGTGCCTGAAGAATATGGTATGAAAAATTTGCCTATCCTCGGTTCAAATACTTGATATCAAGTTCTGAAATGCCTCTGCAAGTAATGCCTGCAACACAATTACTAACCAGAAGCTGGGGTTTCCTTGGATACACAGCTCCCCACCCCCACAAGCCTAATATAATTAATGGTAATGCCAAGTGTTGGAGTGGTGTAAAGCTTAGTGCATTGGACTCTGGTGCAGTGGAAATGTGTTTGTTCTCTGGAGTGATGAATCACACTTCACCATGTAGCAGTTCAACAGACAAGTTTCAGTTTGGTTCCAGGAAAATGCTGCCTGTCCAAATGTTGTGCCAACTGTGAAATTTGGTGGTGGAGGCATTACGATCTGGAGCTGTTTTTCATGGTTTGGGACTGGCTCCTAGTTCTAGTGATGGAGGATCTTAACCCTATAATGAATGCCTATAATCGCATTCTAGATAAATGATTCTGTGATTCATTCCAACTTGATGGCATCAGTAAGTTGATAAGTTGAAGGCCCTTTCCTGTATCACCACAATGGTGCCCTCATCTACAAAACAAGGAATAGTTTAATGAGATAGGTCTTGAGGAATTTGACTGGCCTGCATAAGAGCCCTGTTCTCAATCCATTGAACACCCGTGGATGAATTGGAATGTTAATTGCGAGCCAATCTGAATCACCTGAAATCGGTGACCACCCTCACTAATTCTCTTTTGACAAAATGAAGTGAATCACCACTGTAAGATACCAAAATTTAGTAGAAAGCTTTCCCAGAAGGTTTAAGGCAAAGGGTTATTAGCAAAGGGTTGATCAACACCATATTAATTCTTTCATATTAGAGTTGGGATGAGCAAGCATCTGGATATTTTTGATCAGATAACATATCTCTACAAATCCATTACATGCATTATGATTTCAGTATTGTCTAGTTGCAACTGTACATTCTGTCATACTTGTACTGGGGAACTGCAAAAGTAGTACCAGCCTATACATTCCACTTGCTAATTGGTTTACAATTTCTCATGGTATTTCTTGTAATTTGATGATTCCTTTAAGCCAAAAACTATTGTGCAACTTAATCGACACAACTTATTTATTTACATACAAGATTTTTTATCTTCTTGGCTGATAATTGAATAATGCCAAAGGGAAATTTCTTCCACCACTTACTTACAGATATCCAAACCCAATATATTGCTCATTATTCACTACTGAACCACAAATGGCTTCCTCAGTAACAACATCTCACTTCGACTTTCCTTGCATCTTCCATAATGTGTTTTGCAAGAAGGGTGGGACTTGGTTAGGTCTGATATCCCATACATGATATGACAAAAATTTCCTTTTATATGATCTGCTTTGGCTAAGGTATCCTTATCTCACTTTGTGGCCTTCATTTGTTGCCTCTACTGTTCTCTTAACTCTGACTTCACTTACTAAACCTATTTGACTGTTTATCTCTGAAAGTCAATCACATACTGTTTAATTACCCTACGAGTGAGATAATCTTCATTGGTGATTTCGACATTCAAGTTTTTGACTTTCTTCTTTTTTCCAACTTCATAGAGAAGGCTGGAAGAGAAGTTTGCATTTACCACAAATTGTTCAACCTGCCAAAATTCCAAATAATCGTCATCATTCTTCCAACACCCTGGATCTTTTCTTAATCAGCTCTCCCTTCAAATGTAATGTAAATGCTTAGATAACTAACATTATCTCTGCCTCATGTCTATGTCTGATTACTGCTTCTGCTGTTCCAATCCTATTACCTGTTGTGATCTAATGCATATTTTTTACTGGGATAAGTGCTTTTTACTCCACTCAGAACCCTTGAGAGGGTTGGGACCTTCCGTGATGAGTTTTGACTCCATGAAGGTCTATCACTAATAATAATAATAATAAATTACCATTGAAAAAACTGTTCACAATATTAAATTTAGTATCCGTGTAAATTATTATTATTATTGCATGAATCGCATGAACACGTCCATGAAGCCCTAAAACCTCATCATGGGAGACCCAAACTATCGACACAATATCTATGTTACTTCTCCTTGTAACCATTAACAGACAAAGCATTCACAACTGACTCTAGCAGTGGATTCCATTCATTCACCACTCTCTCCCAGGAAACAATCTTGGCCTCACACCCTTGCTAACCACACTCTTATCCAACTCCCAGGGATGATCTTGTCCTTTCCCTCTAGCCAAGTTCTGACATATTTCCTCTCTGTTAATCTTATAAAATCCTTTAAGCCATCTAAATGTTTTTATAATAACCCCATCCCCATTTTTCACCTATCAGTCAACTTTTGCAACCCACAAACCCTCAATCTATCCTCATAGGTAGCATTCCACAGACCACTCACCATCTTGGTCACTTTGCCTCTGGATCCTCTCCACACTTCATCTCCAAGAATTCCATGTGACCAGATCTGAGCAGAGTAATCCAGATATGGTCATGTGAAGACTTTATAAAGAGGAATGATAATTCCCTTATCTTTGCTTGTTAGTATGCTCATCAATAACCAAGTAATCCTGTGAGCTATTCTTGCTACCTTAGCAATATGCCCTCTAAACTTCAACTCTATTATTACTCCTTCGATCACTGGCTTCATCACTTTCCTGGAATACAATTTCTTTAATGTGGTACACATCCTGTAATCTTTTTATCCCATAAATGCACATCTTTACACTTTTCTAGATTAAATTGACATTCCCATACTGCGAGACTATTTAAATCATCCTGCAAACTCTGTACATCACCATTATTAACTATTACCCCACCCAACTTTGCACCATTAGCAAACAACATTTTCCTTCAAATTATTTCCTATATTGTTTATGTACAAATTAAATAGCTATGATCCAAGCAGAGCCTTGAGACACACTATTAGTCATTTGCTTTCCTCGGGATTCTGTTCCATCATATACTACTTTTTGGTATCTGTATCAGCCATCCTTGTATGTGTGTGTGTGTATATATATATATATATTATTGATCATAATTTACTCAGTAGAAAATGTATATAAAAATGAATTTAAATGACTCTATACCGGAAAGAGAAGTTTAATGTTAAGATACGACTAATTTCGTTGAAATTCAACTTCTTCAGGTATCACAGGCAAAGAATTAAATAAAAAAATAACAGAGACATGATAAAATACATTAACACATCTAGTATAACACACACAAGTACATTTAAAAACAGAAATGCGTGCTTGAGTTCCAATTGAAGTTACTATGTGCATGAGCTGACACGAGTGCGCCAGTATTGGACAGTGGCAATGTGTGCATCAGAAATATTGTAGCTGAGGCTGTTATTAATATGAGATGAATCAAGCGATATTTCTTTAGATTCAATTATTCTTCTTTCAAGTTCGTCATAGCACAAATGGATATTAGAAGTTTATGGCCAGTCTACGAGGTGTTGGCGGCCTTCATCCAAGTTGATAGAGAAGAGAACTTGGCTAGAGAGAGTGCTAGCCCTGGTTCTGTTGTAGGAAATGTCTCTTTGGTGTACTTCCATGCGTAAAAGGATGGATTTAGCTGTCTAGCTGTAGTATGGTTTGCCACAATCACACAAAATCTTGTGTGATTGTGGCAAAAAAAAAAAAAAAAAAACTTCTTTTTTTTTTGAATGTTATAAGTTTAAGAAGCAACATTAAAATAATGTGAATTTTGTTTTAATGTGAGATGTATTGATTTTTAAAATTCAGCACTCACGTTAGCTCACGCGCGTAGTCAACTTCAGTTGGAACTCAAGCACGCATTCCTGTTTTTAAATGTATTTGTGTGTTTTATACTAGATCTGTTAATGTATTTTATCATGTCTCTGTTATTTTTTATTTAATTCTTTGCCTGTGATACCTGAAGAAGTTGAATTTCAACGAAACTAGTCGTATCTTAACATTAAACTTCTCTTTCTTGGTATAGAGTCATTTAAATTCATTTATATATATATATATATATATATATATATATATATATATATATATATATATATATATATATATCACCAGTTTCATATCCATCCATATTTGTTCTAGTTTGTGTAACAGAGTTCCATGTGCTGCTGAATTTTGCAAACAGTTTTGCAAAATTCAGCAGTTGCCATTCCATTTATCCAACTTAGCTGTCACTCCATTACATAAAGTTAGTAAATTACCAATGCATGACTGTCTTGGTAATTTACTAACACATTTCTGCTTTTAGTTGTTCTGACGACTGACCTTCACAAAGTGATGATGCCCCTCACAGTGTCCCATTCGTTTTATCAGTTTGTTCAGTGTTCCCGTTCTGTTTCCTTTTCATTCCAGGTTGTTTTACCTTTTATATCTGTCGGCTTTGATTACTTTGCATCTTTTTTAGCTTAAATGCACTGCTGAGTTGCTCTACCTGTCACAGCTTGGTGAGTATGCATCTGAGTCATAACAAATATGATCACTTATCCTTAATTAAATAACTTATATTTAAATAATTCTGTTTTCTTTCTTCACCTGTATTAACTGTTTAGTATAAACACTGAAACCTATATTAAAGGCACTATAAAGAGTAATTCTTTAATATAAGTTTTGTAACATGTATTTTTTATGATGACAGTTGTCTTTCTCATAATATATTTTTTTTTTTTGTCATAAGTTTAAGAAGCAACATTAAAACAATGTGAATTTTGTTTTAATATGTACTTTATTGAGTGAGATGTATTGATTTTTAAATTGAATTGTTTTTATAGGAATGTCAGAAGATCTTTTGAGGAGTAATCCACCCAATTCACAATCTCTGTGTCCTCATCAAGATTTAGATCTCCAGCAGGGTAACCTGGCACAACTGAAAGCAGAATTGCGTTTGGTTACAAATGACCGTGATGTATGGAGAAGAGATATCCCTAAGGTCAAAAATTATATTGTTAGCCTTTCTGTATAAAATTTTCATTCTGTTTACACGCTGTAGCCAGTTTGTAAGATATATCTGTATATCTTATGTATGCATTTAGCATGATATCGGTGACATGAAGTACAGCCAAATAGTTAATGCCTGATGTGTGCTGTTGTCAACATTACTGTAACTGTTATCCTCCTGGGATACTTAATGCATAGTAGTTCTAGAGAGTGAGCTAGAGAGAGAGAGAGAGAGGGGGGGGGCAGTGGTTGATATGATGTTAAAAAAAAAAAATTGTGCTTACTAACAGACAGACCACAATCAATCAAATGGCAGCATAATATAACACTGATTTTCAAAGTAGCATACCTGAATGTGCAGTGCATCATTTCCTTTTATATAGATAGGCTATAGTAGCAGATAATTTCACTGACTTCCACACCCCAGTGAAAAAACATGTATAGATACACTAGACACAGGAACATCGGCACTAATTTGAGAAGCCAAAAAAAAGTTCCTTAATCTGGTGTATTCTAGTTCTTGTTGTTCTGCACTGATATTAGTAAGACCTGTGTTTCCCAAAGAAGCATGAATAAATTGGCCCATCATGCTTGTAAAACTGGCACACATCAGATCTCTTGATATCATGATACAGCATCTGGATTTCAGAGCTTATGTGAACATCTCTAGGTGCATCTCTTCATGCTTATAGTTTAGTCATGTGATACCCACTTTTAGGTGGATAATGTACCACACACAGCTCATTCAGGAATGGTTTCACGAGTGTTGTTGGCCTTCTTGCCAAAACTCAGTAGATATTCACTTTATCTCAACCTAATTGAGAATCTTGGGATGATGTGAATCGAACTGATCTTGCTTGTGATTTGAAACAACTGCAAGATGTGGGTCTTTGAGTCGGCATCTCTGCAGAACACTTTTGGCATCTCATGTATTCAGTATCCTGACAAAGTTTAGGCTATTCTGAATGCTAAAAGTGTTACTGTACCTACCAAGTGGGCCATCCAGTATACATAAATGCATATTTTCGAATGAACGGTGGTGTGGAATATGTTATATTAAGAGTTTTATTATATACTTGCATTTGACAAAATATTCATTATCCAGATTTACCTCTCTCCCCTTCAAGTCCAGAATAATCTCAGGTGCCAATATAAATATAGTCCATGCTAAAGGTTTATCTATTTGTTAATCATAATGGAATTAAATATTAATTTTTTTTTACCTTTTGTAATGTAGATTTTCCCTGTTATTTTAATCATTGGCAGTTATCATGTATATGCCATCTCTCTTTTCTGAGGATGGGTTGAGTCCCTCAGCGCTTTATAGGCATTTTTAATGTAGATGGCTTGCCATATCTGTAGTGCATCCTCTAAGGGCAGGTGTTGTGCTTTTAAATGTGTAATTGCAAGCTAAGTTGCCTACTTGTGGGAGGAAATTTCTAGTTACTTGGGGGAAAAAATGCTTCTACCTCCATATATGAGACTGGCTAATTCACCTTCATTTAGAAGCCCTTCCAGTCCAACTGTAAATCCTGGACTGGATTTGCAATTGGATTACATTGCCATTACCAGCTGAGCTGAAGTTCATTTATATGTAATAAATATGTAACCAGCGAGATATATCATATATTATAAACTATAATAAATATGTAACAGCGAGATATATTATTGCTAATGCTATATTCGACAACCAATGTTAACATTGGTTGTGGAATATAGCATTTGTCTTAACAAATAAAATGACATTTTATTTTTTTGTATGGAAATTGCAGTAATGTATTTAAATTTCTGCTACCAGAGATGATTTCAGTTTAGTACCACTGAGATAACACCTGCCATGGCACCATGATATCCAAGTTGAAGTTTAGTTGCATAAAACACAAATACTCTTGACTATTTTCACTCTGTTTTAGTATTGGTGTTACTTCCATGTCTATGGAGTCCAAAGACTCATTGCAGGAGGTCGATACTCACAGGCTACAATGACTATCATACCTTTCTTTGAATACATTGTATTGTAGCACTCATCGCCCACTCTGACAATGCATTCCACTCATTCACCACATGACAAGCTAAAAAAAAAAAAAAAAAAAAAACTTTTTGCTTCCTTACTCACATAACCTTTGTGCAGTTTCCAGGGATGTCACATCACCCATTTTTCTATGCAGTATTTCCTTTGTATCTGTTTGATAGCCTCCTCTCACCAACTTATATATCTCAATCATATCATCCCTCCTCTAGGTGCATAACGTACCACACAGCTTATTCAGGAATGGTTTCTTGAGCCATGTTCTGAAGATCACATTCTCTCGATCTGTACTCATAGTATATACTCCAGAGTCCTGAGAGTTTTAATTATTTTACACCTCTACACTTTCTCTCCATTTCCTTATCACCAATGTAGCCAGGTTACCAGATCTGTGCACGGAAATCCAAATGAGACCTAATACAATAGAACTATCACTTCCTTATCTGTACATTAATGTACTTCACATTATAGCAGCAATTTGCTGGGTAATCATTGTAACTTTCACTGTTTGGCTCCTGAACTTCAGTTCTTTATCCACCAAGATCCATAGATCCCTTGCCTCCTCCACCTCCTGAAGCAAAGTTTATTCCATCTTCTCTGACCAAAGCACATAACTTTACACTCAGCAACATTGAAACAATATCTCGATTCTTTAGCCCAAAGCACCCACCTGTTTAAATCTTCTTGTAACAGCTACACATTAGAACTTCAAACTAAAGGACATTGCTCTTCACTGTGAACTATATAATTGAAGTTAAACAACAGTGGTACTCTACCCTTCACCTTACCTTTTTGGGACCCTGCACCTCCATACACAGCTCAGTCTTCTTTCAGTCAACCATACCTCAGATCAGGGTTTCTCAAACTGTGTTCTGCGGAACACTAGTGTTCTGCAGAAGGTGAATAGGTGTTCCGCGAGAAGTTCCGAAATTTGTCATTTTAGTTTTCTAAGCATTTTTCATGAATAACTATTTTATAGTAAAAATATTCCGAGAAGGATAATATTCATGAATATGTCGAAAAGCTCAGATCCAGAACACCTAATAACATCTGTGTATCGTTAATTTTCACACATCAAAACTGTTCAACATTTGGGAGAGGGAATGCTGCTGTTTATGATGGGTCATAAAAATTGCCTGCAAGCCCATTACAACAATTGATGTCTTATCTTCTGTTGTCAAAACTGAAGGAAATGACATCTGTGTAGCATATGTCAGTGACCAAGCAGCATATTTTTAAACATGGAAGTATTCATGAATTATTGTTAATTTTCACACATCGAAATCTTTCAACATCGGGTAAGAGAATACCGCTGTTATGACCGAACAAAAAAATTGCCTGCAAGTCGATTACCACAATGGCCAGCATTCTCAAAACTGAATAACATCTGCATTGCAAATATCAGTGATCAATCAGCAAGGAAGTATAAAGAAAATTTTTCCACTGAAATTGAAGATCAAGGTAGTCTGTATCCGGTTCTCAAATCTATTACTACTGAATACTTTCTTTGCAAGTTCGTATTGCAGTGTGTAAGTGCTTGTTCTGAAACCGGAGTGCCGTGATTTTTTAAAAGTAATAGGAATATAGGATTAAAATCTGATATGAATAAGAGACAATTTACTTTGTTTAATTTTGGTATTAAGAAATCTCTTATTGAAGGTGTTTGTGACGGAACGGATAGCGAGTCATCCACCTGAATGAAGCCTACAATGATCTCCAGGATGTACAAAAGGAGGGGAAAACTACCAGCACACAGCAGAAAAAGTGCATTCACTTGTAAGTACTTATAATAATATTATAAATATATTTCGTGATCAGAATGGGATATGTAAATGAAAATCAGAACAAATTAATTTAATGATATTTGCCTGAATAAACTACGACATGCTACAACATTTCATTAGTCCAGTAAATTTGTTGGGACCAGGCCCTCGGGGAAAAAAAAAAATCGGCTAACGCCTTTTTATTCCCGTATATAGGGAGTAGGCGAAGCGACTTTTAAAAAAAAGAATTCTTCTTACTCTTTTAACTAATTTTATAATTAATATCTGATTTATTTCGAACTGTTTACTTTTTGTTACTGAACATTTTATCAAATTATTCTTATTACAATTGCTTTTACATTATTGCAAGTATTGTTACAATTCATATTTACTTTTGTGTGTTGCAGTCTTTTTTTACTATTTTGCATTATTCATTTACTTTTATATTATTCGACATTTCTTATTTATAATCTTATTGTTTTTCATACTAAAGTTAGCTTTACAAAAAAATTCTATTTGTTTTTATTATAGTTCTGACAAATATTGGAATTTGAATGTTATTGAAAAAATATCCATGGATACTTGTTTAAAGACAGGAACTTTAACACAAGGAGGAGCAAGTACTTCTGCTGACACATCTACTCATATGATTGGAGAAGATATGGAATTGCAAACTGTGGTTTCTTCAAAAGCTAATATTAAAGAACAAGAGTCATCTAAGAACAGACCAAAACTTAAGTACCATGAAAGTTATTTAAATTATGGATTTACGTGTATTGGCAATACATATGCTCCTGATGTTTTATGTAATAAAATACTAGTAAACAGTTCTTTGGCTCCAGCTAAATTTCGTAGGCACTTCGAAACGAAACACACCGATTACAAAGCAAAGGATATACATTTTTTTAAGAGACGACATGACTCGCTAGAAAAATCTAAACTTCAAATGGCTACAATTGCTACAACTGAAAATGCAACAGAGGCATCTTTTCGCATGAGTTACCACATTGCACTTCATGGTGAAGCTCATACAATTGGTGAGACTCATTAAGCCTTGTGTGAAAGACATTGTATCATGCATGTTAAACGAGCAGGTTGCTAAAAAAAATAGATGCAGTACAATTATCAAATGATACTGTTTCATGCTGCATCAAAGATCTTTCTGCTGACATAGAAAAAGAGCTAATTCATCGACTTAGACTGCAGTGAATATTCATTGCAAATGGATGAAACTACAGATGTCGCAGGACTCACTGTATTACTAGTGTTTGCTTGTTACATATTTGATAAAAGTATTGAAGAAGATTTACTCGTGTGAATATCTACAAGAAAACACTACTGGAGAAGATATATTCAACTGTATTAATAATTATATTACAAAACAGGAAATCGGTTGGGAGGAGTCTATTGATATTTGTACAGATGGTGCTCAAGCAATCGTAGGAAAGAGGAAGGGAGTTGTAACACGTATCCTGCAAGTAGCTACAAGAGCCACCAAAAGGCATTGTGTTTTGCATAGACAAGCACTAGTAACAAAAAGAATTCGTACATATTTAAAAACTATTTTAGATGAAGCCGAAAAATGATCAACTATGTAAAATCTTGACCACTTCAATCCAGATTATTTAAAATTTTGTGCAATGAAATGGGTAGTGCACATAATGCACTTTTATTACATACTGAAGTAAGATGGCTATCCAGAGGAAAAGCATTATCGAGGCTTTTTGAACTTCGTAGTGAGTTAATGGTCTTCTTGATGTCACATAATTTAGGACAAAATTTTATTGAATTATTAAGAAATTCTTCATGGTTGATGAGTCTTGCGTATCTGACAGATATTTTTACAAAGTGCAATGAAATTAACTTATCATTAAAAGGAAAGAATATTACAATTTTTAATACAAGAGATAAAATTGCATCTTTTGATAGGAAGTTGCAATTATGGATTTCTACAGTTGAACAGAATAATTTTGATTATCTTCCCACCTTGCATGAATTTTTGACTGAAATAGGCAGGATTTCATATTATGCTGCAACCTAAAGTAAATGAGGAAGTATCTAACATAATTTTAGAACCCTTGCATGACTTGCAATCAACCCTTTCAATATTTTCCAAAATCCAGTGAGGACAATTCCTGGATTCTGAATCCATTTACAGTGACAGCTAAGCCAGCAGGCTTCAGCGCAAGTGACTATGAAAATCTAATTGACTTAATAAGTGACTCTGATTTAAAACAAAAATACAAGGAACTGCCAATAAATAATATCTGAACAAGCGTGTCAAACTAGCTATTTTTGTTTTACTTCCTTTTACAACGACATATTTATGCAAGGCAGGATTTTCATATTATGCTGCAACCAAATCAAAGTCCAGGAACAGATTCGACGATACACCAAATATGAGAATTCAACTTTCTAATATTGTGCCTGATATCAAAAGAATTTGTAATTCAAAGACCCCAAAACTTTGGTGACATTAAGAACTTAATTTGCACTATACATTTTACTATTTTTATCTGTTTTGTTTTAGCTTATTAATATTTGACAATAAATGATTGTTTTTTTTTAACGCTTGTATTTACTTATTTATTTTATTTATATTTACCTAACCTACAAAACCAGCACACAGGAGAAAAGTCCGCATTCCCTCGTAAGTACTTATAATAATATTTTAAATTTTTGTTGATCCGAATGGGATATGTCAATGAAAATCAGTGCAAATTAATTTAATGATTGTTTAATTGATGTTTAATTATTTATTAATTAATGATTATTATCATCATCATCAAATTCCTGCCATGTACCCTCAAGGGGTGTACAGGATATGATAGTACTACATGAAAAAAATTACATCATTATTAATTTCCTATCTACAATTTTCCTCCAAATCAGTCTGTTACTTGTCAAGATTCCAACATTATCAGATCTTATATTTCTATCATCTAAAGTACTTTGTACCGTATCAATCCACCTATATCTTGGTCTTCCTCTGGATCTTTTCGCTGCCAACCTGGCAGAGAACACTTGTTTTGCTAATCTTTCCTCGCCCATTCTGTTTAAGTGACCATACCACCTGAGATTAGCTCTGCTAACACATTCCTGGATGCTGACAATGTCAAGTTCTTTCCTAATATCCTCGTTTTTAATATGATATTGCCATTGATGCCATCTGTTCATGCCTATAATCTTTCTCAGGACTCTCATATCTGTGGTCTCTAGTCTTTGGTCAAGTGTTTTACTTCTGACCCAGCTCTCAGATCCATAAGTTAAAACTGGTTTGAACACTGTCTTGTATACAGCTAATTTAGTGTTCCGACTAATTTCTCTCTTATTCCATATGAATTTATTCAATTGACTTCCCACCATACCAGCTTTGCTGATTCTGTTGCCTATTTCTATATTTAATTTACCATCTTCAGTAAAAATCGTGCCTAAATAGCTGAAATGTTTTGCTTGTTCACAGGTTCTCCATTCACAACACAGTTGACATTTTCACTGATTCTGCCTATTTTCATTGTCTTTGTCTTTTTATTGCTGACCTTCATACCATATCTATTACAACAGCTATTCAATTTAGTCAGAGAATCTTGCAGACTTGTAGCAGATTTATTTAGAAGTATAACATCGTCTGCATAAAGCAAAGAGCTGACATTAACATCTCTAATTTTGATATCATGTTTAATACCACTTTACTTCATAATGTGATCCATATAGATAATGAATAACAGAAGGGATAATGTACATCCTTGTCTCACACCAGATTTAACATTAAACCATCTTCCTGTACTTCCTTCAATTCTAACTGCTGACTTTCAACTCAAATAAAGACTAAGTAATGCTTGATATAATGCCCCGTTGACACCATATAACTGCAGCGTATTGAATAGCTTCTCTCTTTGCACCTTATCATATGCCTTTTCCAAATTGACAAAACTTAAATACAGATCTTTTGTTATATTCCCATGCTTTCTCGACTATTTGTCGTAAAGTGAAGATCTGATCCTGACAGCCTCTATTTGGCCTGAATCCAGCTTGTTCTTCACCAAGCTTTTCTTCCACAATTCTTCTCAACCGTTTCTCAAGTATACTTGCATAGATCTTGCCAGGAACACTCAATAGGGAAATACCTCTGTAATAATCACATGCAGTTTTATTTCCCTTTTTATATATGGGTACTATGAGAGCTCTACTCCAATCATCAGGAATTCGTCCCTCTGTCCAGGCTTTCTGAATTATGCAGTGCAGCCACTGTAAGACTCTTATACCACCATACTTCAGCATTTCTGGTCGAATATCATCTACTCCTGCTGTCTTTCCACATTTCAAGCCTTTGATGGCTTTTTCTACTTCAAGTGTGGATATGTATTCCTGACTGCATGCCTGGTCAGTGTTTTTTACCACTGTGCTGTCATCACTGCTTGTTTCATTTAGCAGTTTTTCAAAGTAATTACTAAATACTTCAAGGATATCTTTTTCTCCCGTTTTCATGTCACCTTTATCATCTCTAACTCCTTTTACAGCACTCTTTCCTCCATTCCTAAGCTTCTTCAACAACCTCCAGAATATTTTGCCACCTTCTTGATATTTATTTTCTATATTCTTGCCAAAGTCCTCCCATGACTTTTGTTTAGCTAGTTTTACACTGTGTTTAGCATTCTTGCATTTGTCTCTATATTCTCTAAGAGCACAAGCTGACTTATTTGACAGGAACTTTTGATATGCTTTCTTCTTTTCCTTCACTGCCTCGTTAACTTCCTGTGTCCACCAGGGAGTTCTGATTTGTTTATCCTTACAGACAACCTCACCACATGCCTCTCTGGCAGTATCAATCAATGTTTTCTTCAGAGTTTGCCACTGAATCTCGAAAGTTTGGTTCCTGTTCTCAAACTCTTTCATTTTTTCTTCAATAATCTTTGTGTATTTTAGTCTACAATTCATATCTGAGAGCTGCTCAACTTTTATTCGCTTTAAAACTTTCTTACATGTTATTCTTTTCAATATTAAATTCAATTTTATCCTGCTCAACACTAAA
Source organism: Typopeltis vanoorti (assembly GCF_054136105.1). Lineage (NCBI taxonomy): Eukaryota > Metazoa > Arthropoda > Arachnida > Uropygi > Thelyphonidae > Typopeltis > Typopeltis vanoorti. The sequence goes on along the minus strand of NC_143567.1, from coordinate 5,084,153 downwards.
TAGTGATCACTTCCAATTTCAAATCCTCTGTACACTCTGGTGTCCTGCACCAGGGAGAAAACATCACTATCAACAATAACATAGTCAATGAGACTTTTCTTATTCCTAGCCTCTTCTCTCCATGTGAATTTGTGCACATTTTTATGTTGGAACATGGTGTTAATAATAACTAGTCCATGTCCTGAGCAGAAATCCAACAGATATTTGCCATTATTATTAGCTTTGCTCTTTTCTCCAAATTTTCCCAAAATATTTTTGTTGTCTCGCAATCATTTCCTACTCTGCTATTTGGTTCCCAACAAGGACTAACTTTTCATTTTTCATTGTGTCAGTTGTTTTTTCTAAAGCCTCGAAAAACTCTTCGACTTCTACCTTAGTAGAACCTTCTGTGGGACTATAGGCACAAATAAGTCTTATTGTCCAGTTCCCCATTCTCATATTTGCCCACATTACTCTACTTGAGACTGACTGCCAATTGAAAATAAAATAAGCTAAATTACCAATTAATTATTAATTACATTATAAAATAACCAAGGTGTTCCGTGAACATTTCAGGATTTGTCAAGTGTTCCGTTGTAGAAAAAGTTTGATAAACCCTGCCTCAGATGACTATCCATCCCTAATCTGCTCAGTTTCAACAGTATTTTATAGTACTTTTTTTATCAGTATCATACAGTACTCTATCAAATGCTTTATCAAAATCCATTTAAATCATGGTATAAGCATCTTTCTGTCCAGTACACTACTTACCCTATTATAAAATGTAACCAAATTACAAAAGTAGCATGACCTCCCTTAACGAACCGGTGCTGCTCTCTTTAAAGATTTCCATTTTTCCATCCCACAGTTTGAAAACTCCACTGTGTTAGATGGATAGGTTCAGTTCTAGTTGCTGGCTAGAGGAACGTTTTATTTTTTTGGGTGAGGGGGGGGTAATTTTTAACTCCTTAACTGTAGAACTCGCACTGTTTCTTATAACAATGCATTTTGGATAGGAACATGAACTGATGGTAGCTGTCTGCTGTCCTTCCATCATTCATAGTCTGCATATCATTAATAGCCTCTATCATCCAGATGTCATTATTGTACAACAGCTAAATATGAAGCATTCATCTCTTCTAACTCCATAGAAGGCCTGTGCAAATCATCTCCAACTATACCATAACTAGCACACTACATACTTAGTGGCCTTTTTTTTTTTTTGCAAGGCATCTATCAGAAAATGCCTGAACAACTCAGACATATAAAGGCATCTGCTCCTAATGATATCCTCCAATTATACTTAACAAATGCTTGAGAATCGACACTACTTTGCTGTCACTGCTAGATTATGTGAGTTAGCACAAACCTTGCTCAATGAAAGTAGATTTATATTCAACATATTAAAAAGAGATTGGATAAATTCTGCCATGAGACTATTGACCCATTACTCCCAACTTGTTTTCTTAAATAATAGAGGGGGACTTATCAGTAATCAGCTTCATCATCTGGAGATAAAAATTGGTCTGTAGGATCCATGTTAGATCTTCTTGCTTACATCTCCCACCTTTGGGCATATACACTACAGAAAGATTTGATAACTGGGAAGCCTGATCATTAACTTCATGTAATGATGATGATGGCATTCTCTTCAGATTTCTGTACTAATGCAGGTCTTCCTCAGGACTCTATCATCCATTCTTTTTTCTTACATAAATGAACTCTCATTTATGTATATAAGACATACATATATACATCCATACAACTGACATTAAAACTTATTTTTAGTTTTGTGATCTCTCTCCATTTTTCCTGCTTGTATGACAAACATTCTTCAAGATCTACGATTATTTCCCATAAACACTGATCTCTGCAACCTTCCATCAGTGGAGTGATGACAACCTAACTTTCAATTCTTCCCAAACAGTTTTGTCTATTTTCTTGCAAAAAATACCTCAGTTCATCTCCCTTGCCTTTGCTAACATTCAGCTGAATGAGACCAGATCTCTCCCTCAGAGTGGTGCTTACCCATTCCTGCTGATCGTGTGACAGTTTATAGTACTCATGCCTTTTTGTGTTTCAAGATCATCTACAACCATTGCAACACATCACTTCTGGAGCATTCTTGACTTCCAGAAAACTTGGCATGCATCTTTTTATTTTTTTTTTGCTCAAGACTTTACTTTTCATCTCTTCAGCTGCTAACTCTGTACAAATCCCAAATCTTCCCAACCATTTATTATTCTATGGGTATCTCCATGGAGTTGGAATAAAGAAGAATAAATAACCTCTCTGCCTTTACTTGCAGTGTTTTTCAACATCCAGATAATCTTTTGAGCTATTTTGCTAACTTTTGCAAATATGCCCTCTGAACTGAACTCTTTGTTCACCATTACCCTCAAATCCCTGTCAACTGAGTACTATCTTACATTTTGCAGCATTAAATTAACCACCATTATCCCTTTGCCCAGAATGCCAATTTATGTAACTCGTCCTGAAGGATGATTTACATCAGCTTTTGCCTTCTTGAGTTTTTGTATCACCAAAAACAATTGACTCTTCCCCTTCTTAAATCATTCCATTATCATTAATATATAAATTAACCATAGTGACCCTAGTACAGAGCATTTATGCACCCCACTAGATGCACTCATTCTACTAGACTATCATATACTACTTTTTTTTTTTTTTAAGGTCAACCCTAATCTATTGCAGCTCTGCTTTCAGTTCCTTTTTTGGAGCAATTGTTACTATATTTTTTAAAGTATTTATTATTTCTAATTTCTGTGTTGGAGGATAAGAGTATGTATATACTGTCATGGGGAAACAGGTTTTTATGATTATGCCCTGGACCAGGGATTGGCAATTTTTTTTTTTTTTTGAGAAGAGCTAGCAAGTAAATATTTTATATTTTTTGCACCAAGAGGTATTATATATGTCATTTGAGGATACTGTATACTTATATTAAGATAGAAAACAAAATTTATACAATTTTTTGTTAACAAAATACAGAATATATTAGTGTGCAAACAAACTTTTGGGAAATTAGAAGTATGGAATTTATTTTTCCTCCCTCGTCTCCATTGAGAGATAATTATGCTTAATTGTAGTTCACAGAATGCTCATCAAATAAGGCTGATATGTAATGAGATTTTACGTATTTCATCTTTGAAAATGCTTTTCCTGAGCTACTGAATTTGAATGTAAACAGATATGTACCAATATTCACCAACATAAATTTGTAAATTATTATAAATAGCAAATTTATAATAATTTACTTTTCTCACCACAATAGGTCAGGCTATGCAGACTAAGTTTTAGATATTATGTAGCCTATGATAGTATGGTGCTAGTTGCTTTAATGTAGTGTGTGCATGTGTCTACATTCCCGAAAACTGACCTTATTACTTAAGTTGAAATGGCGAATTTTAATGTTATTACCATTATCTCGAAACAGTAGTAGTTGATTTCATAAATCTAATATGAGTGTTCACTTTCAATTTGGTTCCTCCCCAAACAGAATCTTATGAAGAAAGACCTTGTTGGTTGAAACCTTAGAAGTATGGTGACTAAGAGCAGTTTGATTGAAGTTTATAAAGCTGTTAAGTAAATGATTTCAAAGCAGGGTTTGAAAAATTTTGTGCTCACTCACCAGTCAATCAAATATCTCACTCATCAGATTTGTCAGCTTATAAGGTTATTACATAGTTATATGACCATGGTCAGTTTATAAGTTTTATTAATACTATGTCTAATTTTAACCCTGTGTAACTACTGGTATTGAAGTAGATATGTTAACTACATAATGTATTAGCATGTTTATCAGTCTGTAAAAAAAAAAATGCATGCATTTATAGGTGATACATTCTCATTTATTATTATTATTTTTTTATTAATACCATTTTTCACTACATTTTTGCTTCTAGTACATATGTCTTGAATTGGATTTATGGAATAAAGCAAACAGTTTCTTCTTGCCATTCTAACAAATATGGAAAATATAAAATATAATAAAAACTCTCAGTAAAATAAAACCATTATGGCTTCACATATAACTACGTTAGTGTGTTCCTGAATTCTGACTTGACCCCTAAACATTTCATATGACAGTATTTCAGATAGTGCTAATGATGTCATATGACATGGAGACAATTTAGAAATAATTCAAAATAATGTAGGTTATAATCAAACTGCCAACTACCATCAGAACCTACACCAACGGCGTCTACTTACCACCACCATCACCAGTGGTATTTTTTGTCTGTACCACTGACAAAAGTTTTCAGGAGAAAAAAATCCCACTATCTCTGCTTATTTTATTATTATTATTATTATGTGACACCTCCAAGGAGTCTCCATCTCCACCACTCAAATCACCAACTACAGCAATTTACACCAATGCCATCTACTGCTCACCAACCACTAGTATTTCCACAGACAATCACAAACATCCATGCCCATGATCGGATTCCAAGTGGTTAGCATATCCGTTCTTCAGCCAAAAGGCTGGAGAGCGGATATGCTAACCGTTCGGCCAACCAGGCCATCAATTCTGCTATTCCATCACTAGGTACTGGGTAAGTTTATCTTTTTAAGTTAGTTTATCTATTTTAAGTTGTTGTGTTGCAATTAACTGGTTATCTTGTAGTATAACATCACACTCTATAAAGATTAAATAATGCATGCATATCTGGGTTGAAATATGTTGCATTTCATTACTACAAAGTCAGTGATCAACAAAACAGATATTTGCAATGACTAGTATTCCTCTGTAAGTAAGGAAATATGAAAAAAGCTATTTAAATCATAAAATGTGAAACAGAATTGAATTACATAAATAAAATTATCGAACCTGCACTCCTCTTCTGATTTGATTTTTCTCATCTCATCTTCCTTTTACCCTCTTTTACCTTGTGGTATTGAGGATTTATTAATCACCAGACCTCAAACCATTCACAGGATAAGGTGGTCAGCCCTATGTTCTGTAGTGTTGAGTTCTCGAGGCTGGTTTGCCTACTTTGCAGGATGAAAAACCCCAGGATAAACTGGGGAAAAAACCCTACTGTCCACACCCAAGATCGGCTAACTTGGCTATGGCTGAGGAAGATCCTTCAGCTCCTCACGTCACCGATGGGAATCGAACCTAGGGCATTCCTTTCCCGGACATATGGTTGCGAAACGCATAGCCACTAGGCTAACTGTGCGGACAATTTGATTTTTACTGAACTAAAAATTTTAACACTGTTTAAATTTTTGAAATAAATTTCTCAAAGAAAGAGCCATAGCTTTATTTTGGTGATGTAAATTATCAGAAATAGAGGATATTAAACATCAGACCTTATTTCAAAGCCAAATATACTTAGAAAGTTTCAAAATTTTGACCAGAGAGTTTGAAAATACAATCCTCGGTGTCAGAGTTGCATCAGCTTGTGCTACTTAAAAGAAATGGGTACCATCCACTTGTCCATATATTTGCCTTTTATTAGTGCATTTGGTAAAGGTTTCACTAAATAAATAAATGCACTAATAAAAGATGAATATACCACTACCTGGGCAGTGATCATGTCTTTTAAGTAGCATGAGCTGAGGCAACTCTGATGCTGATGATTGTATTCTTATATGTCCTCTGGAAAAATTTCAAAGTTGGCTCTTTAATATCCTAATAATAAAGGGTATTTTTAGTTTCCCAGGATTGTGTACTAGGGGACCATAGTTGTGAACCTGTAAAGATTGCTCAAGGTTATTATTATACAGGCATCTTCGTGAGGTCTATGGACTCATCTAAGTAGTCCCTAAACATTTTCTCAAGCACTAACCAACATTTGTACAATAATTATTATAATTTGCTTTGAACTCATTCACCAAAAGTCATCCACAACAGACTGGTAACCCATTTTACTCATTTGCTGCCCTCCAACCAAAAATTTTAGTCCTTACACCTTGCTAACCACACTCTCTGAATTTCCACGCAACTCCCAGTCATATACAGGTATCCCTTGCTTAATGTGGGATTTGATTAATGCAGCAAAAGTAATTTCAACAATCCCTTTGGATGTGGCAAGAGTTTTAATTAAATTTACAATGCAAAAACATGCATGCCTGGAGGAGTGTTTCCTGGCTGAGAGAAAGAAAGTCATGAATATGATGAATCATTCCTCCCATTAAGCATTAAGAGTGGGTGTATTACAAGCTCCAATTGTTCTGCTGTATTTACAAATTACGTTCTTTGTAAATTTTACACCCATTAAGCATGTCAAAGAATAAGGACAGTCCCACAACCGGGTCATTAAGTGAAAAAAAGAGGAGGAAAGTAAGAGGAGGAAAGTACCTTAGATACTAAACTTGATATAATTAAAATATTTAAACGTGGTGAAAGTAAAAGTAACATTGCAAGAGAATTTGGTTTTAATGAGTCTACAATACAGACTATTTTATCCAAAGCTGATTAGTATTGCAAGCAAGGTAAAGTTGCATCTACATCTGCAAGTATGCAATGCACACGTAATCGAAGTGCTATAATGATTGAAATCTGTTGATTATTTGGCTATAAGACTGCAATCAAATGAGAATTCCAATTATTGCCTATAATATCATGGCCAAAGCTCTAAGGTCTTGAAAAGACCTTAGAGCTTTGAGAAAAAGAGACTAAATATAAAGAAGACAATTCAAAATTAGCAGCTAGCAAAGGCTGGCTTGAAAATTTTAAAGAATGTGAAAATAACAGGTGAAGATGCTGCATTTACATTCCCTGCTGAGCTGTAGAAAATTATCGAAGAAAATGATTACGATTACTGCCAAATTTGCTGAAATCTGCAAAAGCCAACAAGCTCGAGTATCGCATTAAAATAAGTTCTATTTTTATAAAAGGCAAGTCCATGCATATTTTTATTGTTAACTTTATGATACTAATGCTTTTGGTGTTCCCCAAATTTTTCTTATAATCAAAAATGTTCCATGACTTCGAAAAGGTTAAGAACCATTGCTCTAGTACCTAGATCAGATATGATCCATTGTGTTCATCAGAAGTTTCAAACTCAAATAAGCACTCTGGACCATATCTGCATTTCATATCTTGGATTCTTTTGCAGGCCACCTAAAATTTTTAACACATTTTTGTGTTAAATTTTTGTTTTTATTATTATTACTATTATTATTATAATAACCTCCATGGAACCAGTAGACTCATCCTGAGAGACCCACTTAACTAACAACATTTATCATATTGAACCTTGAAATCTCCCTGTTTTCACAGTACACTCTGGCAGTGTGTTCCACTCACCAGCCACTCTATGTAAAAAACCTACTCTCACATCGATCTTCACATCTGTACACTACTTCCTGGGATGACCTCTCATTTCTTTTCATCTTATTCTCCACTGTTTTTGTAATCCCTTCAGTATTAATCCAATAAAATCCTTTAACCAACTTGAAGGTGTTTATCATGTCATGTATTTTCTTCTTACCACCAAACTCTTGAATCTACATTCTCTCAAATGTTCTGCATAACTAACATTTGCCTCTGGGTCCTCTCTAGTGATTGCACATGGCAGTGAAAATCAAGTGACCAAATTTGATCATAATAGTACATGTGTAGTCTGACCAAGTCACCACTACCTCTTTATCTCTCACTCTCTCTCTCTCGATGTACTTATCATAGCAGCCATACATTGTGCATTTTCACAATTTTTATATTTAAGATGTCTATATAGACTACATTCAGTATGATCATAAAATAGATTAATATTAAATTAATAGATAACAGGAAGTAGTATATAGATGGGAATCCTCAAAGAGCCATCTAAGTTAGGAGCGATTTTTCATAATTTGTGTAGGTCGAATATTAAGTGTAAAATTTCTCTTTGCTCACGACATAAGCTATTCAGAGCAGTCAACTAATCGGATGACCTCACTTCTTTACAGAATGATCTCAAATAATTGGAAGAGTGGACAAGGAAGTAGGGTTTAAAATTTAATGTAAATAAATGTAAGTATATGCAATTTGGAACGAAGATAGTATTAGATGGATATAAGTTGAATGGGCAGGCTATAGAGAAAAAGTTAATATGAGGATTTGTGTATTATTTTGGTGATAGGGAATTTTAGTTCAGAAATCACATTGGGAAGACAACTGGTAAAGCTTAGCAGATTATATGCTTCACTTGTAGAAGCTTGAAAATATTTCACTTGTTCGGGAAGAAGGAAATTATGATAGTCATATTGGGTCTCTGGTAGACAAGTAAAAACTTTGCAGAATAGCAAGAGAATCTTATTCAGAGATAGTTCACCAAGATTCTAGAGAGAATGTATTATCCTAATACTAACGAGAATCGGTTGTCTAATTGTAATTGGATGAATTTATTATTTTGTTCTGTTCCAGTTTTACCTCAGAAACATTAAAATTGACTTGCAACACATTTAATAATAGTTGCATGTATTATTGAGATCTGAAGATGAATTTGAATAATTTGTGGAGTTTCATGTTACTGCTACCCCTCCCCAGATCAATTTAAGTCTCGATGTAGAAGGCTAATAATAATTAAATATTTTATTTTATTAAATATCAGGTCACTATCTTTGTACATCTTCATTTGTTGAGGCTGAAGTGCTGTGAAGAATCCATGTTGGAGGTTTAATGGAATATTATCAACTCTGAGAAAGGATTAAAACTAATTTTAATGCTTCCAGTATTTCGTCTCAGTCACAGAGACATCTTCAGGAATTACAAATAACTTTTTTGTAATAACACACAAATACAATACAATGATAAGTAAAACAAGTGAGTGAAACTAAAGTCCTATCTAGGGGCACCGTAGGTGCCGGGGGGGGGGGGGCATAGCCCTCCTAGTCAAGCCATAAAAGCATTGCCCAAGAGACATGACAAGGACATGCATTCATCAGTCCTGGTAGGAATAAACAGCGTTAACTGAGTTTTCATAATACAGATGTCAGCAAGATATGTACCCCTTTAACTCTCATCAAGAAATTTGCTTTCACAGAATGTCTTGTTCACTCCAGATACAATGGAAATCATCCAAAGTACCTGCTTTTGTGCATGCTGTGGCTTCATTTCCATTTCACTGCTACACAGTGCCACTCATTTGTATATGATAACCAGACTCGGATCACATTTTATGTAATGTACCTGACTTTCATATGCTGGTCCAAGTTATTGTGATTTTTCTCTTTGTTCCTTAACGCATGGAAACCAGTGTAATTAGAAACTGAAATGTCATAATTGAAATAAGTTTTGTAACTCACTTCTCAAAGTCTTTGTTTTGTATGACTTTTTATTGTTTAAATTCAAAGCAGTTGATTTTTGTGGGTTAATTTTTAATGAAAAACAAGCAAAAAAAAAAAAAAAAGATTTAATTATTTAGCTGCTTATATAGCTGCAAGTGCAGAAATTGAAAATGTTGAATACACTATCTCCTTTCCTTAACAGCCTATAACATTCATTTGGATGTAGCAGGCATTCTGGCTAGATTCAAACCCAGGATCAATAATCCACATAAAGAAATTACAGCCTTAAAAAAGCTATGTAATAACAAGAATATTGTCATAACCAAAGTAGATAAAGTTGATGCTTTTGCTTTAATGAATCAAGTAGAATATGGTAACAAAATACATGATCTGCTACAGGATACATACAGAATTATAGATCAAAACCTTAATAATACACAGAAGAATAAATTATTAAATTACTGAAGAAACTCGCATCTTCATCCAAAGAAATGGTTAGCATGCCTTATGAAGCTGCCCAGGTCATATGGAGTACTAAAAATTCCCAAACCTGACACTTCGATATGCCCTGTGTTGATAATCTAGACAGTCTACATATAAACTTGCCGGACATTTGGCAAAATCAGTTGACCTTCATGTTGAGGGGGAGGGGGGTGGCTTGGTACTGGCAGAAAAACTAAAAGGGCCAGTACCACTGATGGTACTGGCCCTTTTTTGTTCTTCATTTTTTTCTTTGCTTATCTTTCTGTATTCTTTGCTTTGCTTCTTCTGAGTGTTTTTTTTTTTTTTGCTATCCATTCTTTCAGACACCATCACTAGGATCCAGTGTCCTGTTGCTGTTCATTGTTTAAGTTATATTTGGTCATTCAAACATATAATTAAATTGTAATATATTGATCATGATTTATAAACATCTAATATCAACAAGTTTCTCTTACCATTATAAGCCCTGAAGAAGCTGGACAGCCCCGTTGGCAAAACTTGTTGGTATTAGATGTTTCATAAATCATGGTCAATTAAAGATCAATATATTATAATTTAATTATGTTTGAATGACTAAATATAACCTAAACAATGAACAGACTCGATGATGATATGAAACAAAAGGTACGTTATTTTGAGAAACTCAAAAGTAAAAAAGCTAGACTTCTAAACCATCTAACTTTCTTAAAAAGATGCAGAAATGTTAACATTATTCTGAAGTTTTTAACATTCAAAGAACAATTCCATTTAAGAAGAGCAAAAAGAATATATACTAAGGCATCCCTAGCCCTACTATGTGAAAGAATACAACACGTAAGAGTTGAACTTAACAGAATAGATCTTTCATGCTTCCAACATAGAGAGCGACTTATTTTGAGAAACTCAAAAGTAAAAAAGCTAGACTTCTAAGCCATCTAACTTTCTTAAAAAGATTCAGAAACTTTAACATTATTTCCAAGTTTTTAACATTCAAAGAACAATTCCACTTAAGAAGAGCGAAAAGAATATATAAGGCTTCTAGATAAGATGATTTACAACAGTTTCAACAAAGTTTTTCTAATTAGTAAAAAAACTCAAATCAAAATATTCAACACACTATATGAAAAGTATTACAACTCTGGACCAAGCCTCCCTGATGAAAAAGTGATTTTTATTCTTTCGGGACATATATTACCACAACCAGAAACTGAAATACTTAAGAAAGGATTCAATTTTGCCATCGCCCCAGATCATATTCCTAAGGTCGACATCATCGGTAACATAGAGAAAGCACTCTCATCCTTTCCAGAAACAACAGCAAATGATCTGAGATTAAAAAGTGCTGTTATCCTTTCAACTTCAAAGCCACCTAACCTAAACATAACACCCCAAGAAAAAAAGAGCTCTCTCAAACTTGAAAAAGGATAAACAAATAATACCTTAAAAGCAGACAAAGGTAATGCCACATTACCTTTGTGCTTAAGGGTCAAAGCTGTATAACTGAGAGGAGACCTCCACATAGCCTTTAAAGGAATGCGGAGAACCGACCAGGGCTTCTGACCTAATGTCCAATCCTCACCTTCTCGTGGTGCACCCTGTTGGGTATCTACTTTGATACTGAATGAACGAGGATGGGCTGGCAATTTGGGATTTAGCCGACCAAATTGTATTCTTATTGGTTAAACCAAAATAAAAAATGATGGTACAACATGACAAAATTTCATGCCGGCTGGGGCGTCGCCCGGTTAAACAAGGCCCCCGTTGTTTTCGCCAGGGAACCAGGGCGAACAGCGAAAAGTCAGCTACTGGAACAAATCTGAAAACAAACCCCAACTCAACATCACCAGAGTTAAAGATTGGTACTATCAACGTAAGAAGCCTGAATGGCAAAGAAATGGAGCTAGCTGAGGAATTAGATAAGTACCAGATCGACATAATAGGGGTGACTGAAACAAAAAAGACCAAAACTGGTGGTGAGCAATAAATACAAAATGATATATTCAGGCAATGACAATCAAGGAAAAGGAGTAGCCATAGTATTCAACACAAAATACGAGGCTAATCTTCTTGAATGGCAGTCAGTCTCAAGTAGAGTAATGTGGGCAAATATGAGAATGGGAAACTGGACAATGAGACTTATTTGTGCCTATGGTCCCACAGAAGGTTCTACTAAGGTAGAAGTGGAGGAATTTTTTGAGGCTTTAGAAAAAGCAACTGACACAATGAAAAAGGAAAAGTTGGTCCTTGTTGGGGATCTAAATAGTAGAGTAGGAAATGATTGTGAGACATACAAAAATATTTTGGGAAAATTTGGAGAAAAGAGCAAAGCTAATAATAATGGCAAATATCTGTTGGATTTCTGCTCAGGACATGGACTGGTTATTACTAACACCATGTTCCAACATAAAAATGTGCACAAATTCACATGGAGAGAAGAGGCTAGGAATAAGAAAAGTCTCATTGACTATGTTATTGTTGATAGTGATGTTTTCTCCCTGGTGCAGGACACCAGAGTGTACAGAGGATTTGAAATTGGAAGTGATCACTATTTAGTCTTGAGCAGGATAAAATTGAATTTCATATTGAAATGAATAACATGCAAGAAAGTTTTAAAGCGAATAAAAGTTGAGCAGCTCTCAGATGTGAACTGTAGACTAAAATACAGAAATATTATTGAAAAGAAAATGAAAGAGTTTGAGAACAGGAATCAAACCTTGGAGATTCAGTGGCAAACTCTGAAGGAAACATTGATTGATTCTGCCAGAGAGGCATGTGGTGAGGTTGTGTGCAAGAATAAAAAAATCAGAACTCCCTGGTGGACACAGGAAGTTAAAGAGGCAGTGAAGGAAAAGAAGAAAGCATATCAAAAGTTCATGGCAAATAAGTCAGCTTTTACTCTTACAGAATACAGAGACAAATGTAAGAAAGCTAAACAGTGTGTAAAACTAGCTAAACAAAAGTCATGGGAGGACTTTGGCAAGAATATAGAAAATAAATATCAAGAAGGTGGCAAAATATTCTGGAGGTTATTGAAGAAGCTTAGGAATGGAGGAAAGAGTGCTGTAAAAGGAATTAGAGATGATAAAGGTGAAATGAAAACAGGAGAAAAAGATATCCTTGAAGTATGGAGTAATTACTTTGAAAAACTGCTAAATGAAACAAGCAGTGATGACAACACAGTGATAAAAAACACTGACCAGGCATGCAGTCAGGAATATATATCCATACTTGAAGTAGAAAAAGCCATCAAAGGCTTGAAATGTGGAAAGGCAGCAGGAGTAGATGATATTCGACCAGAAATGCTGAAGTATGGTGGTATAAGAGTCTTACAGTGGCTGCACTGCATAGTTCAGAAAGCCTGGACAGAGGGACGAATTCCCAATGATTGGAGTAGAGCTCTCATAGTACCCATATATAAAAAGGGAAATAAAACTGAATGTGAGAATTACAGAGGTATTTCCCTACTGAGTGTTCCTGGCAAGATCTATGCAAGTATACTTGAGAAACGGTTGAGAAGAATTGTGGAAGAAAAGCTTGGTGAAGAACAAGCTGGATTCAGGCCAAATAGAGGCTGTCAGGATCAGATCTTCACTTTACGACAAATAGTCGAGAAAGCATGGGAATATAACAAAGATCTGTATTTAAGTTTTGTCGATTTGGAAAAGGCATATGACAAGGTGCCAAGAGAGAAGCTATACAATACGCTGCAGTTATATGGTGTCAATGGTGCATTATATCAAGCAATACTTAGTCTTTATTTGAGTTGTGAGTCAGCAGTTAGAATTGAAGGAAGTACAGGAAGATCGTTTAATGTTAAATCTGGTGTGAGACAAGGATGTACATTATCCCCTCTGTTATTCATTATCTATATGGATCACATTATGAAGGAATGTGGTATTAAACCTGATATCAAAATTGGAGATGTTAATGTCAGCTCTTTGCTTTATGCGGATGATGTTATACTTCTAAATAAATCCGCTACAAGTCTGCAAGATTCTCTGACTAAATTGAATAGCTGTTGTAATAGATATGGTATGAAGGTCAGCAATAAAAAGACAAAGACAATGAAAATAGGCAGAATCAGTGAAAATGTCAACTGTGTTGTGAATGGAGAACCTGTGGAACAAGTAAAACATTTCAGCTACTTAGGCACAATTTTTACTGAAGATGGTAAACTAAATATAGAAATAGACAACAGAATCAGCAAAGCTGGTATCGTGGGAAGTCTATTGAATAAATTCATATGGAATAAGAAAGAAATTAGTCGGAACACTAAATTAGCTGTATACAAGACTGTGTTCAAACCAATTTTAACTTATGGATCTGAGAGCTGGGTCAGAAGTAAAACACTTGACCAAAGACTAGAGACCGCAGATATGAGAGTCCTGAGAAAGATTAGAGGCGTGAACAGATGGCATCAATGGCAATATCATATTAAAAATGAGGATATTAGGAAAGAACTTGACATTGTCAGCATCCAGGAATGTGTTAGCAGAGCTAATCTCAGATGGTATGATCACTTAAATAGAATGGGAGAGGAAAGATTAGCAAAACAAGTGTTCTCTGCCATGTTGGCAGGAAAACGACCCAGAGGAAGACCAAGATATAGGTGGATTGATACGGTACAAAGTGCCTTAGACGATAGAAATATAAGATCTGATAATGTTGGAGTCTTGACAAGTAACAGACTGATTTGGAGGAAAATTGTAGATAGGAAGTTAGTAATGATGTAATTTTTTCATGTAGTACTGTCATATCCTGTACACCCCTTGAGGGTACATGGCAGGAATTTGATGATGATGATGAAATAAACACACGTAAAACCACAGTAATAGGCCACAGTAAAAAAAAAAAATATATATATATATATATATATATATATATTACTCTGGTTTTACATGTATTTATTTAGTCATACTTATACTGATGCTCCGTTTGCTTAACAGCTTGCCAATCCATCTCATTTGTTGCTTCCACATTTTCTGTTCGTTCATCTCATGATCCTCAATCTGGATGAATCTGCCACACATTTCTCACACATTCTAGTATGTGCTAATGCTTCTTTTCCCTTGCAAACTACTCACATTCACCAGTGCATACATTCAACACCCATATATTAAATGAAGTTTTTCAAAGGACTCACTGCCTCTGTTGTTATATCACAGTACAGGTATCCCTTGCTTAATGCGGGATTTGATGAACACGGCAAAATTAATTGCAGCAATCTCTTTATATATGCGGCACGAGTTTTAATTAACATGCCTTTAAATGTACCAAAATTCCACCAAATATGACATCATTGCCACAACCCATGGAAATGGGCATCATTGAATCTTTCAAATCCTACTTTCTTAAAAAGACATTCTCAAAGGCAGCAAAAACAACAATGGGAGGAAATGCGATTAGGCTCCAAGAAGTTTGGAAAAATTTTAACATTAAACTCGCAGTTGAAAACATTTGGGATTTTTCCAAACAGCTTCTCATGCAGCTAGAAGACAAGTCTTCTAGCTGCATTAGAGCTGTTTGGAAAAACCTTTTGGCAGAATACGCTAATGACTTAGGTGGTTTTCAAAATCCTGTGAACAACGTGGTGGAAGAAATCACTGCAGTTGATGAAGACCTTGGTTTTGATGGTGTTGATACAGATGATGTTAAAGAATTATTGGATTCAAATTCAAACGATTTCAGTGACAACGATCTTTTTGAAAATGAACAACAACAAGGTGCATATGAAGGCAACAAACAAATGGAATGTGAAGATGAGGTTCCAAAGGAGATAACAATCAAAGAACTGGATGGAATATTTTGCAGTTTAGAATTGCTTAAGCAGCAAGTAATGGATATGGATCCAGATGTTCATTGAAAAATGCTTGTTTCGCTGAGGTCCAGAGAGTCATTTTGCTGGTTATCGTAGAATTTATGCTGATAGGAAAAAAAATCCAAAACTGTTCAAACGACTCTTGATTACTTTTTTAATAAAAAATTTGCAGTAACTAATTTAAGTACAAGCATTTATTAAACATTTACATTGTATTCATTTTTATCTTTCCTAAAAGGATACCATATAAAACGAATTATTAATACAGTAATCGAACATGGGCGAATTGTAACTTTTAGCATTGATTATATTTCATTAACATGATTTTAATATACGTGGTAATATCGAGGGATTAATTAATCACGTTAATCAAAGGATACCTGTGTATTGGACAATACAGTATTTAAAGTAACTATAAAGTAAACACTCAGCCTGCATATATAATTAATGAAAAACATCTCCAAACTAAGTATTAATTTAGAAAAAAAAAACTAAAAAAAAGCTAAACATTTAAAGCAACTTTCTTTTTAGAAGGAATTACAACACCAAATGAAATAGCATTTATTAGTCAAAAGTATGGGTTATTGTATAATTTTAAAATATATGTTCACTGTATAATACTGCTTGATAATCTCTCTTAGGTAACTGCCTGCTTTGAATTTCATTTTTATCACATTTTATCATTTGATGTTATATTTGTGTGTGTTCTGGTTATTAATTTATTTTTATAAATAATTCATAATAATTAATATTAACCCTGGATGTATAATTGTTTTCTCCTTTTGTTTGCTGAAGATTCTAGTATATTTTGATAATGTTCTTTTACATATTTTATATGAAACGTGACATCATTGAGCTCTTTGAATCTTAAATAATTGCTAATTATGTAAAAGATTTAAATTGATATAAATAACTTGCTTTCTTAGGTTGAACGTGAGGGAACTTATAGAAGGCTAACAGCTGGAGGAGGTAGTATTGCATCATCTCTAAGTGCACTGAGCAAAAATCATGGTAATAAATAAATAAATTAATGTATTCATTGAGCTTAGTAGAATTTCATATGTACAGGTATCCCTTGCTTAACGTGGAATTTGATTAACGCAGCGAAATTAATTGCAAAAATCCCTTTATATACGTGGCAAGAGTTTTGATTAATACGACTTTATATTTACCATGCAAACCTCGAGGAGTGTTTCCTGGCCGTAAGAAAAATAGTTGTGAGCATGATGACGTCAATTTTCCCCTTAAGCATTAAGATTAAGTGCTCCAATTGTTCTGCTGTATTTACAAATTTACGTTCTTCGTAAATTTTTTCATTCAAATAAAGAATTTCATCCAAATTCTCTTAATGATCAGTTTGAGAATGTGAAAGTGTTATTTTTTACGAAATATGACATCAACTCATGGACATGGGTGTCATTGTAAATTTCAAAGCCTATTTTCTTAAAAAGACATTCCCAAAGGGACAACAATGGGAGAATTATGCTCCAAGAATTTTGGAAAAATTAAAAATTTTTCCAAAATTTTTTGTTTAAATTTTAAACAAGCAATTGAAAACATTCATGACTAGTGGGAGCAAGTGTCTTCTAGCTGCATGAGAGATGTTTGGAAAAACCTTCTGTCAGAATGCGCAAATGATTTAGGTGGTTTTCAAAATCCTTTGAACAACGTGGTTTGAGGAAATTGTTGCAATTGGTGAAGACCCTGGTTTTGATGGTGTTGATGCAGAAGATGTTAAAGAATTATTGGATTCAAATTCAAACGATTTCAGTGACAACGATCTTCTTGAAATTGAACAACAACAAGGTGCATATGAAGGCAACAAACAAATGGAATGTGAAGATGAGGTTCCAAAGGAGAACTGGATGGAATATTTCGCAGTTTAGAATCGCTTAAGCAGCAAGTAATAGATATGGATCCGGATGTTAATCGAAGAATGCTTATTTTCGCTGAGGTCCAGAGAGTCATTTTGCTTGTTATCGTAGAATTTATGCTGATAAGAAAACTACTTAAATGAAATCAAACGACTCTTGATAACTCTTTTTTATCAAATTTTTTTTTATCAAACGTCTTTGATTTAAAAAAAAAAAAAAAAAAAAAAAAATGCAGTAACTAACTTAGGTACAAGCATTTATTAAACATTGCATTCATTTTTTATCTTTCCTAAAAGAGTACCATATAAAACTAATCATTAATACAGTGATTAGTAATTGATTAATAATCGATCATGGATGAATTGTAATTTTTAGTATTGATTTATATTTGATTAATGCAATTTTGATATACTCGGTAACATCAAGGGATTAATTAATCACGTTAATCAAGGGATACTTGTATATATGTATAATTTGCCATTTTGGTAACAATACAGATAGAAATGCAGGGATTCACATAAACTATAATTAATTTTTCAAGAATGATAAACAGAAATGAGAAACCAAATTGAATTTCAGTGGATAAAATTAATATTATTTTTGGAGTTCAAATTAAAAATAAATAAATAGAACAGATTTTTTTGAAAAACTTAAATTGAAATTTTTACAGGAATTTGAAATAAAAAAAAAAAACCTCAAATTTAAATCAGTAAGGATATCTGTTTAAACTGAAATAAGAAAAGAAAAAGAAACTCCCTCCCTATAAGAATAGT
This sequence comes from Typopeltis vanoorti, assembly GCF_054136105.1. Classification (NCBI taxonomy): domain Eukaryota; kingdom Metazoa; phylum Arthropoda; class Arachnida; order Uropygi; family Thelyphonidae; genus Typopeltis; species Typopeltis vanoorti. Next base: position 5,066,007 of record NC_143567.1, on the reverse strand, counting down.
CATTGTGGCCCACATGAGTATTAGTGACTCACAATCTCATGGGTTCCTATTTCAAGCCATCAATGAGTGGAATATAATACTACTTTTCATCAGGTCAGGTAAAAACTTATTAATCCTTCTAAAATTTATGTCACTGGATTCAAGTGATCTGACTTAGGTGGAGGCACTTGGAGCATCTTGAGCTTTAATTGGTAGAAAAGAGACTCAAATAATCATTCCCCATACATCATCTTAAAAGAAAGGGTTTTTCTAGTTTCATTTGATTTTCTTTTGCACATTTTTAAATGTTTTGTAGCCTTTTGAATATGTGCCATCACAAAACAAATCAAATATGAGGGTGGTCTGAAAAGTTCTCATCCTCGACCATAGACGGCAACACTATCGGCAAGTTTTTTTTTCTTTCCAAGTTGGTACATCTGTCATCAGCATCCATGTGAAATTGCAAGTTATTCTATCAAGTAGTTTGTTTTATACAGCTGTCTGAAGCAAAAGTGTTGTCCCTTGAAATGGATAAAATTGAGTATTGTGCAGTTATAAAATTCTTTGTAAAAGAAGGTTTAACGTCAAAAGAAATTCATTTGAAGTTCATAAAAGTTTATGGGAACTCATCTCCTTCATTTTCGACAATTAAAAAATGGGCTGCCGAGTTTAAACATGGCCCTACCAGCCTTGAAGATGATCCATGCGAAGGACATCCAATAAAGTGTAACAACACCAGAAATCATTGATCAAGTGTATGATATGGTATTGGATGACCGGTGAAGTGCATGAAATTGCTGAGACTATAGGCATTTCAAAAGAACGCGTAAGATATGTTTGCATGAAGAATTGCAAATGAAAAAGCTTTGCGCAAGATGGGTGCTGCACTTGCTCACAGCTGATTAAAAATGCACTCACATGAAAATCTCTGAACAATATTTGGAGTGTTTTAACAAGAATAAAACCGATTTTGTGTGTAGATTTATTACTATGGATGAAAATTGGATTCACCATTACACACCAGAATCCAAACAGCAGTCAAAACAGTGGACAGAAGCCAGTAGTTCAGTGCCAGAGAAGACAAAGATGGTTCCATCAGCAGGAAAGGTCATGGCATTGGTGTTTTGGGATGCTAAAGGCATTTTGGTTATTAATTATCTTGAAAAGGGTAAAACAATAACCGGGGAATATGATTCCAATTTTTTAACCAGACTAGACGATAAAATTCGTGAGAAAAGACCTGGTTTGCATCTTTCATCAGGACAATGCACCTGTTCACAAAGGTGTTTTGGCAATGGGAAAATTAAGGGATCTGCACTATGAATTGTTGGAACATCCACCCTATTCCTCAGATTTAGCTCCCTCTGACTTCTATCTTTTCCCAAAACTAAAACCCTTCCTCGCTGGTCAGCATTTTTCTTTGAATCAAGCGGTAATTGCAGCTGTAGAGGGGTATTTTGCTGATCTTACTGAGAACCACTACAGGGACAGGATAATGGTGCTGGAGCATCGCTGGAATAAATGTATTAGTCTTAAGGGAGAGTATGTTGAAATATAAAAATAATTTCAAAATTATAAATTCGTTTTTTCATTGTTAGGCCGAGAACTTTTCAGACCACCCTCGTAGAATGTCTGTCTCCCAGGTCTTTGGCAAATTAATGCAGCCATACTCATGGCTGATGCTGATTTTCAAAATAGTCTCTTGCCCCTATACTGACTTAAATGCAGTCTGGTCTGCCAGTCTTGACTTACCATACAGTTGATCACAGATGCAGTTTTTAAGTTCAAGTTTTTGATTCTTTTATGTTAATAAATCTACTAGTCTGTCTAAAGTAGGCCTTGAAGGCACAAGAAACTATACATTCCAAGATTTTACAAGAGTGTGAAGCTGATTCTTAGAAGAATGGGTTAAGGTAGTTAACTGAATTTGCACTTAAAAATAGCTTGGAGATTATATTTGCAGAGAACTTCAGCTATCTTGTCAGATATATCCTGAATGTAAGGTTTGGGAATAATTTTGCTTTGATCTTGTGTGTTGGTTGCAGGAGAGAGATAGTGCTCCTGCAATATTTTGTCTGTTTATAGGAGTTACAGCTATTGGCTAAAAATGTGTTGTATGAAAAAGATTCAAGGAATCCTTAGAAATGCTCTGCACTCCAAGAGTGTAGTAAAAACCGAAGCTTCCACCAAATTTGTTGTTCTTGTATAAAAATTTGAAATCCTTGGACTTTGGTTATGACAAACACTACACTACAGAATGTGACAGCATCAGTCTCTTTCCTTCATGTGCATATTGTTTACTTTAGTTTAACTGATTTTCATTCTGGTATACTCTTAAAGTTCCCAGTGTTGTGTAGTCTTCTAACTTTTTAAACAGTTCATATAACACCTTTCTCTTGACTATGAAACTAGTAATTTTTGACTAGATAAAGCAGTTTTACTCTTCAAATCATTATTGAACATAGCTATTATTGATCTCCTTTAATGGTTTTAATGGACATATTGCTACAACATCATAGAAATCTAAGACTGCAAAAAAGGAAAACATAGTTGTAGTGTATTCAGAAATCCTTTGTTTTAGATATTGACTAAATTCATCATCAGCCATTGTCAATCCACCTGCTAGATGAAGGCCTTTCCAAGATTACCCCAAAAATGTATCAGTGGCTTTCCTTCCCCATGTCATTCCTGCAAATCTGATGATATCAATCTGCCATGATATGGGTCGGTGTTGTGGTAGTTTTTCCTCTTGTGGAATCCAATCCAGTACTTCTTTTGTCCATCGTTGATCTTGTTTTTGAGCAATATACCCAGCCCATTGCCACTTCAGATGTTTCAATCTTCCTATGATGTCAGAGACTTTGGTGTGATTTCTTACTTGGGTGACCAGATTAAAAATTTTGGTTTTGGGGTATCATACGTAGGTTTTGGGGTATTCATGTTAAGGTTTTGGGGTATTCTTGGAGATGATTGCACTATCAAACATAAAGAATGAACAATTATAATAAGATTATTTTATTTCTATATTTATAGGTTTTCACAATATACAAATGCATGAAACACAGAGTTGGTCAAATTTTAGTACAATTAGTCAAATTCATAGCAAGTCTTTAAACAAAATTTAAATATTTTATTTTGGCAGTTATGAGCACTAATGTAAACTTTTAGAAATATTCTCATGATATGCTTTGCATAATCATTTACAATATAAATTCAGTAAACCTCATTTATTTTATCAAAACAGAAGTATTTACCTAACAATATTTTTTATTTGAGCAAATTTCTTTTAGTAATTTTTCATTTTTTAATACAACTGCATAAAATTCTTTGCATGACATATTGTAATTGGTTTTCACCAGTAATTCTCCCTCAACAGTTTTTAGGTCTAATCTGTTCCTATCCTTTTTCCAAGAGTTGAATATTAAGCTAAATACTTGCTCACTCATTGCATTTGAGTGAGGCAAAGCAAAAACAAAATTAATAATTTTTTCAATATTAGTAACATTGTATGCATTTAAAAATTTTATCCAAATATGTGTGATATTTTTGAGTTCTTTTGTGTCGATATTTTTATGGAACGATTTTAAAAGGACGTTCTCTTCATATAGCAAATCAATATTAACATTGGAAATTTTAAATAAATCTATAACTTTTAAGAAAAGATCAAAATGTACCACTTCATGTAATTTGAATATATTAAGATACTCATACTTATTATTTTCAAAACTAAATATTTTTTCATTATACTGAATTAAAGTTTTCAGAAAATCGTCTGCTCTTTTCTTAAACAAATTTATCTCTACTGGTTTGCGACAAGATTTCAATTTTTGTATAGCAACTAATCCATAAAAATGATCATTTAATTTAGAAAGTAGAGAGTTTCTCAGATTGGCCATTAGGTTAAATAGTTCTATTATAATTGAACCATCCTGCTCTAGATTACAAATTACGTTTTGGACACAGGTTGCTGCATTTGAAAAGAAAGAAAGGTAGACTTCAGCTAATTTGTTCGAAAAAAAATCTTGTGAAATAGGTGGACGTTTTTCCAAAGATAGAAAATAGTTTTTCACAGGCTCAAAATTTTTTTTTAGCCTATCTACTGCTGAAAGGAGTGACAACCATCTTGTAGGAACATGATGCATTAGATCTGAATATTCTAGGTCACAAAATTCATAATGTTCTTTTAAATTTTCTAACCTTTTATTATATGAACTAAATTCATTATATGTTAAACATACAAACTTATTGTTTTAATACTGACCATATTGTTAATGCGTACAAACATCTTACATTCTTTGCCTACCAGTTTCTCTAGCAAACTGTCTAGCTTTTTCAAGGTGTTGAAGGAAAAGCATAAAAAACTAGTAAATGCAAATTGAAAGGAACAAAAAAACGTTGTAAACAATCTAGTTGCTAAGGTTGCACGTTCGTGTGACAGAGACTGAGAGGACTTATTGTTCTTATTCATTATCATGCATGCGTGTTTGTTGTAAACGGTAATGTGATTACTGGCTAGCTGTAGTTCAGATGGATTTAGAGACAGGATCAAGTTTTTCCATGAACTGTTCAGAATAGTACCCTGATTTCTTTTGAGGTTTCCGCCGGTTATTAACACTATTGTGGCTTCCTTGAATAAACGATGTCTGTAGTCGTCTTCCAAATATGGCATGGAGCTGTTTTGCCACTCTATCATGTGGTTAGACGTACAGAAATGATGTGCTAAGCCGGAAGAAAAACTTCTGTTGTGGTTTACATCACCAACATGTTCTTTTTGTCTGATCTCTAAACTCCGTGAAGTTTGTCCGATGTAGGCAAGACCACAGGAGTAAGGAATGTAATATACTCCTGGATATTTGTAGAATGGCACCTTATCTTTTGGGGATCCTAAAACCTGTCTGGTGCTGGTGGTTGGCTTGAAGACCACTCTGATGTTGTAGGCTCTTAATATTCTGGCAATTTGATAAGAAATTGACTTGATGAAAGGGATCACTACAGTAGAAATGTACTGGAAGCTTGATTCTTCTTGTCTGGGGTTGTCACCGTATAGATATTTTTTGATAATGTTCGAAGAATATCCATTATGTGATAATGTGTTGGCTATTAGTCAGAGTTCAGTCTGTGTATCCTCTTCTGATATAAACTTTCCGGCTCTATTTTTCAACACGTGGATAATGCTCAGTTTGTGTGTGTCCTGTGATGGTTTGAAGTATAATGAAGATATCTTCCAGTGTCTGTAGGCTTTCTGTAAATAGCTAATTTGACACTATTTGATTGTCTCTTTATCAAGATATCTAAAAAATGTAGTTGGCTGTTGTTTTCCACTTCCAGAGTGAATTTTATCTTGTTATGTATTGAGTTGATTTTATTCACAAACGATTTTAGGTTTTCTAAGCTGTCTTGCCATATAATGAAAATATTATCTACATATCTCCACCATATAGATGGTCTAGGGGAGATTGTGGAGAAAATTTATTTTCAAGTTTTTCCATGAAAAGGTCTGCACAAGATGGTGATAGCAGGCTTCCCATTGCTAGATAACATAACATAGATGAAAAAGCTAGACAGTTTGCTGGCGAAACTGGCAGGCAAAGAATGTAAGATGTTTGTATGCATTACAATATGGTCAGTATTAAAACAATAAGTTTGTATGTTTAATTTTCAAACGACCAAATATGTTTAATTTATTCACTATATGTTTTTAAAATTGCAGATTCTATATCAACTTCTAAACAGCTTGTAGCTTTTCTTGTTGCATTGTAAGACATGGCAAAGATACCCCATATCTATTAAATCCTTATTAAATTTCTTTAATTCTGTAAATACACTCTGATTAATACCAAAATTTATATTAGCATTATCACCGCAAAAACTAACAATGTTCTCGGGATTTAAATTCAGCTCCTTCAACTTTTGAAGTAAGCAAAGTGAAATATCCTTTGAAGTTTCTGACTGGCTGTTAAAGAAACTCAAAAGTTTTGTTTGAACTCCTCCACTAGATTTAGAAAAATATCTACACATTAAAGGAAACATTTTAATGTTTCCTTTATTTGATGAATCTGTTGCAATTGAAAATGGCTGATTTTCTCCTAAATTCTCGGCAACTGTAGATACAGTCTTTTGCTAAAATATTTGTTATTATTTTAGATATTTTTGTTCGTGCGCATGCCAATCGAGAAGCGATTTTTGAATCACTAAATAATGTTGTGAATAATGAACTCATGCAATCCGATGATCGATAGCTATGCACATGTTTCACTGTGTGATAGGCAAACGTAGCTTCGGCGGCAATAGTCTTTTGTTCTTCAGTCGAAACTAATGACGATGTCGGGGAAATAAAAAACGAATTTAAAGTTGGATTACTGGCTAATACTTCCCGTTTTTTATTTAGCATATGTTTTTTAAGGTCATAAACACCTCCATTTATTATGGAAAATTCACAATTGCACCAAAAACATTTCGCTTTACCAACAGTTCTTCCTTTAATCTCCCAGGCATAAGTTTTCTGCCACTTCTGGTTGAAATAATCTGATGTTTTATCTTCTTTTTTTTCTCTTGATTTAACCTCTGTATTTTTTCTTCTTCTGTATTTGATGACGACGAATAGGACATTCTGTGAAAAGAGTTAAAGTAGTATTTATAGAATTTATTGCCTTACGTTAATAAAATGAAATAAAAAAGATCTCAAGTAGTGACCGCAGGAGCCCGTATTCCCCCTCGTGTTCGGCCTGTGACAGGTGCCGAGCATTACAAAGTAAGCATAATATAAATATCCTGTAACGATCTATATAAGTAGGATACAAAGTTGTTTTCGAGCCTTTCAGAATGCATTTCAACAAAATATTTACCTGCGGCTAATTTTCTTCTTATATAATCACCTAAACTTGGTATTAGGTGATTACCTAAACTTAATATCCATTTTTCAGAAAACTGAAAAATGGATATTAAGTCCAAAACGCCGAAAAGGGGTATTTTTCGTACCCCATTTAAGATTCCTTTTCTGATCCAGTCTTGTGATACCAAGCATACTTCTTTCCATACTTAATTTTTTTTTTTTTAAATAACGAAACCTGTGGTGCGATCATAATTAAAAGAAACACGTATTAACCACAGTGAAAATTATTTAATTGTAAATATTTCATCCTAAGTATCTTAGGACATCATCAGTAGTTTAAAACAATAATAGGAATAACATACAGTTAGGGTGCATGATTACAATAGAATCTCATGAAACGTGCGTAACGTGTTTAAAAAAAAAAAAAAAAAAAAAAAATTATTTAACACAATTTTGTATGACAATTTCCCATACTTTAGGAATAGTTAGAACGTCGTTGCAGTTTAAGTTTGGTCTGTGTAGTAGGGCTTCAGAACTTTCTTTGTATAAACGTTCATGTTTATATAAAGATCTATGTAAAAGTTCCCAGTGGATCCCATGGTTTGGATTATCAATTCCGTGTTGAGAGAGGCCAGAATTTTGCGGTTTAAAAAGACGAATGTGGTCTTGATGTTCCGAGATGCATTTCTGAACAGACCTACCTGTCTGTCCAAAGTAAGACAATTTGCATGAGCATGGAATTTCATAAACGCCAGGCAACATCAAAGGTGAGAGTTTGTCCTTAGGAGAAGGTAACAAGTTGCAAATTTGGTTGATAGGTTTGTAAGAAGTGGCAAAATGTGGGAATCCTATGGACTTCTTCCTGTCTGGTTTGATGTGTGGAGAAGTGACTGATGATTATTTTTGAGTTGTTTTCGGATTATATCCATTTAGGATGGTTGTATTTTTGATTACTTCTAATTCCTGGTTTAAAGATTCTTCAGAGGAACAGAATTTGTGTGCTCTGGAAACTAGTGATTTAATAATGCCAGATTTCTGAGATGGATGATGAGCGGAAGAATTGTGAATGTAGTGACCTGAGAATGTAGGCTTGCGAAAGACAGACGTGGCGATGGAACCGTCTTCTTTTCTTTGGATGTGTAAATCCAAAAAGGAGATACCGTGTGGAGATTCTTTTTCTAACATAAAGTTGATGCGATGATGAAGAAGGTTAATTTTATCTAGAAACAGTCGTAATTCATTTTCAGGATGATCCCAGACTGCAAATACGTCGTCGACATATCTTAACGAAATTTTTGGTTTGGGCTCAAAAGTGAATATTTTTTCTTCAAGGTGTTCTAGAAACAAGTTTGCTAGGTTTGGTGATAAAGGAGATCCCATTGCTGTTCCTTCTTCTTGCTTGTAAATTTGACCTTTCCAGGTGAAGTAACCTGATGCAATAACAAACTTGAACAAGTCAATTATATCAGATGGAAATTTTTGAGTTAGTAATTCTATTGTTTCTTTATGGGGAATGTTTGTGAAGAGGGAGACAATGTCGATGCTGATTAACAAGTCAGTTTTTGATAGTTGAACGTCTTTAATTTTTGTGTGAAACTCAATAGAATTTTTGATTGAAGAGACTGAGTGGCCTATGTGAGGGTGGAGAAGGTTAGATAAGAATCTTGATAACTTGTAAGTTGGACTGCTGATACAG